>NC_081423.1:72897465-73214460 GCF_949786415.1 Peromyscus eremicus
CTCACAAGCATGGTCACACATGCACATGTGTATGCAGTCCTATTTGGAGGCCAGAGGTATCGTCCTTAATCACTCTCCTCCTTACACATTCAAGCAGGGTCTCTTACTGAACCTGGAGCTTGCTGGTTTGGAGCCAGCCAGTGCCCCACTTGCTCCATGTATCCCTTCTCTCTGTCTCCTGAGCTCTGGGGTTAACCATGCAAGCCCGGTGACTACACATCTCTGAGTGTTGTGGATTCACACCCAGCTCTGCGTGCTTGTGCAGTTAGTGCTTTTCCAACTAAGCCATCTATCTCCCCAGACCCATCCCATGAAGTTTTGTTTCTTTAATAAAAGATTGTTACCACAGAGGGCTTGGGTTTACCATCTCACCTGTATAAAGAAGGGCCTTTCACCACAATACCTTCCTTTAGTAGCTCGGGCTCTCTTTCCAAGCCTGCAAGGCTCAGATAGGCTTCAGGGCAATACCATACACCTTTGTAGCGAAACCACGACTGCCAGCAGGTGTAGATCCATCACTAGATGGCAGTCACATCTAATGCTTAATTTCCTAAGTCCCACCATCTCACTGCTGTGTCCATTCTGCTTCTGTTCGAAGCAACCACTCACTTGACACAAGACAGAAATGACCAAGTGTTTATCTCAGTTCTTATTTTGAAGTTGACTTAGAGACACGGTATTTTCAAAGGCAGGGATCCAGGCTGTTTCTCAAGCTACAAACCACAGGCTTCCCCCTGGACTCTCAGGGTTCCAACTCACTTGTACTCTGCCTAGGACGTGGATCAAAAGGTCAAGTGCTGAGCATCCTCTGTACTGAACACGGAGTCATGAGCTCGGGACAGCTTTTCTCTGCCTTAAACATGAAAAAGGAGACATTAAAAAGCCATCTGTGCACCTGGTGGGGATAAGCTGACTTGCCTGGAGCCATTTGGCCCCCTAAACAGTTTCTGTTTAGCTTCAGTTTTATTTTCTCTCCCAGATCCCTCTTTGTTACCCACAAACTTATTTCTACATTCAGTGTTAGATTTTCTTTCAAGGCATGATTAGAATAAAGATGAAAGAAAAATGGAGCATTGTTGAAAAGCAGCATTATGGTAATGACCTAAAAATCAATGCAGTGCTCTGCCTATAGCAAGGAACATGGGGATGTGAATCCTAAATTGTTTCAAGAGGAGGATTAATGAGGTCTTTTCTTAATCCCAGAGAACTTCTCTAGGCCACTCTTGGCTTCAAAGTCTTGACTTCCTCCAGAGGACTGGGCTCCGGTCTGTCTATCTCTATAGCTAGGGCCCAGTCCACCTGGAGAAGATCTAGTAGCCCTAATCAATATTGACACCAAATGTCTCCCTCTTGATGTGAAGAAGATTCAGCTACAGATGGTCAGGGTTTAATGAGTGGACCTTAGAAACATTGCATTGCTGTCTACAGTAAAGTCTGGGCTGTAGTTCAGCATGAATTACCTGGAGGCATATACGTTGAAATCGATCCGGTAGACACTGAGATAGACATATGCCCTGAGATAGCTCAGGTGTTAGCATCAGCTTAAACTCGCCACCCCGGATCTGTACTTGTCTCCATCTTGCTTTGGCAAATGACCACACCAATAACTTGTAGGTGGTAAGTGTTGATTAGAATTAAATTGTTGGACAAAGAGTGCGCTAACAGGCAGCAGGCAGCTTATTCTAAGCAAGATGTCAGGATTAGAACTGTCGCTGGAGCTAGGAGCTCCAGAAAGGGAGCTAGCATTCTAGGCAAGTTAACACTTCAGCTGAAGAACAATCACCGGGGATTCAGCTTTGTTCTGCAGAGTGAGTGGACGTATGGAAATGAGGCGTGGGAAGGAAGCTGAGCCCACATTTATTCTGGACACCGTGGTCATCAGCATCCCCAGTAGTTCTGAGACCTAATTACCAGCAATTTGCTTGGGAACCCTTCTGTCATCCACTGAGTCTTGGGTCTGGCAAGTGGAGTTAACAGATCAGCCAAGAATGGGGAATCGTGGTACATTATCCATTTTCATTCAGAAAAGCACAGGAAAGCTGAGCCCACAGCTGGAGAGTATTAATGGGAGCAGCTATGATCAGCTGGGGATGCAGAAGCATTGAAAGTAAGACTGAAACACGGAATTGGAATTGAAAAATCTGCGTCAGTGTGTGTGTGTGTGTGTGTGTGTGTGTGTGTGTGTGTGTGTGTGTGCGCGCACTTGTGTGAGCATACATGTAGAGGCTGTAACTTGACATCAAGTGTCTTTCTCAGTCACTCTTCACATTGTCTTTGAGGCATAGTCTTTCACTGAATCTGAAGCTCTTCAATTTGGCTAGACAAGCTGGCCAGTGAACAGCAGGGGTCCTGGTATCTCTGCCTGTCCCCCATGACTGAGATTACAGGGGTACACTGCCACTACTACTGTGTTACATGAGTCCTAAGGTTCCAAACTCAAGTCCTCGTGTTTACATGAGGAGCACTTTGCTGACACTTTACACTACAGCCTCCAAAGTCATGTCTCTTGGCATATCCATGTTAGATACCATGCAGGACCTCCCTTGACCTAGGTCAGAATCCACTAGAACTGAAATTTCCTGCTACCGTGAATTAATATATGATGCTGACGGGCAGAAAAAGGGAAACAAGGAGGTCGGAAGCCACCTTTCTGTCTTGAAGAAAAAAATCCAAGGTGGCTAGTTAGTTTTTCCTTCAACTTCTAATTTCTCTTTTACTTTCAAATTTACCTTCCTCTATAAATAAAAAAACCCAAAATAAACAAACTCATAAACAATACAGGAAACAAAAGAGAATTCTGAAGAGGAATCTTTGGTTCTGTATTAATGTAAGTACTTCTTAATCTCTATATTGTTCATCATTTTGGGAGGGAATATTTTAAAAGGATAATCTAGTCTTCCCTTTTCTTAGATAATTTCATAATTACAGGATACCAAAGCAAACCATAAAGACAATGGTTACTTCCTGGAGCGGCAGTAGAGTGCCCAATGCTAAACTTCATACCAAAAGAGAATAAACATTTGGAGCACTGGGGTAAAAGTTTTGAGCAGGAAATATGGAAGAAAATCTGAATTGTACTCTTGTCCAGCTAAGCAATTGACCTTCTAAAAATGTTGGACTTTGAGGCCAGGCCAGAGGATGTAGGTCAATGTGAGCACCTGCCTAGCATGTGTGAGGCCCTGAGTCTGATACCCCGGGACCAGAGAGAAAAACAACCTCGGTGACTTAACATTCTATCTTCCAAATGACATGGCATTAGAATGTGAATAACAGGAGGGAAAAGAAATTCGTTTGCTTTATTTACAGTTTGGGACGCACAGACTATAGTAAACACCCAGTAATACTTGTAAATCAAAGAGTGCATTCAGGGCCTCTGGGAGATGGCAATATCAGGCAGTGGCACATGCTCTTATGCAGCTGTGTGCCTGCTTCAGCAGGAACTCAGTTCTCCCCGCCTTCACTAGTGTCTTTCTATTGCTTCTACTGAACCCACTACAGAAAAATGAGGCTGGCCACAACTGGAAATGACCTCTCAACCTAAACACCCCGTTTGGTTCTGCTTTGATACTAAACAATCTAGTGGAAAGATCAAAGGATGAGTGTACTCGAGGACATAGGATTTTCTGGCATCACACTAGAGTGTATAAAATAATGAGATTAGAATGGACATAAGATACCACCCTCTAGCCTCTGCTCTATGTCACACAAAACACAGAAAGAGATATTCCTTCCCTTGGCTTCTTTCTCAAAGTCCCCATGGACATAACCCTGTGCACAGTTAATACTCCAAGGACAATACTCCAAGTGACAAAGGGTACCACTGTGCCACTTCCCATAAAAACCAATCCTACCAATGGCTTTTTTCAGACCCGAGTCATTGTAGCTGTTCGAGACTTTGTTGAAAGTGGGACCACAGTCAAGGTATGATTCTGTCAAACGCAGTCAAATCTCCTGAAATGGTTTTCAGCATTTGGAAGATGCCAAGATCCCAAGCACGTTTGGCTCTCGGCCCTCCCTTTCGCTTAGCTGCTGAGCCCAGATGAAATTGGAATCCATCTGCTTTAGAGGCATTTTCCCCCAATGCATCCAAACTTTCTTCGGTGAGCTAGTCTTCATGGACCTAACACTTGCCTCACGTTTTTGTTTCTTGGTGCTGGGAAGCAAACACAGCCAACAGCCACAAGACTCAGTTTCAAACACAAATCAAAATCTGTAAAATCAGGCACGAGGGGTACAGAGTCAAGAGTTTTGTACACAGAATTATACATCTAAGGGGACACTAAAGGCATCTTGAGAACAAATATGTGAACAGTGTGCCAGATAACACAGCTCATTGAGGACTGCCCAGCAGGAACTGGGAGCCAACACCTCAGCCCAGTTCTGTGGTGAGAAATTCAAGAATTCTCTGAGACATCACTGACTTTGGCTGTTGAGTGATTGGCCATTATGGTGAGTGGCCCAGACTAGGTTTGTAAGAGAGCTGGAAGGATCTGGGTAAGACCATTCTGTAGGACCTTAAAAATTCAAAGCAAGCCAGAAATGGATCAAGATCCTAAATCCTTTTTTATGATCAGCATACTAATTCATGATCTCAGGTCTCATTATGAGTCTCTTACCCCCTATGTGCATCTCTTTTGAAGACAGGTTCTCTCTGTCTCTCACTGTCTCTGTCTCTGTCTCTGTCTGTCTCTCTCTCTTTTTCTCCCTCCCTCCTCCCTCCCTTCCTCCCCTCCCCATAGCCTTGACTGTCCTGAAACTGCTATGTAGGCCAGGCTGGCCTCCAACTCACAGAGATGCATCTGCCTCTGACTCCCAAGTGCTGAGTTTAAAGGCACCATCACTCCCAGCTCCTTACCATCTCTTAACTCAAGTTTTTCCCTTATGAATAAAGAAAACAAACATCCTTGACAGATTTATAGTTGGTGGGTAAGATTACATATCTCAGTACAGTACCTGGCATTTAGGAAGCATTCAACTCATGGGGGTTAGTTTTGCCATTATTCAGTACTGTGGATTGAATGCATGGTTTCACTTGTGCTAGGCTAGCAGGAAGTGCTCTACTACTGAGCTGCATCCCTTGCCCTCAACACTGTTATTTTTATAACAGTTTTATGAGATTGAACTCACGACATACAACTCACCCATTTCAACTCTATGGCTCAGTGAGTGTTTTTTTATGCTCAGAGTGAAGCAAGCATTACCACGCACACAAGAAGTTTTCAGTATCTTATCAGTTCCCAACAAAACTTCATGACCATTGGCATCAGTCTCTTCCCCTAAAGGAATCACTAAGCAATCACTAATATACTTTTTGTCCTTATAGATTTGCATTGTAGGCATCTCATCTAAGTTCAATGATGTAATAGATTTCATTTCCTGTATAAGGCTCTTATTAAGCTGGTCTTTGTCAATTTGTCTGACTTTCATTCAATGCAGTATTTTCAGTTTCATACATGTTGTAACACATCATTTATTTCTTTTTTTTAATTACCAAGTAATATTCCCTTGTATAGATACATCACAGTTTACTTTCCAATCATTGGAACTTTATGTTGTTACCATTACTTAGCTAGAACAAAAACTGCTGTGCTAAATGTGCATATTTAAGTTCCTGTACAGACCTCTTGGTTACATACCTAGAGTTGATTCCTATTACCTTTGTGTTTAATTGTTTTAAAGAAATGCCATGTGTTTTATTGAAAGTGACTGCATTGTTTTATATTCCACTGAGCTGTATATATGGATTTCAACTTCTCCATGTCTAGTCATCAGCTGTCAGACACTGTGTTTTTGCTACAGCTGTCCTAGTGGGTATGAAGTGACACCTTGTTGGAGTTTTAGTTTGTATTTCCCTGAGAGCTAATGACATTGGTTGTGGAGGCCCAAATTACTTGGGATCAGAGAATCTGGGCTTGCTTTACCCAGCAGGGCTACATAATGGGATGATTTGACCACAGGTATGGTTACCAGGTGTTTGGAAGGGTCTATACTTGGCTATATTGTGTGCTTTGATCTTGCAAGGGGGAGGTCTTTTGTCTCTCCTCATGGCATATTATAAAAACCCCTTTTCAATAAAGGATGAGGCTGTTCGGTATTGATCTAGGCCCTCCCGAAGCTATTCTGTGTTTCTGTCTTTCTTCTCGTCAGCTAGGTCTCTCTTTCTATCTAATATTTCCTCATTTCTCTCTCCTCCACCTAAGAACCCTTCAAAAAGTAGGAGCTAGTCTCCCACAATTGTCACATTTTATCTGTCTGTTCTCTATTTGCACATCTCCTGCCAAGAAATATCTACTTAGTTCTTTGTCACTTTCAATTGGATTGTTGGCTTCCATTTCATAGTTATGGTGCTCTTTATTAATTCTGGATACAGGCCCTGCTATAGTCTGAATGTGTCTCATAAGAATTTTTACAATTCACATGCTGAAACTTAATCAGCAATGTGACAGTTTTTGGAAGTGGAGGCACTTAGGATGTGACTAAGTCACCACAGAGGGGCCCTCGTATGTGATATTAACCCCTTTTAAAGGAGGTGCTAGTGAGACACCATTCTCTTTTGCCTTTCTGTCCCATTAGGAGAGCACACTGCAATTAGGTGTCATCTTAGGAACAGAGAAGCATTCGCCAGACCCTGACTCTGATGGCACTCTTGTCAAAGGCTCCCAGCTTGCACACTATGACAAGCATGTCTTCATTTATTACCGAGCTGTGGTATTGTTCTCTAGCAGCAAGACCAGAGAAGTTAGACCCCCTATGACTTCCTTCCATCCCAACATTTGTTTTCTTTCTTTCTCTTTTCCTTCCTTTCTTTCTTTCTTCCTTCCTTCCTTCCTTTCTTTCTTTCTTTCTTTCTTTCTTTCTTTCTTTCTTCCTTCTCTTCCTTCCTTCCCTCCCCCTCCTTCTTTTTTTTGAGACACGATTTCTCTGTGTCATAGCTCTGGCTGTCCTAGAACTCATTTTGTAGACCAAATTGGCCTTGAACTCACAGAGATCCACCTCCTCTGCCTCCTGAGCTCTGGGATTAAAAGTGTGTGCTACCACTACCTGGCTGTATTTTCCCTTTCTTTAAGGCAGTCTTTGGAGCACAAGGGTTATTAATTTTGGCTGAGTATCCAGTTTTCCTCTTCTTTCTCGTGCTTTGGGTGCCATATCTAAGAAATCATTTCCAAATCCAATATCATGAGATTCCTCAACTTCCTCTGCGCATTTGGTAGTTTTTGCTCTTACATTTGGGTCATTGATCCACTCTGAATTACTTTTGTGTATGATAATAGGTAAGAATTCAACTTTATTATTTTACATGTGGAGATCCAGGTGTTCTGGCACCATTGGCCAAAAGCAGTATTTTTCCCCACTGAATTTTCTTGACCCTTTTTGTAGAAAAAACCAATTGATTATAACTAAGATAGTTTACTTCTGGACACCCAATGCTATTTTTATTGATTCTGTATCTGTGTATAGCAAGGTTTGAAATCAAGAAGTTGGCAGCTTCCAACCTTTGCTCTTCATTTTCACAGTTTTTTTTTTATATAAACAAGATGACATTAGCTGACAACAGATCATTTTGATTATTCCTTTCCAATCTGGATACTGTTTGTTTCTTTCATAATTGTCCTATCTTGTAGCTATGATACCATTTTGATATCTTGATTGTGAGCCTAGCCTTTAGCAGCTGAGCCATCTCTCCAACACTCTGGTATCATTTTGAATAGTCATAGTAAGAGAAGACATCGTTCTGTCAGTCTTGATTTTGAGGGAGATTGCATTTATCAGTAGTTCATCATGTACCACAGTGTTCCCTGTGGGTTTGTCCATGCTTCTGATTTGGTCAAGAGAGTTCCATTCTCTAAGTTTGTTAAATGCTTCTGTTGAACATGTCTGTCATTCCTAGCACACCAAAAAAATCCTTTCAGTGCCTGCTAGGACACCAGGATAACAGGAAGAAGTCACCAGCTGCTGAGCATTCCTGAAGCGCCCTCTGATCAAAGCCACTGTCACTTCCTCCCTTCTGGCCACCCTCTGCCCAGTGGCACCCTTGTTCTGGCACAGCCCACACACCTACACTTTGATCTGCCTTGCTGGCTTACCTCTTCCTGGTTCTGGGGTGCATGGATTCCTGTCACTCTTCTTCAGGGCTCAGATCTCTTTTCTCCTCTTTCCAGGTGTCCTAGACTGCTTTGGCAGCTACTAGCATTTGGAAAGCTGAAGGTTGTTTTTCAGACAGTAGAATTTCCTTTTCACTCTTTTACCCAGTTGGATTCCACAAATATTTTATGAGCACATGTTTATGCCAGGCATCATTCTTGTTTGAGACTGAGACTATTCAAAATAACCCCATAAATGTTTGGCCCCCTTTTACAGAAGAAAAAAAAATCAGAAAGAAGCTCCATATGGCCAAGATGTCCAAGGCTGTGTCTGTGTCAGGTGATAGGGACAGGATTTGATTTCAGATTGATCAATGTGGAACAGAAGAGATGACCCTTATATAGTTACAAATGCTGCGCTAGAACTCAGGGCCTCGGCTGTCAGTCACCAAGAGGATCTGATGAGGTATGTCTTATTTCATTTCCAATACAAGGCTCCTGTGAAGCTGACCTTTGCCAACTTGGCTGGCTCCTTCTTTAGAAAGGCACCATCCCTCAAGACACACCAAATCATCAAACTATCTCTACGTCTCTACATTTCACAGACTGGTCCCTCAGCCTCAACCAAATCACCTCTTTCATACAACTGCCAGCTCCTAACTGCTTTCCCACTGCCTACTCTTACTTCAATAACACACTTTGTATTCATTTCTCATGGAAAGTATTTCTCACCCCCTTCCTCCCCCAGGCTTTTCTTGTCCATACTATATAATGCCCGCATCACAGCACTCACCACACTATTTCCTCTATCCTCTTCTTCTTCCCTGTAGCCAATCACCAATAAGTCATGAGCACGTTCATGGTGTCCCCTCATTAACACTGTTCCGCAGCTCCATTTTCAGCACAGCTAGTGGATCTTACCTAGTATTTCTTAAATAACCCATTGAACTCTTTAGGACACACTCCTTTCTTTTCTGGGAAGACTGTATCCTAAAGCCAGGGGACTTGTATAAGATGTGAGCTTAAGACAGTAAGAGTACTCTTTTACACTTTAGAACATAACCCAGAGTTACCAAGTGACTGAGATTGACCTTGGGCAAGAAGATAATGTAAAGAAGAGACTTCGCATGAGCCACTCACCAAAAGCATCTTATTGGAAGACTTGACCTTCTTAGGCACTTCTCCCAATCTAGGGACCCACTGCCCTGAGACCAACCTTTTAGCTAAGAGGATAAGTCATTCATTTCTTCAACTACTACTAGACAAAGCAGTAGTTTGACTGCTAAACCAAATGCCAGCTCAGTGACAATGAGCCAACTGAAAGAGTGTTGGTTGGAGATTGTGGGATTTCTTGGGAAACAATTTAAATGTTCCAGAGTTTGTTGTGACTATGGAAGAGAGTTCCCTTTCCAGTGCACACCACTCTCCACCTTCCATGACAATGCAAACAAGCATCAGCTTTGGGCAGTTGCCACATTTCTGGTGTGGCTCTTGAACCTTTGGCCTCCCCAGCCAAGGCAATGATGCCACCAGCTGAGTGACACAAACCTATTTCCTGCTCAGATGCAACAGGGATTTGATGGTGACACTGGGACAAAGCCTTAGGAAGACCACCTTTTGCCTCTCCTTCAAGCAAAGGTTCTTAGGCCAGAAGCAGGATGATAATGCTTAGCATCCCACAAAATTCTTGGTATTCACCCTTGCCAATTTCTCTCCAAGCCTTGGCACACCTTGGGCTGTAGGCACACACGTTATTTCCATTTAAACTTAAATGCTAAACCAGTGGGTTTTTTTCCTGGGCTTTCTGTTAACTCTGTCTACAAGTGTGGTTTTCAGAATATTCCTCTTGGTCATTTATCTACAAGACATACTGGGATCTGTACCTCTGTCCTCCTTGCAGCTTTCACATTTTATTAAAGCAGGATCTTTTTACCAGGAAATCGACCCAGACGGGGGAGTTCATTTGAGGTTGGAACTGTAAAGTGGCCAATTATCTCTCAGTCATTGGTTGCATATGGTCTTTACCCCAAGCATTGGAAATAAAGACAACATTTAGCAAACATTCTGCTCCAAAGCTAATGCTTTGGAAAGAATAACAGCATGTTGGGAATAAATTACATGGTCTTTAGTGCATTTTAGTGTTATTGCCTGTTAACACGCAGTGTGATGTGCCAACTCATGAGAGAACTCCATTCTCTTAAGGAATAGATTTCTGATTTGTTGAGTGTATGGTGCCCAGGTTATATCATCAGATAGACTGCAAGCACAAGAGCCGTGAAGCCCAGATCATCCATCCATTCTGCTAATATTGAGATTGTTTCTATACACAGGGTATTGGCAGTGAGGGCTTTCTTTAAGGATTGCCCAGTTTCCTACTCATGGCTTATCTTGATCCTAAAATGGTCACTGTAGTTGGAGTTTTCTCCAGTCTCGCTCAGGCCCACAGCCACTCAGACCCAAGTAAACACACAGAGACTTATAAACTGTATGGCTGTGGCAGGCTTTTTGCTATCTAGTTCTTACATCTTAAATTAACCCATTTCTATTAATCTATAAGTTGCCAAGTGGCTTGTGGCTTACCAGTACTTTACATCTTGCTTCTGATAGCAGTGGTGGCTGGCAGTGTCTCCTGATTCAGCCTTCTACTTTCCAGCATTCTCCTCTCTCCTTATCCCACCTATACTATACTTCCTGCCTGGCTACTGGCCAATCAGCGTTTTATTTATTAATCAATCAGAGCAACACATTCACAGCATACAGAAAGACATCCCCAGCAGGTCACCTAATATTCCTAATACAAGTGCCTTGCTAAAATACCTACTAGGCACAGGGTCTTCTGTGAGGCTCTGTTGGTGAATAGTAGGATATTTACAAAAAATCATTATTCCATCTGCAGGAAACATCCTGAATTGGTAAACCCATAGAGACAGAAACCAGACTAGTGGCTTCCTAGAGTTGGAAGGACAGAGAGACTGGAGAGTGTTGGTTGGAGACTGTGGGATTTCTTGGGAAATAGTGAAAATGTTCTAGAGTTGATTGTAGCTATGGGAGAGAGTTCCCTTTCCAGGGCACACTGCTCTCCACCTTCCATGACAATGCAAACAAGTGTCAGCTTTGGGCAGCTGCCACATTTCTGATGTGGCTCTTGAAACTTTGGCCTCCCCAGCAAAGGCAATGATGCCACCAGCTGAGTGACACAAACCTATTTCCTGTATTGGTGATGGCTCAGATGCCAAGGTATGCGACGCATTTCTTTTCTCCGTACTCTATCCAGCCTCAGTAGGACTGTGGCGCAGGCAGAGCTGTCTGCCCTGGGAGCAGCTTCTGGAGACCAGCCAAGGCTCCCAGAAGCACAGTTGATTGTTGGCTTATGTGTATGTATTTCTTCACCCTCAATTTTCCTAACTTAAAAAAAAAACTAGAATAAAACTCATTTTAACCTATTGTTTTGATCTTTTCTTCTTCTTTTGCTTTTTCATCCTATGAAGTGAATATTTCTCTTTAATGGAAATACACAACAGAATAGACCAATTTACATGTGTCCAATTCAAGGAGTGATCCACCCTTTAAAATGGTTGTGAATAAACTGAGATTTTTAGAATGGGGATGACCATGTGTGCAAAGAAGACAGGAGAGAAGCCTAGGAAGTCACATGTTGGACAGTGTTCTCAGAAGACACTTTAATGAGAAACTGGACCACATAACAACACTATTCTGTGGTTATCACTGCATACAAATGGATGATACATGAGCAAAGATTAGTAAGAACCATGCACAATGAAAAGAGATTGTGAATATTCCTTTGTGAAGCTTCTTTTAAGGTGGTTATGTATCACTTCAACATCGTTTCAACCATAGAGGAAAGGAAAAAAGTGTAATAAACCATGAACACACACAGAATGGTCCTGCTCATTTCTTTAAATTTCGTATGCCAATAGCTTAATATAAAATTGATCTTCATTCTACCATCCACTCCTTTCTTCTATTCTTCTTGAAAGATGCAATTCAAGTTCATTGTCATCAAGAAGTGATGGACTGGGCTCAGCTCTGCTGTCAATCACTCCAAGGGACATTTCTACTCCCTAGATTGATTATGGCTGCTCACAGTTCTCCTAAGGAAGAACGATATTCTCATGGCTGGGGATGGAGAGAGTATCTGATCTTCTTCCAGAATGGATGACTAAGAACTCTGACCAACCAAGGCACCTGAATGTCCTCCAGTTTATTCTCAATAATATGGGATGAGAAGGACCAAATGGCATGAGTGAAAAACCTGGGTACCTTGACCACCAGGCCAGGGAAGACATATAGTCACAATATCACCACTTACCTCAGAGTTGACTTGCAACTTTCCTAAGTCACCCTTCTAACGTGGAGGTCAATATTGAGAATGGCGAGTGGCTGGCTGGGTTCTTCTGGCAATGTTGGCCTTCTGACCTACACTTTCCAATGCTTGACCTTCATACTTTCCCTAGGTGATCTCCTTGAAGACTAAAGACCAAACCTTTCTGAGGATTGTTTCCCTCCTTTATAACATGGGGAGATGCTCATGTCTATGTCTGACTGCTACAAGGGTAAAGTGCTTTCAAAGTGAGCTTACCATACAGTGGGGACTCAGTAATGCTATTCAGTAAACTACAATGGATATTTTTAACTGCTAGCATTGTTGTTGGTATTATATTACTTCCTCACTCCTTTTACCCACCTCAAAGCTTCAAGTATTCCAGTTTGGATGCAAAGGCAGGAAACTTGGAATCAGACTTCCATAATATAGGCTGGATAACCTTTGCCAAGTTACTCTGCACATCTGAATCCACTTCCCTATCTGTAAATCACATATAGCAACACCCACCTCATAGGGCTACTGGGAAGATGGGATGTCATAAGATACTTGAAAATGATTAATGCATGGTAAGAAGTCAGTAAATAATAGTTGAATTAAGACTTTAGTTTGAGTAATTTAGCGAGATAGTCCCTTTTTTTAGCTTAGGTTTGCAACTAAAAAGGCATCATACCCTCCCTTATGCCACTTTGAGCAAAGAGCGGCAGGACAGCTAGCCAAAGCATGAGCAAGCTTTTGGCAGTCGCCTTACTAGAGTTGATCACAAGACCTCCGTGAAGAACTTTGATGACTGGCTGGGCAAATTACACTTATTCAAGCTGAAATATCACCCAAATGGGCTTTGGAGCCACACTGACCACATCCCAGCTGGACTTGGGCAGTGAAGCTGTGTAGCCAAGGTTTTTATTGTTTTGATTTAAAAGTGTGAATCACCAGACACGCGGTGTTCTCTAGCCAGGTGCTGTGTACTGATTCAGAGTCAACATCTACCTCTTTGGCAACTGAGCAAGGCAAAGGTGCGGATGAGAAATGGCCCTGCGCCAGAGAACAATGTCAGAGTGACTTAGGTAGGACATTGGGACAGTCACTAAAAGTCTCTAGGACTCAGTCATCTCACATGTGAAATAAGGCAATGAAAGATACTGTGTGAGTTGTTGCCAGGATTACATGAAGAAACCTGTGAAGAGTGCTTGGGAGATAACGTGGTGCAGAGTATATGCTGGGTGTATTTTCTGGAATGATGATTAATGCTCTAGTTACTTTTTTGTTTCTGTGATAAAACACTCTGACAAAAAGCAACTTGAGGAGGAAAAAGTATATTTGGCTTACACTTCCAGATCACAACCAAATAATGACAGAGGTCAGGTAACTCAAGGCAGGAGTCTGGAGGCAAGGACTATGGAGGAGCACAACTTACTGGATTACTCAGTGCCTCACACTCAGCTAACTTTCTCATACAAGGTAGTTCCTCCTCCCTAGGGATGTCACTGCCCATAGTTGGTGGGACTTTCCTATATCAAATGAGAAAAATCTTTCAGGTATGACTGCAAGCCTGTCTGCTCTGGGAAATTCCTCAATCACGGTAGCCTTTTCCTAGGTGACTCTAAACTGTGTCAAGCTGACAATAGAAACTAATTGGCATACTTAGAGTACTGAGTCCTTTGAAGCTTTCCAAGATCACCGAGTTCTTACTTCTGCTCTGATTAGTTTATATTCTTTTGGGATATATATATATATATGCATGTAACATATATATATGCATGTAACGACAGAAATGATGACAAAGAGCTATTTCTCATACACCAGAACTATGTGGTCAGATATAATTCTGTGCAATAAATAAATAAATAAAGTGAAGCCTCACACTTAGGAGTCAAAGTAATGGATAGGAAGATAAGAGGGAATTTTGTGTGTAGTGAACAGATGTACATAATGTTCTGATATGCTCAGATAAAACCAGAAAAGGACAATGGAATGTATTAGAGAGGTTGGGATGGTGGTATACTCGGGAAACTGAGGCAAGGGGAGCACAAGTTTGAGAAAACCTGGGCTACATAGAGAGCTGTATCTAAAACAGAGGAAAGCACACTACAGTCATAATGGGAGGATTTTGCTAGAAATACAGACCATTTAGTGAGCCAGTCCTCCCACCCTTGTTCTTTGGGGCCAATTGCGAATCTGGGGATCCAGTTTAGGTGGGTGTAGATATCTCTACATTGAGACATTTTCTGATGGTTTTTGTCATTGATTTGCTCAGTCTTCCTGTTACCAACCAATTGACTTGTGTCAATTTGAAAACTGCACCCGGGTAGGGTAGAAATTGTGGGTAGGCAAGGAGAAGGGCTTTGAGTGCTACTCTTTGGCAGCGTCTCCATGACAGGCAGAGGCGGCAGCAGGTGGTACTTTACACAGCTCTCCTCCAGGCCTATGCAGCAGGACTCTTAACTCTGCAAATGTTACATCTCTTATGTCATCAGGATGCCTTGGCCTTTAGCAGCAGCTACACTGTAGCTTCCAGGGGGGTAGCAGGAGATTCCTTGGGCCTTGACAGCAGCCAGTGTTATGACTCTTGAGCCTGAGGCTTTGACCATTATCTGGAACTCCGCTGGTAACCTATTTTTTCTTCTCCGGCACTTTACAACCGTCTGTCTTTCATCCTTTGCTCTCTGCCTCTTTCTCTTCCCACTGTTGGTCCTTCTCTGGCTCATCTCCCCAACTGCTTTTGTTGCTGCTTGTTGTTATGGCTGCAGTTGCAGCTGCTGCTTTTAAGGAGGCAGCTAAGAGTGCTCTTCCACCACTGCTGCTGCTTGTGTGGTTATCCGTTGCCAGTCCTGGGGCTCTGCCTCTTTCGCATGTGTTTTGCAGCCCGCCTCTCCCGCCGCTTCCACAGCTCACCCTGCCAACTGCTTGGCTCTGCCTCTTCCTCTTCATTTATCAAATGGCTCCTCCATTGCTGCTATGGCTCAGGATGCCAACTGCTTGGCTGCTGCCTCTGCCATTCTGCTGCTTCCCTTATCTCTGCTGATTTTTAATTCGTGTTACCATTCATCCCCTCTCTAGAGAAGTCTTTTACTGGACCTAATACTACAGTGCCAGAGGAAGCAATACAGGAGGGTGTCTCCCAGGCAGCCCATTAAGTTCAAGAATCTGCTCAGAAAGCCAGAGCAGAGATTTACACTATCACAGAAAAAGTCCTATGCAAATGAAGGAGTACATTTGCACCAATCATGCCTTGTCCCTTTCCACCAGTCACAAGCAAGGGAAGTGCTCTCCCTCTGGTGGAAATGGCTGCGGAGTCACCTAGAATCCACTGAGGTTTCTAATAACAAAAAGTCTAATACAGATTGTTTAACATCAATGTGTCTGGGTCTGCAGCTGTAGAAGCTAGAGCAAGCAGCTGGTATTATCATGAAGTTTCCTCAAGACATCCATGAAGTGTTCAAATGGCTGGAGCACGTGTACTGGGTGGTCTGACTAACTGGATGATTGACAGCCATTGTTTCCCAAGGTAGCCAGGGTAACAAGAAAGGAACAAAAAGCTGCCAAAGAATTACCCCATCTTTCAACATCTTTGCTTATTTGTACAAAAATGAGCAGAAGGAGAGCTTATAATAAAAACTTAGTAAATTTATCATTAATACTAGTAGTAATTGTAGCAGGGCTTTTCAACACCTAATACCTGTCCAACTCCAGGGAGAGGTGGGAACTTGTTGTGTCTTATCCCCAGCACTTCATTACAAGGTCTTGATTTTTTGATTGTGGTAATGTCTACGTCTACCTACTGACCAGGGGATAAATTTCAAAACAGCGGCAATTACATTATTTTTAGCACTATTTTGCTTTTGCTATTTCTACAAAACAAAGCTGTTTATTTGAGAGTGTATTAGGAAAACATGACAACAACAAAACACAAAACTAAACTCAGGGGACTAGGGAGAGGCTCAGTGAGTAAAGGACGTATTGCACAAGGAAGAGTTGTACGGTTCTGAGTTCAGATGTCAAGAACCCATGTAAAGTTTGGAGCAGTAGCTCATGTCTGTAGCCTCAGTGCTCCCATAGCAGGATGGGGGCAGAGACAGGAAGATCCACGCAGCTTATAGGCCAGCTAGCCTGGTGTGTGTGGCACTGAAGAAGGGGTCGTGCCTCCAACAAGACAGAAGACCAGCACCTAAGATTCTCCTTCAACTTCTAAGTGCATGGTGTGTCACAGAGACATCTGCCATTACACTAATATACATGTGCACACACGCATGCGTGCATGCTCACACAGATACACAAGTGCACCAACACACACACAGGCACACATACAGGAATGCACACACGTATGCACTCTCAACACACATGCACAGACAGATACACATACACACATGCCCTCACATACACACAGGCATGTGCACACACACACACACACACACACACACACACACACACACATAACATAACATACACACAAATAATTGTAAAATCTAAGAGAAGTTGAAAAACAAGGTGAAAAGCTTCTGAGGATGCTCTGATTCTGAGAAACAGAGTTAAAGCTAAAGTTGTGGGTTCTATTGCCGGCTGCGTGACTCACCAGAGGAGACCTGTGGTTGTCACAAGGTTTTCTGTCTGCAGAGTGGAGCGTGGGACACTGGCTCTGATGACTCCGTGGGACGTCACTACTGTGTAGAGAGATATCATCTGAAATCACACAGAACATCTTTTCAAAGGAACCTTGGGGGAGCAACAGCACAAGGAGACGAAAAGTCAGGTCAAACTCAATCAACCTCTGATGAATTTGTTGTTTGTTTGGAGGAAAGAAAATGACAATTACTATCTTAAAGGATTTCAGGGAAAATTTATGATCTTTTTTTTATATCAGTAGACCTTTTTCTAATTTGGATCCGAAGAGGAAGAAGAGGAAGATAGTATAGTCTCAAAAATCTTTTACTAAAATTATCTTTGTTACCTTGAAGTTGGAGATGAGTGAGGTGGGATTCAAGGTTAGCTGGGGTTTTTTTCTCCCTTCACATTCTCTTTACATTTTTAAGAAAACCAGTGTCTCACCAGGTATTGGGAGAAATGTATTGATGTAGCTGCCCCAAATTGGATCGGCTCAAATCCTTCATTCTTAGCTAACCTCCTGGAAACTCTTCATGATTGTTCCATGGAAGACAAATTAAATCTCTTTGTTTTTCCTGAGGAAGTGCAAGCTTTAACTCCTTCTAGGACTGATCTTCAGGGTTTGTAATTTCCCTTTATCTTAGACATTTTCTGTAGGATATTTTATTCTCTCTCTCTCTCTCTCTCTCTCTCTCTCTCTCTCTCTCTCTCTCTCTCTCTCTCTCTCTGTGTGTGTGTGTGTGTGTGTGTGTGTGTGTGTGTGTGTGTGTGTATGTGTGTGTGTGTGCATCGCATACATGTGGAAATCCGAGGATAAATTTGCATCTGGTCCCTCGGGATGCCTTCCACTTTTTGCTAGTGACGCTGCACTCATTGGCCTGGCGCACTGCCAAGCAGGTTAGGCTACCCAGCTTCTGAGCTTCCAGGGACCTACCTGTCTCCACCCCCAATATCATCATTTCTGGGATTACACAACCATGTCACCGTGCCTAGCTTTTAATGTGGGCTCTCATCTGAACTTGGGTCTTTGTGCTCACAAGGCAGCTACATTACCAACTGAGCCACCGTCGTCTTGACCCAGTGAAGTTATTCAACCTTTAGGTGAGTGTATTATCTCCTTTTAGAGAATAAATAAACTCTTGTTAAATAATATGTCCCAAACCACAAAGCTGATAAGTGGCAGAGAATTGTTTACAGAGGAGGTGAGTCTCTGAGGGAGGTGAGGGGGAGGTGAGGGGTTATCAACCATTATGACAGGAAAGGCATTCCATGAATCAGATCTGGAAGTGTATGAATGGGAAAATCTAAGACAAAAGACTTGGCTCCCAAAACATTTTCTAGTGTGTATGAGCCAGGTGACCTTGGATGAATCACTTTACAGATCTGAGTTTCAGTTCTCTACTTGGTGTGTGTGTCAGTAGGGAAGAGGTTTAAATGGTAGAGTGTGTGTAAAGAAACCGTTGCACAGGAGATGGAGAGGTGGCTCAGCAGTTAAGAGCACCAGCTGCTTTTCCAGACGACCTGGGTTTGATTCCCAGCCCCAACATGATGGCTCACAACTGTCTGTGACTCCAGCTCTACATGATCTGGTGGCTTCTTCTGGCTTCTACAGGCACTAGACATGAACATGGTGCACATAGACGCATGCAGGGAAAACACCCATACACACAGAATAATAGTAATAAAATCAATTTTAAAGAAAGTATTGCATAATCCAGGATATAGGAGAGAGTCCCTTATTAAGTTTCATTTAACATCATCATCATAATTAAACTGTTTTCACTCTCACAGCATCCTTAGCACCAGCATCTACTTTAATCACTCGGCGTTTTCAGAGATCCTAAAACAATGACTGTAAAAATGGTTTGTACCAAACATAAAGCAAACAATGGAACTACACTTCTGTCAGCACTCGAGACTGTTGGATTGCCTTTAAACCTGGAGTAAACTCAATGTTGAGCTCCCATGTCCCAGTGGATGGTTCCAAACCCTTGGTCAAACTGAAGGTCCAGGTTAAAAAAAAATCAGTGGATCACAAAACAAAACAAAAAGCCATGACTGTGAAATAAACCCTGTGGGGTCAGAGGGAGGATGAGAGAAGTGGGGGACAGATAATAGAGGGTAGGGCTGAGAGTAAACAATGCATTATAACATAGGAAAGTGTCAAAAAGCAAATTTAATCACTCAAAGATGGAGAACCATGCACAAATGCCATTTTAAAGTATGTTACTCAGCAACATTGGTAACGCCACGATGTTGGGAATAACAAGTGTTAGCTTCGTCATTTCCCACCTTCCATTGCCCCAGTCCGAAACTGTGTGCATGTTAACTAAAGCTCTCTTATTTGCTTTCCTCAGCCCCTGCTAACCTCTAAACTACTTCCTTCTATGAATTTGCTCATTGTAGCTGTTTCAGATAAACGGACTCATATAACAACAACAAAGTCTGGGGTCATCTAAAAAACAGTTTACAAAGGTAGTGAGATGGATTCTCAGACACTGGGATGCTTCTCTTTTATTTGACTCTAGCTACCTCAGAGTCTGGCCACCAGCGTGACTGGAAGGTGGGTTAAGTGAGAAACCAGCCCACCTACCGATCTCTCTCTGAGCCATTACGTTTGCATGTATAAAGACCTTCGATATTCGGATGGCTCCGTTGATCAATGACTTCATGTTGGTGACATTCCCCCATGGTGGTTTCCACCTAGAAGGTGCAGTGGCTGTGTGTGGTGGTGCACACCTTTAATCCCAGCACTCAGGAAGCAGAGGCAGTTTGAGGCCAGCCTAGCCACAAAGTGAAATCCTGTCTCCAAAAATAACCAAAAAAACAAGTGCGTTATTGGTCAGAGATTTATTGTTCTATATAAGGCAAGATTCTATTACATCTAGGAATAAGGAGAAAAATAGTAGTAAGGATTTAGAAATTCCCTTTTAGTCCAAAGAAGATGGGGAGGTAGGAGTTTATAGTCAGCCAAAAAAGAAAAGTATACATATGATTCTAATAGACATGCCAACCCCCGAGTGAGAAAGGAATAGTGTCTACAACAATTCAGAGGCGGGAGCAGTGGCTTTTGCTTGGTAGAAATCCACAGTTGCCATCATCCTGGAAACACAAAGAAAGCTTGGCCCTTTGTTAACATGGCTGTTGCAAACAGCAATTTCCAAGTAGCTGTCATAGCAATAATAAAGATCACAAGGACCCTTCAGCCTGATGGTGTTGTCATAGGGTGATGACATCACTAGCAGCTTGTTTGCATCTGGATCAGAGAAGAAAGTTGGGCGTCGGGAAAAGATGGCCACCATCAGCAACACTGTTCCCCATGTCACCGTTCTTCACACGTTCTGACGCACTCTGAGTGTCCTTAAATGTCTTCAAATTACACGGATGTGGGAGAGTACACCAAATGGACCATGAGTTACTGGTGTGGGAATACTCACCCATGACCTGTTGGAACTCAAGAATATGAAAGGGCAGAGCTTCTCAGGGCTCCACTGGAGCAAGATCTCTTCCACAAATCCTCTTTTAATAGTGAACCTGAAAATATTTTATACTTTCCTGTTCCCAAAATATATCAAATGCAAGAGAACGTTTTATATTAATCCTTACAAAAAGCAGTATTAAGGATATTTATACCCCTATTCAATATAAAGAATGTAATGCCACATTTTTGTCCAGCCTCAAAGTTTAGGTAGGATTTCTTTTCTTAATGTTCTCTGTCATGGTTAGATTTCAGGGATTGACTTAGGACAAAGAAGACTTGTCATGCATCTAAGGAAGTCATCTTTACCAAGTAGGTTATTGTCTCCCATCTTTTGCTGAGTAAGGTTATTGATAGAGATTTGCTGTGGGCACTGGTAGGTGATGGATGATGACTAAGGTCCAGTGGTGCAGCCGGGTTCTCTGACACATTTTATCTCCAATAAACAACCCATTATAGTAAATTGCTACACTACTCTGCAGCTACCCTTTCTCCTCCCTCCCTCTCTCCCTCCCCCGCTTTTTTCTGTTTTCAATGCTTGAGATTCTTCATGTTTTCAAAGATGGGGGGTGGAGCCCAGGGTCTTGCACATGTCAACTAGGCAAATCTTTACCTTGGAATAACAAAGCCAGCCCTTGGTTTTTTGAGACATAGTTTCACTATGTAGCCCAGGCTAGCCTTAACTCATACTGCTCCTGCATCTGTGTCCTGAGTGCTTGAAGTGTCATTATGTCTAGCTTGTAACATTTCTTGAGCAACTGAAGTTGCTCAGTATCTTTGAGCAACTTCAAAAGTTTTTCAGCCAACATCTCTTCAAATGTTGATGGAGACTTGTTAGCCCTCTCATTCTTATCAGAATGTGGTCAAACAGCGTAGAACTCTTGTCTTATCTCATGTCTCTCAGATACTTGCCTTTATTTTCTACTCATCTCTTTTCTCCATGATTTTATCTATGTATTTATATTTCATGTGTGTTCACATTTATTTATTCTCCATCACCTGTGTTTAGTCTATCATGTATTAAGTATTTAATTTCAGTTTTTCGTGTTTAAATTTCTTGGAATTTCTTTGATTACTTAGTTGAGTTCAATTCTCATCCAAAAATTACATCCTCTCATCTAATGTTTTTGCACATAATTTTTTAAGTATATGTCATGAAAATTAATATCCTCTCTTACCAATTAGATCCTATTATGTCTTTATTCTTAGTCACTGTGTCTTATAATTGCATTCTTGGATTTTCTTGAAAGGCATTATGTGAGGGAAAAATGTAACAAGAATTTAAGTCTTTGAGTTATTTTCTCTTTCCTAAGATAAGATTTTGTTTTGCTTGTATCAGGAAGTTGCAGTGGAGACAGGCCACAATAAAAATTCAGATATGCTTATTTTAGAATCAGTCTTTGCTAATAAAATAACTTCACTCCAACACTTATAGATAGTACTTCAAGTGTACCAATAAGAATCAGGCCCAGGGTAAAGCCACGGAGCAAATGATGAGTGATGCCTAAAATTTGGTGCCATATATATCTCATTTGTTTTACCTTAGTGTTGATTCTGGAGACAAGACTGCTGGGGTATTCACCAGACATTTATCTTTAATAGTTCCTTAAGACTACTTAACTTCTGTTTAGCGTTTCAGTCATCTTGCCTTGACTCATCAGTCAGCAAAAAACCCGAAAGTAGCCACAAAGCTCTAATGGACCAACCTGTCTGTGCTTAGTGAATTTTTTTTAATCTCTTTAAGAATCATTTCTTGCACAGCTTTCTGTGCTTGCAAACACGTCTTTTAAACATAATCTAACATTTGCAGTGATTCTCCACAAGGTGGTATGTCTGATGCAGACTTACCTATACTTACCTATCCCAACCACCATATGGAAATTCCTTGCTTTTCTGTGTGGTAACAATAACTAGAGACCCAGTTTCACATCTCTCTCCAATTGGAAAACCTTTGTTGTCAATGTTTGGAATCACACCCATGGATCCTCCTTCTCTGCTATTCATCATTTGGATGTTGATGCTCCTTGGAATTTCTCCTTGAACAGTACTGTCCTGGCATGCTGCCTACATCCTGATGAAACCCAGGTCACATCTCCATTCCAGAACAGTTCTCTGGGCTTCAAATACATCCGCAAATACTGTATGGAACACCTGTCCAGCTGTGGAACCCTCCACTGTGCTCTTAGGATTTAGAACCCCTCATATTCTTCTGCTCCTTTTCCCTGTCATCAACTCCCTTTTATGCCTCTTCCCCTGCCTTAATTAATTATGATTGCTTTAGCAAAGACACTGCCCTAAATGACAGGCTCTGTGAATCCATCCTCTAGTCTTTCTTGAATAATTCATATCTATATATGTCTATGTTATACTATACAATGTAACATACGTTACATATCATCTATAGCATGGCATATCTTATTTATATGTAAAGTTATTGCCATCCTCTCCCACTAATACACTGAGAGTGCCTAGTTTAAGAGCAGTGATTTCTCTCCTAGACTTCCCAGCATCCTGCTAACACAGGGATGACAAACACTTAGATCATCCCTGTAGTCACACACACACACACACCCTCATTCCCTTCTGACAATCACCATTGGTATTATTTCTCTTTTAGTGGGAAACTTTCTGGAGAGGACAGGCAGGACTTTAAAATTCTTCTCATCTCCTCTCAACTCTTCTCTACCAAATAGCGTAGGTTGTGTCGCTAGAGATGACTTCCTAAGGGAAAACTGACCATGTCTGGCACATGTGTAAAAGTTCATAAGCGTGGGTTTCCTCTTATTTATAAAATCAGGTCAGAGTTTGTAGTGTAAGCATTGGGACTTTTACCCTCCTGGTGGAATTCTTAGCTTTCTTTCTCATTAGTGACAAAGTACCATGAGTTCTCACTGCAACCTATTCTCTCCCATACCTACAATGCAAAGGGCTTTCATGGTCCCTTTGTCTGTTTTATTACTTCTTCTTTCCAGAACCCTGATCCCAATTGACCATCTGCCCACTTAACTCCCACTTCGCTTTATCTTTCAGACACCTTGTAATAGAATTAGTCAGTCTATACTTTTGATCACTACAACTCTTTATTAGGGTACTACTTTCCACTCACATGTTTCTAAATATTTACATATTTGTCTGTCTAGGAGATCATCCCAAGTAATAACTGTGTCCTTACTCAATGCAAACTCCCTGGCAGGTGCTCACTTACCACACGCTAACAGAATTAGTAAATGGGCCAATTTCCCTTTCTCTCGGGGGTACTGTCAATTATTTCATTTCTGTCATTAACTCAGAAAATGCTTTTCTTTATTACCTATTTTGTGATTGTCATAGAACACAATATAGGACACAAATCTGTTATTTCTTCAGAAGCATCACACTGCATCCAAAGCACCAAGAAGCATGTAAGAATTTCCTTAAGTCATTTCACACAAACATTTCAATCTGTCATGCTCCTTTACATGGGTGAAAGACCTGAAAATGAAGTATTTGGCTCTTGGAGAGTTATGGTACCATTCTTGGCTCACCTTGATAAATATTGATCTTGTATAAATTACTCAGGAGAGGCAGACGATGGTTCTCTGAGCAGCACACACAGCCCCCCACTCCCCTTTATGCAAAGACATAAATCATCCATGAATAGAGCCCCACATGCTCTATGAATAAGTCCCTTGGATTCCAGGATGACTGATACTCAAGTATTTTTCTCATTTGAGTGCAGACCTAAATTTAAGCAAGCAATCAGACTACAGACTATGTGAAGTTACAATGCCCTTTTGTTCACAGAAAGGTGAGAGATGCATAATAGGCTTTCAAGAGTAAACATCACATGTTTCAAAATAAACACCATTAAATGTGACTGCACATTGGTGCCCTTAATAAAGCTGATGGCAGGCAGAAAGCTCTTTAGAAACATCTCATGTCATGTTCATTCAATTTTAAGTTTTAGTTGCAGTGGAAAGAGGACTCTGTGTGTGTGTGTGTGTGTGTGTGTGTGTGTGTGTGTGTGTGTGTGTGTGTAATTGTGGAGAACTGTTCTTCTTTGACTACAGTTGAATTGAGCCTTTGGTTTCATCTGGAAAGTTGTGAATAGCACAATGAAGGGTCTGTGTGTGGCGAGGAGTCATTAAAATGAAGGACCAGAGGGCAGCAAACATTGGTTTTTCTGAGATTCTTGTGGTAAGATTAATAATGAGTGTTTAACCTCCGGGGACTTCATCACTGGAGAGACATGAAGGAAGATAAATAGACAAACTGACAAATAACTTGTGGTCTCTTGGCAGGGCCAGGAATTTGTCATTAGGGCTCACACAAAGGGTTGAAATGCTGAAACTTCTTGGGAAAAATAAAGGAATGTGACTTATGCTTTTAGGCACCTTTATTGATGTGACTTTCTCCACCTTGGATAGATTTGTCCTCTGATTCCAAGTTGTTGTTGTTGTTTTTAACATTCTGTGAACTTCTGACAATGCAATTTCAATTGCATCTAACTCATCCCTAATATACCCTGGTTTTAGGAAATGATGGACAGAAAATCTTTAATGAGGACTCATAGGCATAGATTCAGGGGAACCGCTGTAGAATTCTTTCTAGAGGACATGATGTAAAGTCAGCCCAATGCCCATAATGGGAGACTGGCTTAACAAATTAGAAAATATTCCTTTAAGAGAGTAAAGCACAGGAGGTAAGTTCTCAGGCAGATGTGGATGTGTCAAATGGAAGGTTGTCTAAGTTTTATTGAGCTCAAGTAAGAGATACAAAACAATTAAAACCACCACATTGTGTGTCTATACACAGTTCTGTGCATGTGGTCATGTCTTGAGAAACTTAACCAGAGGAAGATTTCCATGTCCTACATTAAGCCTGACTGTGCTGGATTAATTTACAATATAAAAGACTTTGTTTTAAATATTGAATTTTTAAATATGAAATCTTACCTTATCTACTATGAATGAACTATGGACTTTGGGGCCACTTTTGAAGAACACATTGCATATTACTATGATATAATGAAGACAATACTTAATTTACACTGACCTGGCTGAAATTCAAATTCAATTCGACCATGTCCTGACCATAGACTAACGCTGGGAAATGACATCATTTCTAAAGCTACATTTCTCTCTACAATGTGGGGGAATTGGTGATATTACCTCAAGATTCTCAGAAGACATACTATGAGATGTGTTAATACACCCACTCACTCTTCATGCATTTTCTTGTGCATCTGTGAAGTTCATTCCCTGTGGAGGCTGGCACTGCCATCTTCACTAACTATTTGTTCACTAGTTGAGGCAACTATTGTATTGAGCACACGCTAAGCTTCAACATTGAACAAGCGAATTTACCAGTGCAGTCCAGAAATCACACAAATGACTGTCAGACAATTGCCAAGCAGTAGAGTAAGAACTACAAGAGAGAACTGGGAAATGAGCTCCAGGAAGTGATTCTCGGCTCACTTCCTCAGACAATAAATAAGCTTTAGCTGGTGAAGAATAGAGAGAGGATTTGAAAAGTATGAAGTAAGGAGGGAAGGATGATAGATGGTACTCTCACGGCATTACACATGCTCAGCGGGGTTAGAATCTAAAGGACCTAGAGATGGGGTGAGATGAATGACAAGGGATCTTATACCTCCCAGACATGCCTCCTTCTTAGAGTCACAACATAGAGTAGAAGGACAAGTCCAAGCCAGCAAGCCTAGGATGTTGGGGAATGAAAGTAAGAGATGCATTATGTTTGTTTGGATTTGGGTACTTTGGGCAGCTGAATACAGTAGCATCCATATCCTTGGAACAAAGTCACTGAGAAATTAAGAACAAAGATCCAGCAAGAAGGTGAAGATATGCCCTCAAATGGCATTTGTTTAAAATGAAGATGCTTCTGACCCACACAGAAGCACTAGCATTCAGAAGGATAGTCGAAGTGTAAACAATCTATTTGAGTGATTAATCTTAGACAGGGATAAGAGCCATACTGTTCCAGTGCTAAAATATGCCCTTGAGGTAATCTGATGCTCTCATTTCATAAAGGAAAAGACTGAGTCCCAGGAGAACAACCCCACTCATCTATTACAACATCGATGGATCACCTCTGGTAAGTGCCTCTGGTTGTTGGCAGGAGACAAAGATTGAAGATTCTTGACTGCACACTGCTAATAATCTAGTAGAAAACAGTCCAGGATACTTGACAATATGATATGACAGAATGAGAATGGGGCCTCATGAGTAGAAGCTGACAGAAGGACTCCAAGGAGGTTTGGGAAGAAATTGTAACATTGAATTTGTTTTAGAAGGATTCATAGCATCTATAGACCTGTAATCTTCGCACTTGGGAGAAGGCAGGAAGCTTATGGGTTGCTTATGGGTTGGAAGTCATCCTCAGCTACATATGGGTCAGCCTGGGCTACATGAGACCTTGTCTCAGACCTCCTCCCCCACAAAAGAAAAAAAAAGGATGCACATGGTTTTTGCAAGAACAGAAGCAGGAAGAGAGCACTGTAGGAAGTGAAATCAGGGCACTCAGCTAATACGAATACACTGAAAACAGGAGCTGGAAATAGAGCATCCACAACTTATCCCACCTGGAGAGGGATGCATAGCACTTCTCTGATATCAGTCCCACACCTGAGCGAAAAGGAATCTAAGGGATAGTGGGGAGATCATGTCTGTGCCACTATACTTACTAAACAAGAACATCCAAAAATATATAGCAGGTTTGAGTTTCAAAGAAGTTTAACTTTCAGTGAGTAGAGGTAAAATGTGGGCACCATGATACACATTTGGGGCTGAGGCAGAGGTTAGCCTGGACTGCACAGCAAGACCTTGTTTTAATAAAATGAAACAAAAAGACCAGGCGAAGAGAAGAGCATGAATGGGCCTTAACTCCCTTTTGATTTTTAGGGGAAGAAATATAATTTATATAGAAGAAGGTAGGTAGGTGGGAAAACATGGTGGGAATGAGACTGTGTTCATCAAAAATATGCAAAATGATTAAGTTCACAATTTGTTTAGTGTAAATAATAAATGGGGATTTAAGTGTGATTACCCTCCAATTTAGGGATAAGAAAATTAAGATTTGATGATAGCCTGTGACTTCTCTGGAAACACAAAATCCATAGGCTCCAGGCTCAGAGTTAGAGTCCTGGTTCCACTGTCCTTTCAAGGATGTGACCGTTTCTCATTGAAACCCTGGAAAGAGACAGGAATATTCTGAAGTTCTTAGAAAGCAAAAAGAGCAGTACCACATGTTTCAAAGTGGAAGGTAGGGTACATATTTTCATGCATGAAGACTAAATGAAATAAAGTTTATGAAGACGAGAGAAATTTCACCCACCATTTTCTTATGATAAATTTTAAATATATAGAAAGTTAAAAGGACTGGATAGTGAATACCCCATGACCTAGATTCCACAATAAACTTTTACTGTAGCTGCTTATCAAGCTTCACACTTTTTACAAGTAATTTCTGTACAATCACTGTAATTACAACTGTAAGTCTATAGATAATTATTAAAATTCAAATACTATATCATTAGCTATAAGAGGTCAAGGATAACGTTTTGTGTGTCTAGGGAACGAGAGTCTCAGAAAGTTGTTGGATGGATAAGGACAAGAATAACTGAAGCTGCTCTTCCTGGAAATCCTGACACACACTGCAAAAGAGAGTGAGAGATCAACATCTACCCAGTAAAACCCACTGTGGTTTAGGGCAAAATCTTCTGTTTCAGCCAATGCTCTATTACACAAGTAGAGGGTATGGGAGCTGTGGCTTAGTGGTGTAAAGATTTAAGTTCAGGGACATTTATGGTGTGAAAATTGGTTAGTACAAGGTAATAGTATGCATGATTGATTTAAAAACATAAAAATCCAAATTTACATTAACAGGAAAAAATAGGTTACAAAAATGATAGTTGTATTGTACTGTGAATTCTCACTCAAAGCTGGAGGAATTATTTTAATATATTATGCACATTATTGTATTTAGATTATATAAATGATATATATAATTGTGAGATTAAATAAACAGGGGATCCTGGAATAGAGGATGGAGTTTTCATTGATGAGGGCCTAGAAGATTACTGTAAGGGACTAGAGAGTTTGATCCATGGAAGAAGCCATGGAAAGGTGGAAGGAGAGAAGCAGATCCACCAAGTCATAGTCTGGCCTCCACAGACACAGCTTGGCATGCTCTTGCCTCCCTCCCAGACATCATAGGCACACAAACACACAATAACTAAAGAAAAAATATTTTAAGATCACTAAAGGAATTCGAAGTGTCTAGACTAAGGAAGGTGTGGTAATGAACTGCAAATTGAGGGGTGGGTAGAAAAGAAAGTAGAAATAATGGCCTTAAGATGGTAGTTAGGCTGACTAACAGCCACATATGCATAAAATAGATGACTATGTACTCACAATTTGCATATTTAGATACCAAATATGAATACATGCATAAATGCATGTTTAAACAAACGTGAACTAAGACACAACACTTAGAGCACCACTGTGACTCATTAATGGATAGAAAATGGGTGAAATAAAGTTGCAGAGAAAGCTGTATGATGAGACGTTAGTGACAAGCACAGTTGAAAATGACAGGAAAAACAAGGATCATGGTTGCTCAAAACTGGATATAAATGCCTCTTACAACTCTGGTGAGAGTAGATGGTGGATAGTCCAACTAATGGCCTCACTTTACACACACGCACTCACATGCATGCACGCATGCACATACACATGCACCTGCCATGAGATGACAACGGGGATGTAGAGCAGATGACGCTGTGAGTCCTGCCATTCCCATCAGAAATGAGGTGTGAGTGCACTTCCCATGCACCCCACACATGGCTCCCTGGGGCCCGCGGCGTAGCATCTCACAAGCTCCGCTCAGAAGGATCTGCTCCTAAGTCACTCAGGACCTTAGTGGCAGAATTAGTTCCTGCCAGGCCACCCACCTGACGTCCCAGCTCTTAGGTGGCTATTGGTCAGAGGCCATCCTCCATTCCTTGTTGGACTCACCACAGGATGACTTGCAAATGGCCTCTGTATTATCAGAGAAAGTAAGAGATGCCAGAGGAAGAGCATGAACAAGGACGGGAGGCCCAGTGTTCCCAGCCTGGTCTTAGATGTGCCACCGATTGCTTTTGTGCCGTTCTCTTCTTGAGAAGCAAGGCCACAGATCCAGCCCACACAGAGAAGGTCATTAAACCAGTGAGTGAATGCCAGGAGGTCAGACTACCAGAGCCAAGAGGAAACGCTGCCTGCCCTGGGCACTGCACCGGAGCTGGGGGAAGGGCAGCCCAGAAGGTGGGAGTGATTGATGAGAAGGTCATGATGTGTTTGGAGGACAGAGAGAAACAAAAAGGGGGGCATAGCTTTAAGGGTTGGGGGTATGGTCTTAGGTGACATCACCTTTTTAGGTCAGGGAGTTCAGATAAGATGAGTTTGGATACGATCCCTTGAGTTGATTGGAACTGATAAGGTTAAACTCATATTTTAAAAATGACTCTGTGTGTGTGTGTGTGTGTGTGTGTGTGTGTGTGTGTGTGTGTGTGTGTATGCGCGTGCAGGTGTCTGCAGAGGCCAAAAGAGGGTGTTGGTTACACTGGAGCTGGAGATACAGGTAGATGGTAGAGCCATCCAATGTGGGTGCTGGGACCTGAACTCAGGTCCTCTACAAGGGCTGCAAACACTGCAAACACGTTAAGTGGCTCCAGCTTCAAACTCGTATTTCCTTTACGGAATCATGGAGGTGGTTTATGTGCTCTGTCTGCCTACTTGGTTTTATTTTAGTGGCATTCTAGGAGGACGCTGGGAAACCATTGTCAATTGCCCTCCATAGCATTTTTTTTCCTGAATCTTAAAATCCCTAATGACCTATAAGTAGACCATTTCAAGTCACTCATTTGGGATGAGGGTTCCTGTATGCTGTGTAGGGAATGGAGAGTTAGTTAATCTTTTTGTTTGTTTTGTTTTGGTTTTGGTTTTTGTTTATTTGTTTGTTTGTTTTGGTTTTGAGACAGGGTCTCCTGTGGCCTCTTGAACTTCTGATCCTCTTGTCTCAATTTCTGAGTGCTGGGATTATAGCCATGCACCACCAAACTAAGTTTCTGTGGTTCCGGGGTTCGAACTCAAGGCTTCTTGTACACTCAGCAAGCTGACTACCTACCAAGCTACATCCCAGAACTACTTAATCTTATTATCACTGTAGTCAGTTGAGCTGTCCCACTTCAACTTCAAGCAAGGTCAGGGCAAACGAGGAGTAAGGATGGGCAGCCTCATGGTTGGTATGATCCTAGCTGTGCACGGTGTGTGTGTAGAGGGGGGAATGTCTCCTATAGTCTATGTGCTTTCGGGAAGTTGGAGGAAGGCTTGCTGACTTCCTGATAGAGAAGGAACACACTTAAGTTGCTGATTCCTTTTCCCTGTTATCTGGGTCAGTTAATCCCAGCATACAGGCTGCCAGCTGAGCTCTTCCCTAGTCAAACTGCCCTGCTTTGAAATTCTTCCCCAAGCCACCTCGCCCAATGATGTCAGACCCGGGAGAGCAGTGCCAGCCCCCACCCCCTCCCCCACACAAGATGATGTACGAGGGGAAATGCATACTGTCTTTGCTCAGGAAACATCTGCTTGGTCCAGCGGTCCTCAGGCAGGTCACTGCTTTATAAGTTAGTGGAACAGAATCAGATGGGAAGGTGGGGAGCTTCGGAGATTATTCAACCTCACCATCAAGAGTCACAGAGGCAAATGAGATGTGAGGAAATGGCCTCCAGAGCAAACGCTCTCCAGGGACCCGGCACTGGTGCGCATAGTCACATTTCCTAGCTTGTAATGGAAAAATGAATGCTGTTTACAAGAGTTTAAAGTAGCTGAAATGGGAGGGCGAGCCAAGCTGTTTAGTGGAGGGTAAACTCTTCTTGGAAGCTTTCAGCGGGCCTGTAATTATTCAATACCAGGCCTGAAATATAGACTCCTAATGAAGAATGCTATTCAGTCTCCCTCGGAAAATGAAACACCACATTCATCGGGAGGCAGAATCCATGACCACTTAAACACAGGTCTGGGCCCTCAGAAGCTGCTTGACATAACACAAGAGTCACTGTAGATCTTGCGAGGAGCTCTCTAGGTGCCATTTTCATATTGCTTGGACTCCAGAAACTGTTTCTCAGCTTATGAGCTGATCGAGAGGGACTGAGAACAACAGGTAGAAGATGGATGCTGTAGGATGTCCTCACCTTCTCTAGGCTCTGTCCAGGGAGCAGCGCTTCTCTTCACACTCAGGTTACTGGCCTGCAAGTGGCAAGGCCTTCTCTCTCATCTCTGTCTGCTTCCTATCCCTCCCCTCTCTCGGGTTCAACCAGTAAAACCAGTAAAAAATACTCTGGTATTTATCTCCTAAAAGATGTTGAATCTGAACGAAAAGGCAAATTACAATGATGAGGAAAGGGAGAGAAAAAGCCTTGGAACACTAAATGACTCATACTAAAAGTTAAAAAAAATCTGAAAATTATGCCTGACCTGGTGGCCCCCCTGCCTTGGATCCTAGCCATTTGGGGTGACAGTGGATGATGTAGAAGCGGGGATCACAACCATATTTTGCCGTGCTCACTCTCCTGCTTTCATATTTGACTCATCATTTCTCGGACACAGTGAGGTGAGGGACAAGTGAGGACTCTGAGCTGGGAGAGGTACTTACTGCATTCTTTTTTTTTTTTTTTTTCTTACTGCATTCTTGATACCGGCCAACACTTGGCCCCTTGTTCACACCTCCACTGTCTTCTGCTAACACTCATTCCTTTGGCATCCCATGGGATAATCAGCAGCATGTGGCAAGCTTGTGTTAGCTTTGCTTTTATAACTTGGTGAGCCCATGCCTTCCCATCCTCATGCACGTGTTCTATGTCTCTGTAGACTATGAGTTTCCTAATAGAAGAAGCCATTCCATGTTCATGGATGCTACTTGGGAAGACAGGAAACCTGGCGATGCTCTGTGCACTGTCACTGTGCAGTAGGAAATGGTACACATGCACGCATTCATAGAAACATGTTATAGACTTCCCTCACAGGCCCTGTATTTGAACTCTTAGTCCTCAGTTAGTGGTGCTGTTTGGGAAGGCTAGGAAACATTCAGGAGGCGGAGCCTTACTGGAGGAAGTATGCTACTCAAGGTGGGCTTTGAAGTTTTCTAGGCTGCCACCCAGTGCTGGTCCCTTTGCTTTCTGCGAGCAGCTGAAATGTGATCACTCTGCTTCCTGGCTGCCATGTCCTCCCTGTGATGGACTGTGTCCCTTCAAAAACTGCAACTTAATTACTAATTTATTTAAAGCCCTCCATATGTGACTCAGTCAAGCAATATATTCCTGTAAAAAAGAATATATATATATATATATATATATATATATATATATATATATATATATTCTTTTTCTTCCCTGAGCAAATGAGCAAAGTGAAAGTGTATCTTAGGGAAAGAGCTACTCATTGTTTGAGCACTTCATGCTTTTTCTTTCCCACTTCTGGACTGGGCAATGGTTTTGCTCTGACTGGCTGCATGACATGATACAAGACACAGCATGGGCAGGAGAGGCAAGATGTCCATGGATGCCCACCTTCACCTTCTTTTATTTTTCCAGTTAAACACCAGAGCTATGCTCTGCTTTAGAGGCTCCATCAAAGCATGGGCCACTCTGCACAGTACAGAATGCGTAAGAAGGCTTTGAGACCCTTGGAGGATGCCCTAAGGTCACCTGAAAAGAATCCCACGGTCAGAGCTGTCAAGGGGCCATGGGGAAAATGGAAGGTATTAGGAATGAATAAATCTCATCCGATCACTCCTCCAGCTACACTCCTTCAGAACTCACTGGTGGCTTGCATATCAAATCCTAAGTTCTCATGTGACCCTTAGGCTCCCCTCTGGCCCCTATGCTACTTCAGTCACGCAGATCATCAGGCCACTGCTGCAGCCATACCAGCCCTGTGGACTCCCTTTCATCTGGAATGGTTTTCTTCTGCTGCTTTCTCTCAGCTAATTCCAAAACACAGTTTTCCTTTGTCCCTCAACCTCATCTAGTGTCTCATGAGAAAGCAGCCTCTCTGTGTCCCTTCTGAGCACTTCTCACTCTTTAGCAGCTTGCTCACTGTGTCTTCCTCTGCACACCACAGGCTCCTTGAGGGCAGAGGACAAGTCCCCAGTCTGACTCATTCATCCTATAAACCAACCTGCCTGCCCCTCAGCCCTGATGACACCAGTGTTTGGAGAAAGACCCACAAAGGTGACTCAATGTCTCCATGCTCTTACAGATAACTCTCTGAACTGACTGGGTGGTGTCTTCCTGGTTTGCCTCTTCCAAAGCCTACTGGGAAGCAGGAGGTGTGAAGGGCAGGCATTTCGGATGTGAGTCCTGAGGGAGAAATCTCAACCAGAAAGCAAGGCCAGGGCTCTCACTGTGAAACATTTGCGAGGGAAATGACCCTCTCTGGGAACATCAGTGCCAAGGTGATCTTTAACCATGGATTGTTATACAGCAGGGATGGGGATGATTTGCCTGTGGAAAGAATTTAGCACCACAGTAGTGCACCTTTTGCCATTGGCTTTGACGTGGAATCCTGGGTAAGCTGGGCTGCCCTCCGTCCAGACTGCACCATTTCCAAACATCACAGTATAACTTGCATGTGGCTGAGCAGCAAAACCACTCTTCCCCAGGGCAGGACTAAGGCCCTGAAAAGAAGGACCAGCGAGAACATAGGAAATCTAGAATTCCCCCAAACACTAATTTGGAGAGTCAGCTGAGTTGAATCAATGGAGATGAACCTTTCTGTCAGAACAGGTTTAGTTTTCTGAGTTTGCATCATTTGTTCAGATTTCCCTAAATCATTTATTCACTTGGTACCATTTGAATACCTCTGACATACTTCCTTGAGGCCAGTCACTAGTGGGCAATAACTGCTTTTATTCAAACACCTTACCATCTACTGGGTGAGGCAGGCATGTGAAAAACAGGCCTAAGTATATAGAGGAATTAGGGCATGTTTGCAACTTTAAAATTCTGAGGGACACACCCAGCTTCCATGGAAAGGCATATAGTGAACTACTAGGCACTCCCATGAAGACCAATGTTTTTCAATTCTGGCACCTACTATATATAGTACATGGGATTCAGAGTTTTCCCCACATGTCATATTTTAATATTATGTCATATAGGATTGTCCCCTACTCCAAATAAGCCAAAAGCCATTGGTAATTACATTAATTAACTCAAATTTACTTTTAAGATTATTTTTAATCTTGTGAACATGTAGGAGGGTGGATATTGTGCACTTGAGTGCAGGTGCCCGTGGAAGTCCGAGGCACTAGCTCTCCTAGAGCTTGTGAGCCACTGGTTGTGGGTGCTATCTACCAAATTCCAGTACTCTACAAGAGTGGTATATGAACTTAACCACTGAGCCACTGTTTCCACCCCAAATTCACCATTTCCTAGGCACATTTCCTAAAATTTGGTATTATGACAGTTGGTGCCGTGGTGCATGCCTGTAATCCCAGGACCTGAGAAACTGAGGCAGGAGAATTTGGGGTTTGATGTGTGGTCTGTACAGAGACTCTGTCTCAAAAAGGAAGAAAAAGTGAGACAAATAAACAATAAAACCATTTGGTATTCTTAGCATCCACAGAATCCTTAGCTGTTCAAGAAACATCTTCTTGGAGCTGAAGAGATAGCTCGGTAACTAGAAGCATTGGCTGTTCTTCCAGAGGATCTGGATTTGATTCCCAGCACCCACATGGCAACTCCTAACCATCTGTAGCTCAGTTCCAGGGCATCAGTGCCCTCTTCTGACTTCCATGAACACCAGATACACAAGTGATGTACAGACATACCTGCAAGCAAAACAGTCATATACGTTCAGAACAAAACAAAACAAAAACCTCTTCAAGGAAAAAAATGGTGCCAGGGGTGGTGGCGCACACCTTTGATCCCAGCACTCAGGACGCAGAAGCAGGTAGATCTCTGTGGATTAGAGGCCATCATGGTCTACAGAGCAAGTTCCAGGGCAGCCAAGGTTGTTACACAGTGAAAACCTGTCTTGGAAAACAAGACAGAACAAAAGATGAACAAAAACCTCTTTAAGAAAAGAAATGGCTTAAACGGCACCATTTCACATCAATCCTCTGTTCAGAAACTGTGGCCTTGGGATCCTCATGCTTATATTTCAAAGGACCCTTGTCAGGGATCAATTTACACTCACAATATAAGACAAATAGATGCCACGTTCCTAAATTTAAATACCAGTCACTTATTGATAATGACATTTTAATGATAATTTTATGAAGCATTTACTTACTTGAATAATCTTGCTCCCAGAATCAATAAGCACATGCCATAGACATAGTTTATATTGCAGGGAAACAGTATTCATTGACAAGGAGTCTGCCTTTGACTGCCTGCCTCCCTTCCTTCCTTCCTTCCTTCCTTCCTTCCTTCCTTCCTTCCTTTCTTCTTGCCTGCCTGCCTGCCTGCCTGGCTTTCTTATCTGCTTGGCATGAGCCTATTTACTGCTTTTAGTAGCAATCCTACCATAACATTTAGATAAACTGAAGAACAGAGCTGAATTTTAAACTTAACTTAAGCACCTGAACTGGTTCCTCCCAGAAGCCAAATAAGTGTGGCCTTGAATGCAAGGGAGCATTAAATTCTCTCTTCCTAAAAGACTTTAATTTAATGGGGTGTTTTGCCTGTATATGTGCATGATGTGCATGCAGTGCTCTGTGGACACCAGAAGTGGGTGTAAATCCCTGGAACTGAAGTCACAGATGGTGATGAGTTGCTCCATGTGTGCTGGGAATGTAAACCTGAACCACCGTCCTCTGAAAGAGCAGCCGGTGTTGTAAATAGGTGAGCCATCTCTCCAGCCTCAAATTTTTATTCTTTCATTTTTTTTTCTTAGTCTATGAGCTAGGTCAGATGTCAGTGAAACAAAAAAGGCCTAACTAACTCATTTTTCCCAAAAGAAAGAGGTAAGAAAGAAACGGCCCACAAGAGAAGCGTAAGTCACTGTGTTTTATTTATTTGTTTATTTATTTATTTATTTGTTTGTTTGTTTATTCATAGAACACACCTTTCCTCCCAGAGAGAACACACACTTTAAGGAACACCACTTTAACAATCCCTTTCTTCTGGCTTTGTTTGAATCCTGAGTTTCCATATCTATTCATCAAGGTTTGCACAGACCGATTAAAGCTTTTCCCTGAGATCACCGAGACTGTGTCTTGGCCACAGAATATATTTTCCTACAAAAATTCAGGATAAAACTAGGGCTCCAAGGGTCCTTGTTTTGAAGAGGTAGAATTCCAAAGAAAAAGGCAAAGGGCACAGCAGACCACTACTTCAATTTGCCTTGGTTGTAAACTCTTATTGACCCTTCAACATCTCTAAACATTCTAGAAGGAAAAGTTACCTACTGCTTAGCAAGACACAATCATAGTGCTGTGCTCCAGCTATCTTTGTTCTGGAAGCCTTGGGCTTGCAGTCAAATGCACAGAGGTTACAGGCAGCGTTTTCCCAGTGGCTTATGGGAAAGGAAAAGTCCAGATGTGGGCAATTAGGGAAATGTGGTCATCTCAACATGTGCTCAGTCAGGCCTGGGACGCTCACAGTGGTCTGATATCACAGCAGCTCGTGATCCTGCACAAGTAGGAATACTTGCGTGTTGCCTCAAATCCCAATCTATCCCAGTCAGCAAAGCATAAAGAGAACGGACATCACTGTGTCCCCAAGGTTGGAACATGGAAGGTCAACTATGGGCCAAAGGCCATCTCCAGCAGCCACTCCTGAGTCGCACAAAAGAGTATTGAAGAGAGCCTGCTTGCCAGGAAGGGTCACTCTCGTGTTTTGATGTCCTTCCTCCTCTCGCTCATCCCCCTAAAATGGTACAACAGAATGCTTTTCTTCCCTGCTGAGGGTTTCCCTAATTAAAAACAAAGAAGCAGAGGCCACCCTTTCAATAGTGGAAGAAGGCAGTGAGCCCTGAGTAGAACCGGCGTGAAAGAAGGCAGCAAATGAGCCAGGCAACAGGCAAGCACTCCAGGGATCCACATCGACCTCTGAAGATGGAGAGTGTAGCGGGAAGGCTGAGCATCGTTTGGAACACATCCAGAGATATTCCTCATGGATGCTGGGGTCCCATCCTCCTTGTTAGGTTTTCTTGGGGTGATTCTGACAAGCCTTCACCATGTCTTTCAAAAAGTTTGGAACGCCATTCTGCAAAGGGAAAGAAAAAAACATTTCTATGTATTCTTCACTCTGGCAGAAGATAAACAACGATGGCTTTAGGGGAAATAAAGAAAACTGGGGCCTCTGATTCAATTTCTACATGATGCGGTCAGAAAATGGCACAAGGCGCCGGGCGGTGGTGGTGCACGCCTTTAATCCCAGCACTCGCGAGGCAGAGCCAGGCGGATCTCTGTGAGTTCGAGGCCAGCCTGGTCTCCAAAGCGAGTTCCAGGAAAGGCGCAAAGCTACACAGAGAAACCCTGTCTTGAAAAACCAAAAAAAAAAAAAAAAGAAAAAGAAAAAAAAAGAAAAAGAAAATGGCACAAGGCAAGACCTGGACAGACAGCTGCATCATAGACAGGGCCTTCAGCTTGACTTTTGCTCATAAGAACTACAGAGCCCTTTTGGAAATATTTATTAAAAAGAAAGGAAAAGGGGGCTGGTGAGATAGCCCAGGGCCTAAAAGCACAGGCTTCTGTTGCAAAGGATCCGAGTTCACTCCCAGCATCCATGTCAACATCCATCCATGTCAGGCAGCTCACAGCCACCTGTAACTCCAGCCCCAGGGCCTCCAGCCCCTCTTCTGGACTCTGCAGGCGCCTGCACCCACATAGGCACATCCCCCCACATGTACACACATACACATAACTTCTTAAGAATAAAAAAGAAAAGAAAAAGAAAAGACAGGATCTGGGATTAGGTTTCTGGATTCCTCCTTGAAGAAGTGGAAGGGCTTGCCTTACTGAATTCGCAAACGGTGCTTGGGTTAGAAGGTGGGAGACATAGTTAGTTAGTGTCAAACACTGTGCAAGACTTTCTGTGAATGTTACCTCACTGCCTTCTACTCCACACAGTAGGCAATATTCATCCTTGGTTTTTTAAAAAAGGAAGAAAGTCAGGGCTTCCCTAACCAACACAAAACATCCAGTAGCAAAACCCAGATTCAGAATCACATCTGTTTCCCTCTGATGCCCACAGGCATTCTTACTCCCATGAGTCTCCTGAGTTCACCCCAAGGCCTGTACAAATCCTGCTGAATAGTCACAATGAGGCAGGATCCTAGGAGTGGCAGCCTCTAGTGACCTGGGTGACTCCTAGCACAGTTCCCTGGCCTTAGGGAATGATAAAAGCAAGGACCACAGAAGCAGCGGCTTCCTTTGGGCTGTCTCTAAGCAAAGTCTGTCTGTCTTAACTTTCCATAAGCAGATACCGAAAGCACCATTGTCCCTACAAGGAGCAGACTTTTGTCTGGAAGTTCCAGAGCGTGATCTCGGAGGGTCTGGGGCCACTGGCGGGGAAGGGCTGGCATTCCACGCTTAACAGATTCTTTGTCCTGTGTCACAGTCTCCATCCTGGGTGTTGGCTGCTCCAGCTCTATCCAAGTCACTCAACTCAATCTCTTCATAAAAGAGTCTCATTACCCTGGGACAATGTGTCTCTTCAACATGACAACCCACAGGCTAAGTCAACATTTGTCAAATGCACATACCCTGTCCCCCACCCCTGTCCCCCACCCCCACCTGCCTCCTGGGATCTCACCTTGGCTGCCCAGTTAATGAGCCAGGACGGAATTTGGCCACCCGGGTTATCAAAGTAGTACATGAAAACTAAATGGGGAAAAGAAAAGACAATTCAGAAGGGGTGGGGGAGGGGTGGGACTGGGCAAATGCAGTAACAAAGCCCTGCAAACCTTCTACCTTCAGATTTGGGCCCAGAGAGACAGAGGAAGGGAGCAAGTGATCCTGGGGAACTGCCCTGACCTGCCTTGTGGCTACTGACATAGAAGCATTGTTAAAAATACAGCCCGGGGAACAACTGGCTGTGACTTTTCAGATGCCTGACAAATGCTTGACACTTGGAAATCATCTCTCATTTCATTATCCAAACAGCCCCAGGAGCTGACAGCTCACCCACCTTATTGTGAGGAAATACAGAGTCAGAACAGTTCAACCACAGACCTAGCGGGCATCAGAGTGATGGATCAGATTTTCATCTCACACGGGCGATACTCGTGCCAGTATGGTGGAAGGTGGATGGCCATGCTTTCCTTCTGGGGGACTGGAACTCAAGGTTCTTGAGTCTCTGGCCTTGTGCTGAGCAGAGCTGTATCTTCTAATGAACACCTGCCAATCCACTGTCCCTCTGCAGGCCCTGTCTCTATAGCCATGGGATAAACCTGAAGTGACTCTTCTGAACCCCTAGGGTCTGCTATCAGTGTTCTGATTTCATCTGGACAATAAAGAGTACGTGAGTAAGGGGCAGGCCTGGAGAGCTGGCTCAGTTTGTAAGAGCACTTCTTGCTCTTACAGAGGATCCTGGTTCAATTCCCAGCACCCCCATGGTCAGTCACCACCACCTGCAACTTAAGTCCCAGAGGATCTGATGCCTTCTTCTGGCCTCCACAGACATCAGGCATGAAACACATGCAGGCAAAACACTCATGCACATGAAATAATAAAACAAATAAACAAACCAAAAAAGAATGCACTGGGTCAGATTGAAACACCTATGTCAAGCTCTAGCCAATCTGGTGTGTGGATTGAGACTCTCCCCGGTGCTGACCTCCAATCGACTGCTCCTAGGCCACGGTTGCCTTAAATAAGCTTTTGTACCTAACCTGCTTCCCACCTGCCCAGCCTTCAACTGGCCCTGGCTAGCTGCTGACCTGCACCCCAGGCTTTACCTCGGCTCCCCTTCTTGCCATCGCTCTCAATCGCCAGGCTCTGCTTGTACTGCGTCACTCGGATCACCCCAGACTTCTCAGGAAACTGAGGTACAGAGATGCTCTGGGCCAGGACCACGTAGATCTTCCTCCCGTCCACATCCAGGTCTCGCCGCTGGCGGATGTAGACATACTGCATAGCCAGTCAAGGTATGACATGAGCATGAGGAAAGCAGCCCACTCTGGTGGCAATGGGAAGCCACTCTGTGCCTTCTCCCTGGCATCTGCTCCCTTCTACTGAGACCTCACTTACTGCCTGTGTCCCCTGCAAAGCTGAACCTCACATCCAACCATAGTTCTCATTTGGAGAACGCTGTCACCTACCTGTGAGTGGTCCCAGGAGTTCTTGGTTATGCAAAGATCACGTTCCTTCTTCCTCCAAGAAGACACACAGAGAGCACTGTTCACTTAGCTGTAATCCTGGGGAAGCTAACCAAATGTTCTCAGACTCAGTTTCTCTATCTACAAAAAGGGAGTGCTATTGGTCCTCAGGCAGGAATGTTGGGAGCACTAGATAAATCCGGGTGCAGAAATAGCACTGGATAGAAATAGTATTGATCCTGTCTTGTCCTCATCCATAGCTGTAATCACAGACCTATACACATGAAGGTATCCATGTTACAACTAAAACCATAGGAAGACACATAGATACCTCAAGTTATAGTAGGCAGATGATTTGTTTGGGGAAACACTGGTTCACCAAGAAGAGCAAAGCTATTTCACCTCTAAAAGCATGCACAGAACATCCCCACGGTCGACAGTAAACGTCAGCGCATGTATATCCCATCTTTATTTTCTATTAATTTTAGTGTACAGAGTGATGAGTTTCATCACGGAATTTTCATCCAAACATATCATACTTTCCCACCTCTCCTGCCCTTAGGTAGGTTATTGTCAGGAAATTTGTTCACAGCAACAAGGGATCAATATGCTTAGATGTGAGGAAGAACTCCCTACAGTTCAGCCCATTGCTTTACTTTATAAACACAGAAGTGGGGAGAAAAAAAGCACCCAGTGTCAAGAAATAGCAGTCGGCCGGGCGGTGGTGGTGGTGCACACCTTTAATCCCAGCACTCGGGAGGCAGAGCCAGGTGGATCTCTGTGAGTTCGATGCTGGCCTGGTCTACAGAACAAGATCCAAGACAGGCAGCAGCAAAACTACACAGAGAAACCTTGTCTCAAAAAAAAAAAAAAAAAAAAAAGAAAGAAAGAAAGAAAGAAAGAAAAGAAAAGAGCAGTCAAGAGGACCCTGCTGGAGGAAGAAAGTTAGAAGCAAAGAGGGTGAGTCCTGGTTGCTCTCTCTTACCAATCTGATGCCTGTTATCTCACTTCCATGGACCCTACCTCCTCCTCTGTAAAATCAAGATCAAATTGTCTGGACCAAAACTCTTCATAAACTGTTCCTCCGAGGCCCCAATTCTTTTGTTTGTTTGTTTGTTTTTGTTTTTTGAGTTTCTCTGTGTAGCTTTGGAGCCTTTCCTGGAACTCACTCTGTAGCCCAGGCTGGCCTGGAACTCACAGAGATCCACCTGCCTTTGCCTCCCAAGTGCTAGGATTAAAGGTGTGCGCCACCACCACCATCCAACTCGGGGCCCCAATTCTAAGGCTCAACCATTTCTATCTTGGGACACTTTGTCTGGAAAGAATGTGATACCTTCCTGTGACCTTATGTGAGGTTACTGTCCTATGTGATCACACCCAGAAATCACACTCTGAAGTCTCTGAGAGTCACACAAACAGCTGCAGCATTAGCAGACGGTTCTGCAAGGATCCAAGACAGTGTTGTCCATGACTGCTTTGAAATAAATGGATCCCAGCGCAGGATGGCAGCTGGGGAACACAGGACACTGTGTGAGAAAGGATACATCTCTGTTGGACAAAGGGAAGGGGTATTTCACTTCCCAGTAGGCCACCATCTGTCCATCACATTCCTTTTCATAGAGTTCTGAAGGAGAACACAGAAGTTAACCGTATCGGAAGGAGTTCAGTGGTTTCAAGAAGCCTATGTAGCCTCAGTGTGTGATAAACCTCTAACTCATCAGACGTAGAAGTGTTTATTGACAGAAAAGTATATTTACTACCACTGAAACCTCGCTGCTCAAGGATGGTCTAGAGGACAAAGAACCACAGAAAACCTAAAGAAGCCCAGCGCTTGTCCACTGTGTACCAACAGCATGCTGGGATAACATGTAAGGAACTGGATGTCAAGAAATTATCAGTGGCTTTAAACAGGTAAACCACCAGATGTCAGTAGAGTACCAGGAGTTTTGCTTCTCCCCAGCCACACACACACACACACACACACACACACACACACACACACACACACCATCAAGGTTTGCTCTTCCCTACAGTTAGCCAGAGACTGAGGAAGTCACAGAGTCTGGTATGTTTAGGGTCATGGCATCTGGGAAACAAAAGGCTCATGGAGGGCTGTGTCCTTAGACAGCTACAATGCGGCTGAACCCTGAGCTGCTTGTTTCTCCACAACAGGCCACAGCTCCAGTAACTAAATTCCCTTAATGTTTGTGCTCTTGTGCAGCTCTCACAGGAGAGAGCAAAGGAATTGAAGAGCAGACATGTGCCCAGGCTGTGTGGTGGCCTCTCATCTAACCATCCAGGGAAGGATCAAGACACCCCTGTGGGAGATGCATCGGGGTACAATTAGCATTTAAAAGAAATCTAGTAGAAGCAGACTATGGGTTAGGGAGCTTTGTGGGCCCTCAGTGCCACAGAATACTGTGGACAGTCGTGAGAGGAAGGGATAAGTGAATCTGTTGCCTCTACCTGCTCAGTATTCACGCACGCACGCACGCACGCACGCACGCACGCACGCACGCACGCACACCTGTCCATCTCTGCTATAAGTAGGGAAAGTGTTTAGGGCTAGGCAAAGGAGCAAGACGTGACTCTGGCGATCAAGTGGCCAGGGCTTTAGTTTGCTCCTGTAGTAAGCTTAGGTCCAATTAGTCCCAAGGCTCTTGGGTACTCCTAAAATCCAGGAGCAGTAAGGTAAGGACTCCCGATTGTTCTAGCAAAGCTAACAGTGGCTTTTACTGTACCAGAAAGCACAGTGTGAAGAGCTGATGGTAGGTAACAGAGTAAGAGGCCCTGCGGCTACTTTTCTTTTTAAAGTCGGGTGTGTTAGCTGACATGAACAAAGAGGATTTGTAGGCTGTCTGCTTCCTCACATTGCTCCTTTCCCAGCAGAACCCACATGGGCATCTGTTGGCAAAGTCTGTATCACATGACAGCATTATGGCGGCTGGGGGGAGTGAGACAGTGCCAGCCTCCTCCTTTGGAGAGGCCAGTGTGCTGATGTCCCCTAATGAGGAAAGGTATTTGAAAACGTGAAGCGGCCCCCATACCATGACCAGTATTCACAGACTGAGCAGTTCCTCTGAGATGAATGGTGGAGAAGGAGTTCTGGGATTCTGGCTGACTTTTGTTAAGAAAATGAGACTTTCTTTCCTAGAGTTATTTGCATGATTAGAAGAGTATGAGCCTGTGTCCTCTGAAGGACACTCTCACAAAGAGCGGGAATCTGCCTGAGAAATAGGTCAATGCAGAGGAACACAGTCTAGAGCTGACGTTAAAAGGGCGGGGGGGGGGGGGCAGATAAGGCTGCTTCTTTGATAGTTGCAGAAGTCTTGACTTGCCCCTACCCCCTCTAAGATGCAGGAGGCTTTATTTCTCCAAGGTAAAACCTCTACTACGTAGACTATGTAGGCTCTGGATTCTCTTCCTGCCTTAGGTCATGAAATGTCCTCAGCTTAGCGGCTGGGGGGTGGGGGTGGCGGGGGAGCATCACCACCCCACAACATCAACTGCCAGTGGCTTCTGAACATGCTGCCTTCCCTCAGGCAGGTGTCTGGACCTCCAGTGCCCTCCAGCCCCTCAGAACCCCACTCCCTCACTTCCTCACATGTGTGTACCCTTGCTTATTTGGAGACCTTTGATTCATCTTCCAAAAGGAAGTTTGGAGACCATCTTCCCAGAAGGCTTCCATGGCAATCAAGGCACATGGGTTAACACAGCTCAGGAAGCAGGGCCAAGCAACCATGAGGACAAAGGAGAGACTGACTCTGAGACTTGGCCAGAGTAAGTACTGGAAATGCCAACATGAGTTTCAGCCTCAAGTATACGCGACTAAATCAGACAAGACTAACTGCTTAATGATTTTTTTTAAAACAAGCCATCACTCACCTTTTACATATTGGTCCCATTTTTTCCTGTAGTCCAAGTCCATGTACACATCGGCGAGTAGAGCTGGCGAACAACCTTCCAGAACACCAAACACTTTATACTCATAAAGTCCAGTTGGCTATGGAAACAGAACGAGAGGAACAATCTGTTGACACCAGAGCTAAGATTCTGTATCACATGAAAAACAGCTGGGGCTGGGGTTCAACCACATCAACCACTGACCTCCTCTGGGGTCTTGGTGACCACAGTATAGAAGGAGATAGGACCCCTGGTCTCATGTATCTTATATACAGCTGTAGGTACTGGTGGAAGGGATAGTTGTCAGCATTGGCCAGATGATTTAAGTAGGACATAAGATGAGTTATATAGTAAATAGTGTCTTTGTGGGGGACCCATATCAACAGGTAGATAGAAAAAGCCTCTATAGGGACCATTTCCCAAGATTTATCAGGATATCATGTTCTAAATGTCAGAAGGACCAGTCACTGGGAGATGAGGAAAGGCATGCTTCAAGAGAGAAGTCTGGAACAGAACTATAGGAGCTGCAGGTAGAAAAGTTGTGGAGTCAAGACACCAAAGATCCTGGAAAACCATGGGAAGAGTTTTGATTCCCATCACTCTGGAAAACTAAAGTGTCTGTGGACAGAGGCATGGCCAGATATGACTAGGGACAGATTAGAAATGACCAGATCTAACTAGATTTTAAAAGATCAGAAGTCTTGGTAGAGAACAGTGCCATAGGTGAACAGAGATGGCTTTAATACCCAGTACATTAATCCAGAAAATAGATGGTCACCAAAAACAGGGAGCTAACAGCAATGGTGGGGGTGCCAGAAACTGTTGCTGGAAGGATGACGAGAAGAAAGCAGATCACCAAGGAGAACTCTGTCAACCATCATTGGACATGGTCGGTGAGGAAGTGGCCCTCACCAACACAGAAGAAACTGGAGAAGAGGGGACCTGTGAGGCATGCAAGGGCTCTAGTTTGGTCTGGTTGATTTGCAGATACCAGGCACATATCCATGTTACATAGTCAACCAGAGCTCTGAGTGGGGTGTATAGTTTTATACAACCACTGAGTACAATGAAACCAATGAATTTTATGAAGTCATTCACAAGACAGAGTTTTTCTATTGTTTATATGGGAGAGGGGTTATATGTGGGGCTTGTTTATGCTTTTGTTTTACTTTTTATTGAGAAAGAAAACTAAAAAGGGAATCGCCATCAGCTTCAAATCATGTTGAAACAGACGATCCTGTTATTTAGAAAAAGACAATTCCTAGATTACATGTATAAGTGAGTTCCTTCCTTCTCACGTCAAGCCACATCCTTGTCTGTGAGGGCTCTAGGCTCTAGGTGGCCCCACTACACATTTCACTGGGTACAGTGGCAACTCAGAATTCCCTGAGCTTGGTCTGGCTTGGTCCCTGGTGTTAAGAGGAAAGCGGTGGATCTAAAGGACAAAGGCAATGAACTGACTGAGACAAGCAAGTGACAAGCAAATGGAGAAAACCCAGCTGTTAGATGAATCTTGGGTTCCACTGACTGCTCACCAAAGAAGCTCCTTAAACACCGTGCCAAGGACCCATGCAATGACTAAGAAAGTCTTGGGAGATCCTTCTAAAGACTGGCATCCAACTCAGCTGGCACTAACATAACAAACCATTCCCAATGGACATGAAAGAACCCTGGCAGAAACAGAAGGGGAAATTCAAAGTGATCTGCCAGCAGTACAAGCAGATGGCTTGTTACCAGGGCTCTCTAATAGGCAGAGCGGAATTGGGTGTATCTAAGACCTGTGTGCCTCAGCATGGATTGATACCCTGAGCGAAGGGCTATCCCTGGGATCTGATGAGAGGCCTCAGGAGAAACAACTTCTGCCTGCCCTGGCAGGAAGGACTATGGTGAGGGCTTCCCCATATGTACCCATTTACATCAATATAGGCACATTCCAACCAAAGGAGAGAGAATGAACAATTTGTTTGGGAAAACAGTGCGACAATTCTTTTTCTGTCCCACCAGCCAGCCCTCAAATAATGACACAGAGACGTCTTATTAATTATGAAAGCTTGGCCATCAGCTTAGGCTAATCCCATTAGCTCTTATAACTTATATGTACTCATTTCTATTCATCTAGGTTCTGTCACCTACTGCCGATCCTGCTTCCTCCGTGTCTCCTCGAGTCTCTCCTGCTCCTTGATTATCTCCTCTTATTTTCTCTCTCTGCCCAGAAGTCCCATCTATACCTTCTGCCTAGCTATTGGCCATTTGGCTCTTTATTAAACCAATCACAGCAATGTATCTTCACACGGTGTACAAACACCCCACAACAACAGAGGTCCTGTTTTCTACACATGCTCACCAAAAACAGGATACTTACATGTTAAAATAATGATCATGGAGTCTTCCATGATTTACTGTGGACATCTACAAAAATTAACACAGAACTGTTTTCTTAGACTAGGTCCCTTGCCTTCCTGAATGCAATCACATCCTTACATGACTCTGATACACATAGGTGTATCATAGAAGAGGGCCAGAAAGTCAAAGAGAAAATAGAATGACCTACAGTTTGCATGAACACGGAGGAATGAACTCTTGTGATGACTTCCTTTAGTCCCATTGTAGCAGGACTGAGAAATGCCAGCACTCCAGGGGAACAAGATCCTCGGTGACCCCTTCCTAATCTCTCAGCCCCACATTCTTTTGCTGAGCTCCATAGCCTGGCCCAAGTTCCTGAATCAAAGCACTCTCTTGTTCATGATTTCTAAATGGATATAGCAAACATACTCATTTTTATTTCATCCTTTAAAAGGTAAAGCAAATTTAAATCATTATAAAAGCAATTCATATTCACTGTAGACAGTTTAAAGATATTATAAAGAACTATTAATGAGAGATATATAACCTCATAATTTGTAAGTATCTGATAATAATATCCAATAGTATTTCTTTAAAGGGAGCAGATGTTTGTCTATGTGAGCAAATGGATATGATATGGTATCAACAGGTGGTATTTTTACCTCAAATTTAGTAGTATATTAAGACTATGGAAAGTTCACATGAAACAATTCTTCCCCAAATGCATTTCTGTTTCAGAATATTTTACAGAAATGAGTATTTCCAAAATAATCATGAAACACTCAGTTCAAAATCCCAGTTCATTTTTTCAATAGGGATATTTTCTCAGAGATGAGTATTAGAGTGTGAGCATTACCATTCAAGGGTTGTTTGCACTCTTAAATATTTATGATACTTTTACAGCAGCGTGTGCTCTCAGAAGCAGTGAAGAAGCAGCTCCCTGGGATTAGGTACCAATTTCTTACAGTTGTATTTTAGAAAAAACACAAAGCTTAGCTTTACCTGAACAGAGTTTATGTTAACCATGTATGGGGCCTTTTAAAAATTAGCTTTACAAATCATCTGTTTGGATATTTTCCCAAGCTTGCCAACATTGTAATGAATAACTCCATATATGCTTATTCATATACCTCTATCCCTCTAAAAATGGTTCAGATTCCTCTTCTATAGCAAAATATACTGGGTGTGTAATGCTCCATTTCTAAGACCATTTCCTACACTTCAAATACTGAAAAGTTATGTGGGTGGCAGTGAATTAGCCACTATCATGCATGGAATACAATTGCCAGAAGAAACAAGGTTTGGTTGATATGGTATACGCCCACTTCCTCCCTTGTTGGGAGAGCTCTCATGAGAATGTGAATGGCTAGTAACTTTTCTAGTCTCCTGTGTTGGAGAGCCTCCAAGTGATACCCTTGCCCTGCTTTGAATGGGAACATGATATTTGGATCTGCGCCATATCTTCAGGGACTGAAAAACAACAAATAAGAAACAGCAGAGTAGAAAGATCCAGTGTCACTAGTGTAATGGATCAGCTAAACTGACATCCACACCATAGATCTCTGAGTGACTAGTTATGTAAGACCAAAAAGTACCTTTATTTAGGGCATGCTCAGCCCAATTTTTTATTACTTGTTCTGAAAAGCAATCCTAAATGATCCAAATGGTCCTCACTGACATTGCAGAATTTTATTTGAAACTTGGGATGTTAGGAAACAGTGAAAAAAAAAAAAAGAGCATGTAAGCATGAAGGCCTAAGTTTGGATCCTCGACACCATGTAAAAAAAAAAAATCTGGGGAGGTAGAGACAGGAGGACCCCTAGGGCTTGCTGGCCACACAGTCTAGCCAATCAGTGAGCTTTAGAGTCAGTGTCAGACCCTGTCTCTAAAACAAGGAAGGCTGGAGAGATGGCTCAGTGTTCTTGCAGTGGACCTGAATCAATCTCCCTGCACCACATCAGGCAGCACACAACTTCTTATAACTCCAGTTCCAGGGGATCCAACATCCTCTTCTGACTTCCATGGGTATCTGTATGCACTGTAGTACATGTGAACTCATGTAGGTACACATAAATATAGATAGATAGATGATAGATAGATAGATGGATAGATAGATAGGCAGAAAATGATGATAGATAGATAGATAGATAGATAAATAGATAGATAGATAAAAAACTTCAAAATTCCAACTCTGCATCCTTAGTTCATAATACACTGACTACAAAGGACATACAAAACAACAATAACAAAAGCAAATCACTCCCCCATATGACAGAACAGACTCATGAACACCAAGACCTGAGCAGACTCTCCAAATTCCCTTTCTTTGCTTCATAAATGATTAGCTGAGCTGCCTGTCCTCGCTGATCAATTCAAAACAAAATGTTTAACCAAACTAAATGAACTTTTCTCTTTGCTTCAAGGCCCTGACCTTTGACCCACCCTAACCTGAGCCAGTATGCACTCTCTCTGGTGAACGGGCTGGGCTCAGGGTAGAGGACTCCCTGATTTCTTGTCCAATCACGCCACCCTTTCATCTCACTTCCCATGCATGCTTCTTCCTAACCCTATTTACTACGGTTTAAAAGAGAAAATTCACTTGCCTAACTTTCACAGTGCTGAAGACCTTAGGCCTAAAGAACTCTCCCCATTGAAATGTCCACCTAACTCCTTGAAAGTCTCTATTGCTCTAGGTCTGGATTGATTCTTCATTTCACAGTGCTCTAAAACAGAATGGCAGAATAGTGTTAAAACTTGTGAATATTTGAAAGACCATGGGATTGTGTATAAATTCACTAAAACACTATAGAAATTCAAAGCATTGCTAAAAATACGTTGTCAAGGAAAAAGAAAAAGGACCATGTGAGTTCTTTAAGAGTAACAGAGTCTCTCTTGACTCTTGGTGAGTGTCTGAGTTACTTTTCTATTGCTCAGAAGAGATGCCATGACCAAGGCAACTTATAAAAAAGTTTACTAAGGGCTTCCTTACAGTTTCAAGGATGACTCCATGACCATCATGGTGGGAAGCACAGCAGCAGTCAGGCAGACATGGTGCCGGAGCAGTAGCTGAGAACTTACATCCTTAGCTGAAAGTAGGAGAGAGAGAGACAGAGAGACAGAGACAGAGACAGACAGTCAGAAAGAGACAGAGACACAGAGAGAGTGCAAACTGGGAATGCAGAGGTCTTCTGAAATCTCAAAGCCTGCCCCCAGTGACACACTTGTTAAAGTAGCTTCTTTAACAAGACCATCCCTCCTAATCCTTCTCGAGCAGCTCTACCAAGTGGGGACCAAACATTCAAATATATGAGCCAATGAGAGTCATTCTCCTTTAAACCACTACAGAGAACTTATTAACTTGGGGAGCTAGAATGATGATCACTAGTTCCAATGCCATGCTGAACCCATGGCTTATGCTGAAAAAGAATCAGGAAATACAACCGAGGAGTAGAGCAAATGTAGATTTATAAGGGAAAGTGAGGAAGAACTCCAGAGAGTGGGAGCACCTCCAAGGGAGGATTACTGACTTGCTGCCCTGTTGGTGGCCCTGACCAGTGGATTTTATGACAGGAACTGGATGGAGACAGAGGTAATTTTTATTGAGACTGGTCAGTTTTGAGAACATCATAGACCAAGGCAATAGGGGTCCCTATGCTTTACGCACGTTACCTCCACCTATTTGAAGAAGTGACCCTACATTGCTTGTCCAATCAGGTGAGTGGTCGGTCACGTGAGCTAAGTAACTAATGACCCACAATGGGTCATTAGTTCTCCATCTAAGGAGAACTAATTCAAAGGGCCGCTACAGTGGGCATTAAATTGATGGTTAATGTTTAATTTTGCAGAGACACTAAGTAACTCATAAAACACTCAAAAGCTGGCAGGGATCTGGGCTCTTGGCTCTGAGAAGTGATCAGCTATAGGCTCTGTCTTGACTTTACCCCTCACCATGAGCTTCCCTTGACAATCAATCCATCAGTGGTCACTGCAACAGCCACATGGTTTGTTTGGAGAAGTTTTTTGACCCTTTAGACATGCTATGATTTTTTTCAATAATATTGGGGAATTGGTTTGTTAGTCATAGTTTAGTTTCCCAATAATTTTGTAGTCACAATCTTACTGACTCATCAGTGTGGTCCTTGAGGTAGACAGACACACGAAACTCAGAGCTATTGAATTACTTACATAAGTCTGATCATAAGTATCAGGTCAAACAGAGGGAGACAGTGAGTCTTTTGACAACAGCTCTTTCTACCCCAAGAGCATCTCATTTAGCTCCACTCTCTCTACATGTCTTATCCAGACCATGGGCTAAAGCTTAAGGTAAAGAAAGCCCATCACATAAGATTAGTCAGGGGCCACAGACCAATGCTGTGAAAGACCCCAGTGACTTTCTAGGAGTCAACTGATGACACTTGGTGTCGAAGCCTGTAACCTGTCCCTTTTGCTGCTCTTGCTTCAGAGTGCACTTCTCCCTGGAAGGCTTCCCTGTGTCCCTAAGCCCAGTAGTGCTCTGGATGGCCAAAGTATTGTTTTAGATGTTTCTGGAAAAGTCAGACTCTGACCAGAAGAAAAGCAGGACAAGAGTAAGGATAATGTTCTCAATTTTAACGGACTAGATGTGGCCAAGTTTTCCACTGTTGTCCCTAAGAGATGTCTCCTGAACTCTGTAGCTAGAAACGACAGCACAGTGGTGACAGCATGGGCTTGAAGCCATGAGCTGAGCTGAGTCTAAGCTCTCTGCCTCCTAACCTGTAAATGGGTCAAAGCAGAGTTTCCAGCTCATAGAATGAGTCTGAGGGTCACATCAGGTGATCCAGCGGAAGTCCATGAGGGGGGACGAAGATATTTGATCTCCTCTTTCCAGCTTAAGAAGTGAGGACTGAGGACCACAGATACTCCACTGACACTCACAGGTCACCCGCTCTATGACAGGCACTGAGCTTAGGGGCATTTCAGCATCTCCAGTTTGCAAATGAAGAAACAGAGGCTGCAGAGGCCCAGACACATGACTAGGAAACTGCTACTGGTGTGGCTAATTTTAAGATGTGATTTTGATTCTGGTGGCTTGTCTAAACTCCAAGCTGTCTTTTTTTTTTTTTTTTTTTTCAACCCATGCAGTTTACTTCCAGTTCCCCTGTTAAGGTCATTGGTATGCTCATTCGACCTCAGCAGAGTAATTGTCGTGTATTTACATGAGAGAAATATAAACTGTCAAAATGTTATTTACAGCCAACCTTCACTATTCATTGCCACATAGGAATAATCACCTGTGGATATCACCTGCCCACACCACATGCCCCTGACCTGACCGAGACAAAGGTATCACCCACGAGTTACCCCTCATTTGTGGAGCTCATCTGCATTTCATCACTAACTACAAGGCAGCCCGAGCGCCACTTTTTTTCAACCCCCGTCCCCATGAATGCTCTCTTTGCTGTGCACTGACTTGGCCTCTCATGGAAGAGCGCATTTCCATTCCCCCAGGAGACAAGGTGTCCTTGTATAGCTGTGGATGCTCACTAACTCCCACCATTCTATTGGACTTAGATAAATTCAGGGGGCATAAAAAGTAGGCATTTTTGCCAAAATAAAGTCAGGGTTCAAAGATGGGCTGCTATGGCTACAGTTGATTAAATCTATGTACTATTGATGTTCTAAGAAAGTGCAATGGAAAAAAATGAAAAGAAACTACCATGCGTTTAAAACCTAAGGGTTGCAGATAGCTAGCTAAAGTAATGATTGATTACTAACACTCACTGACCACTTACTGAACACCAGATAACGAATTGACTACTTAGATGGCTTATCCCATTTAGTTCACATAACAATAATATGAGGTATGAGCTATTAGCCCATTTTTCAGACAGGGAAACTGAGGCTTAAGGATGTTCAGCGGGACATCAAAAAGAGGACAAATTTATAAGCGCAAACTTCTGTTGAGCATTACCCCAAATATTGCTCTGTTTCACCTGGGTATTGGTACAGTTTTATGACCAAGGACCCAGTAAGTTCAAATACTTCTTTATGAGTCAACAACTCTTCTCTGGGTTCCACGGCCAAATACAAACTTTTCACTGTATTTGAAGCCCCCAGCAGGGGTGTGGAGAAAGTCAGGGCAGACCACAAAGCTTGGTTTATACTTGGAAACAGAAGCAGGACATCCTACTCAACCTCACCCCCTCAAATCTAAACCTTGGGATCAGCATTCTCACACCACTCCCACTCACACACTCACCCAGAGAGAGAAGAAAGGCTGTCGCCTGTCTCTGCACACTTGGGGGAGGTGAAAGAGAAGAGAAAAGTGGCCTCTGTATCTTGGGGGATAACAGGTGTCCAGCTTGTAGATAAGCTGGCCCTGCTTGCTCGTAAGCTACAGTTCAGTGAGTTCCCTGAATTTGGAAGCAGTCTGATCCAATCACACCAGGAGCCAGAAGGGTAGGAGGAGCAGGCAGATTAGACCCATCATGCTGCAGTAAAAGAAGTTTGTGGCCCGAGTTGGATTAGATCCAGCTACGGGACGGTAGAGGAAATCTGAAGCTGGCAGAGACTCCTGTCTGTGAAGGTCACCTGTGCTTCCTTCTTCAGCCCACAGTGCAGCCTGGATCAATGCAGTTTCATTTTCCTCCTCCGAGCCATCGCTGGGAAATGACGGTTGGCTCCTCATCCAGCTGAGACACAGCCAAGGTCTAGTACACACCAGTGTAGTCCCTTCTCTGAGGCCAGTATGCAGAGATAACCCACTAAGTCATCAGACAGAGCTTTTCAGTCTGACATCGGCCTAAACCAAAGTTGTGACCTCTGTGTGCCAGACTCAGTCTATAGGCCATGTTGTTGACTATTGCCATGGTAATGCAGTCCAAAGCTGCTGTGAGACATGACTATAGATCCCTGGGAAAGATCTCCTAAGAGTCTATGGCTCTTCTTCTTAGAGAATCTATGAGAACAGCTCAGAGGACCACACTTATTTGCAGGGGCTCACTATCCCAGCCATCAGGGACAGCCAGTCTTCTGACAGACATTGATTTTGTCTTCAGTGGTCACTTCCTTTGTTTTCACCTGTTTATAGCATTCCTTGTCTCCCAAAGACTCTTCTGCCTCTGACGGTACCTCTCAGTATCAGAAAGCCCACAAGTGCCATGGCAGGCTGTCCCTAGACATCAGTGGTTCTAAAAGAACAGTCTTTGGACCAGCGGCCTCAGCAACAGGTAAACATGTCGTGCTGAAGAACACACAGGACTTGATCAGCACTGAGGTTCTAGGCCTATGTAGCCATGGCCAGATTTTTTTAAATAGGTGCTGGGGATTTGAACTCAGTTCTCTTGCTTTCCCCAGAAGTCCCCTTTCCTGCTGAGCCTTCTCCCTACTCTCTCCCTCCCTTCCCCCTGCTTGATTTTCTTCATAGTATTTTATACCCCTCAACATCTCTTTATCATCTAGGGGGTTTATTCTCATTAGCGAATCCAGCTCATGCTCAGGAGGCTTATTCAGGGAAACAGCGATCATCTCCTTCACTCCCCACTGCCAGCAAAGGCAGCAGCACGTGACTCTCATGAATGACAGAATGAATGAGAATGGAGCAGAGCTGAGGTCTGAACTCAGGACTGCCTGCCTCCAAATTCCATGCTCTTCTCATGATGCTACAGGGCAGCCTTCACCTGATTTTGGTCGGCCTTCAGAAAGAGGATGTGTTCTGGCCTCCCAGCAAGCTGCATATTTGATGATTTTATCCAAGCAGACTAGCTCATGCCAGTTACTACTCACAAGTTTTTTTCTGACTCAGTTTCTCATTTCTACCTGTGTGGTAAGAGAGGAAGCCCATGCCTGCCTGGCTTCCAGATTTGTTTGAAGGAGTAGATGAGACATACGTGTGATGGTATTTTGCACATTGCACATTGTATGCTGCTAAGTTATTACCACTACAACATGGGTAGAAAAAAGAAACAAGGAGATTAGAACAGAGAAAGTTGAAGCAAGAGATGACAGTGTTGGAGAGAATGATCCTGAAGAAACTCTCCACGTGAAACATATTGTGACTGAATAAATAAATGGGAAAACCAAACGTATATAAAAATGTTTCTTGTCCAAAGTTCCCATCTAGGAAGGTACTGTGGTGCGTGCCCATAAATGCCAGTACTCAGGAGGCTGACACAGAAAGATTTCTGGGAGTTCTAGGATAGCCTGGGCTACATATTGAATAACAGGCCAGTTACAGCTACATGATGAAACTCTGTCCCAAATTAGATAAATACAATTACATGAGGAAAAGTTCCCATTGTCCAACAACAGGATTCAGAATCATTTGCATCTACTCTACAAGATGGCACAAATCTACTTTTTAATTTAAAATATAATTTATTACATTGAAGAATGTCCCAAAGCCTCTGCATTTATTTTCATCGTTCCAAAACATAGTAAACCTTTCACAGGCACATTTAGATGTGACCGACATTTTGCTTCTCTCCATCCTCATTTCAATAAAGGATGCTCAGTGAGGAACCATGAGGAGCCACCAGATTACCACCTCAGGTGAACCGCCTCTGATGTTGAGGATGGTACGCCAAGCAGTCAGACATCAACGACCACCTTGAGGCCATCAACAACATGCCAAACATGATTCTTAAAGGCCATCAATGCAAGCAACCTACACAGCATCTTCCTAACCAAGCCACTGGAACCTTCAGGGAAGTGACACTATCTTAGAGTCACAGCACTTCACTTGGATCTCATAGAGCATCAATAAATACTGACTGAATACATAACCACTCTTTGGTTTCTTTTTCAGTATGTTAATGATGAGGCAGTACGTCTTTCCAGGACAACCCATTCCACATTTCAGGTGCTCTACCAAATGGTGATGTAGGAGATAGAATAGAGAAGGGGTCTGTGGACAGAAGGACTGAGTGTTACTCTTGAAGCACTTCTTAATTCTATGCCTTGCATGGATCATGTACCTTCCTAGAACCTCAATTTCTTTATCTTGATAAACAGAAGATGGCCTGAATGTGTGAGCATGGGGAGACACTGCTGGGAAAAAGATGAGCTGGGACCTCATCATCCCCACCAGGTTGCATGTGCCTTCTGCTCAGAGAGGCAGAGGATTTAAGAAAGAAGTGTGGAACCAGACGACTAGGTTCAGATGCCGGTTCTAATCTTGACTAACTAACTTGTTTCCTGGACACACTCCTTTCCACGTGGGTAAAAGGGTGATGATCAACAGTGTCTATCCTAAGGCTAAAATTAGAAATAAGCAAGTCAATATCCGGTGCCCGGATTATAAGAAAACATACAGCAACTGTTAACTATTAACAATGACTGGTAGCAATTCTGTGACTAAGGGTGACATTGTAGCAACTGTTTGCTATTACAATGACTAGTAGCAATTCTATGACTAAGGGTGATATTGTAGCAACTGTTTGCTATTACAATGACTGGCAATAATTCTGTGACTAAGGGTGACATCTAAAGGATAATGATAAGATCACAACCTTTCTTTCAGGTGCTGAACATGTGGGATACAGGACAATGAAAAAATGGAAGCCAAGAAACCAGCTAAAAAGATGAAGCAATATGAGGTGAGAGGTGCTGAGAACCCAACCTGAACAAGGAGAGAAAGGGGAGGGAAAGGCATCTGATACCTGATACAGGACTTGGCAAGTGTGTATCACCTTGATATGTGGCTGCCAGGGAAGGTGTAAGGATCGGGGAGGCAACAGAAGAATTTTGTCTGAAAGCATCCACTTTCACACAGAGAGTTGTTCAAGTCTCACTAGGATGACGATTTTGTCTCTTGTTCACCTTGTAACCAATGGTCCTGCTATACAACAGGCCAAGTTTGGTGAGTACACAACTGCCATCCTTAGCAAAACATGAATACAGTAGGGAACACACACGGATGGATGCATGCGAGCACAATTAGGAAAGAGGCAAAACGGCAGCTCGAAGTTCTTTTCGTGCACCTTCATTTAAGGGACGCGGAAACAAAGCCATCACCAGACTGATAATTATCATCAGCAAATTCCTGGCCCTGACACGGCAGAGGCATCCAGTAAAATTTCCTCTTGCTGACCTCATGAAGTATTATTCCAGGCCCTGGAGGACTATGCAACTGCATGGATCCAGGCTGTCCTGTGACCTCAAGAAGGAAGTAGAGACGACCTAGCTGACAGGAATCTACCTTTGCAGACTAGATGTTTCCTCGTCTACCTTCACTTATTTCGGTCTAATCCGATTTATACCACAAACTTCTTTTACCAGGTTGTGAGCCCTCCAACCACACCCTTGCCATGAACTTCCCTGGGTCTCGGTGAGGTGACTTCATCCCTCCTGGTCTGTTTCCTTCACTGTGACACTCCTGGCTTGTGCCAGGGAACTTCGGCTGCCTACAGTAAAGCCATGATGACAAGCCTCCAGTTTCTCCACCTGGGGGGGCTACTTGGTTCCAAAGGCTCCCAGTAAGATGCTCAACAACCAACTCCACTCCTCCCGAAGTTTCCATTGCGTGATGCCTGAAGCTTCACAAGCAAGTTCTTAAATACAACTTAAAATTAGAATCCAAAGAAGACAGTCACTAAAATGGTGAGCCTACTGCTGTCACCTCTTGGCCACTCTGGCCACTCAGTCCCTGAGTCCTGTCTCTTTCCCTCTGGGCTCAGAACATGGTCCCTCCCCCACTCCACACAGCACTGGCACCCATATGGCAGAAGGAAACCCATGTCCTCCGCAGGTCTAGGCATGGTCTAGGAATCAGCTGACCAGTGTTTTAACTCTATCGTTTATTCCTAACAAACTACTTCCTGAGTTGGGCTAAACCCCCAAATTACTCATTTCCTATTGTCTATCAACTGATTGCTGCCAAATGTCTCTCCCTTGTGAATGTAGATAGTCACAGGCACCCAAAAGCCCATAGCCACACCACTCCTGTTCAGTATCCGAACCCTGTATTGGACATATTATACCTTCTTCTAGTGAAAGTCCAGACCCTAGACAGGATACCTTTGGCACGCTGCCAGGTCTCCAATCATGGGCCATTAAATACAACTTCCTGCTCCCAGGCCGTTTGGGTTTCTTTTTTGCAAACGCTACAAAGTAAAACATAAAATATAACAATCCACAAATCCAGCAACAAGAATGACCTGAGGCTGAGCTCGGATAATGGCCCAACCACACAGGGCAAAGTTAACTCAGAGGAGCCTGGTCACTCCAGCAGAGCAGCCAGCCCTGTGGGGAGTCCTGACCCGGGTACTCTGGGGGCCCTGATCTTCACAAGCGGGCGGGTCAGCCGCTACCTGGTCCAGCAGCCGGTAGATGGTGATGCCCGAGGCCTCCACCAGCAGTTGCCAGTCGGCCCCGGCCAGCTCCGGCTGCTGGAGCTCCGCACAGGCCTCCCGGAACTGCTCGTCGGAGAAGCAGCCCGCGGCCCCTGCCATCTTTCCGCAGCCGGGATACAGCGCCCCGAGCGCAGATCACCCACTGGCCCTTAGAGAGCTGGGGGCAGTGTCACAAGGTGGCCCCAACCTGATTGGCAGGAAAAAGAGAAGGCGGGACTTGGCCGAGGAGGCCGGCGTGGGGGCGGGGAGCGGAGGCTGGGGGGTGGAGCGGAGGCTGGAGGGGGTGTGTCCAGGCCCCAAAGCGGGCGAGGCTAAGCAAAGGATGAGAAGAATGGAAAAGAAAAAATTTAAAAAAAAAAAAAAAAAAAAAAAAAAAAAAAAGCTAGAGCTTAGCTGGGGAAAGAAGAAAGGGCTGAAGAAGCAGACTTCTTTGGGTGGGGGAACACATCCCATAATCACCTCCGTAACCTTCAAACGTGTGTGGGGTGGGCTGCTACCTACCTGTCTAAAGATAGAAGGTGAAAGGACGCTAGCCCACTAGAACACATGGCTCTGGCAGGCCTTGCCCTTCTCTCCCATTTCCCTCGGCCTAAAAACTGTTAGATTACATTATAAAGCTAGCCACCGAAGTGTTCCTATATTTGGCCACTTCCTCCTCCTGAGGCTAACTACCAAAGTCCAGCAGCAATCAGAAGCCCCCTTTGGCTCACCTAATTAACATGCCCATTTAAAATTAACACCTCCCTGGGCGGTGGTGGCGCATGCCTTTAATCCCAGCACTCGGGAGGCAGAGCCAGGCGGATCTCTGTGAGTTCGAGGCCAGCCTGGGCTACCAAGTGAGTTCCAGGAGAGGCACAAAGCTATACAGAGAAACCCTGTCTCGAAAAACCAAAAAATAAAAAATAAAAAAATAAAAATAAAAATAAAATTAACACCTCATCCTAACACGGGGTTTCCCCCTTTACCTTTATAAACTGCCATTTGCCTATGTGCCACATCTGTCTCCTCTCTCTCCAGAGACAGTCCTTTGCCTCTCTGGGACAAATACCTCTACCCCCTTTCCCTTATCTCCTTCCCCTTCTCCCTAGTCCTTTATCTCCTCTACCACTGCATCCTAGCCCATTCTAACACAGACTCCCCTTTTCCTCCTCTTAAAAAAAAAAAAATCACACCTGCAAGGTCATTTGCTGCTGTTTTCTGCCTGAGTCAGAAAGCAGCCACTTTAACTTGTCTTTCCCACTTAATAAAGGAAAACAGATGCTTGTGTGTAGTTTGTGACGAATCCGGGATCTGGGAGGGAACCCCCCAGGTACAGGAGTCCTCTTCAAGAAGGTCTATTTGGAAGACTTGGGGGGGGGGGGGAGGAGCCGAACATAAACACTTGAAAAATCTCAGAGGTCAGATGCTCGGACCTCAATAAAGTTGTTCATCTTTCTGTTATGCATTTTGAAACACTGTTTCAGGAATCAATCCCTTGGCTTCATCAGACAGCCAAGGGAGTTAAGCACATGGCACACACACACACACACACACACACACACACACACAGTTAAAATGAATCACAATGGGCAAGATTTTTGTCACCCCAATGAGTACAAATGACATGAGAGATATGTTATTGGGATTTCTGCAGCTTGCATAACATAGATCTTTGTGCAACTCAAAGATGATTTTGTTCATTCAAGTCTTGTGATATTACTGCATCTCTCAGCAGAAAACTGTACCTGGCCTTGAGGGTAGCAGGTAGTTTAAAGATCAGTGCAACAGCCACCTGTTTGCCAACGCGGTCTGGAAAGCCACGTTACCTAATCTTGTAAAATGGGTCAAGGATTGTGCTACTTTTCATAGTTGAGGGCTGTAGAATATGCTTCCCAGGGCCTAGCAAAGTAATGTCTAATGATTATACCCTCTTATCTTGCAAGAATAAACTGAAATGTAATTTGTTCTATGCTAGAAAAAAAAAGTTGTTAGAAAAGCTATTTAAAGCCAATTTACAAAGGCTCCGGGGTCACATTTGCCACAACACTGATAAATTACTACATTATTCAGTTCAGCATGGGTTTTCCTTGTACGGGGCAGAAAGAAAGTAAGACATTCCTAAACTAAACACAAAAGATTGTTCCAAGACACATTTTCTTACTGTTTTAATAGTGGCTTACCAGCTTCCTTAGATGTTTAAACTCGTATGACTTAAACTAAAATCTATTGCTGAAACAAGCAATCCTATCACCCTCAAATCAAAACAAAACAAACAACAACAAAACCACTGTGGAAGGTTTTCAAATATCTTCATTATGAAGATTATGAATCTTCATTATGAAGTTGTGCTTTGAAAAAATTGTAACTTTACCGTCACAGAACAATAGATGAGTGAAGACAGGTTCAAGAGAATAAACAGTACCATAGAAGAAATAAGACACCAAATTCAAACTGCATTTATTGTATGTGTTTAAATATGTTGCCCAACACACACACACACACACACACACACACACACACACACACACACACACGTGTGCGCATTTATTTTATTATCGTCAGTACAGGACACAATAATTTCAGCAAGTTGTTTTTCTTTCACGCAATCCAAAAAATCTTGAATGACTTAGAAAAGGGTCTAAATAGGCCTATTGATTTACACAAATAAACCAACCTGTTTCCTTCGTGAGAAAAGGCCATTTTTTAAGGGAATTGGAAGAACGAGGTCTCACAATGAAGACCAGACTGACCTTGAACTCATAGAGATATGTCTGCCTTTGCCTCCTGCGTGCTGGAGAGTAGATGCTTTTTAGATGAACTGACTACACAGTAACCCAAGTTCCTGGTCTCAGATGTAGAAATGCTAGATAAGACAGGCCAAATATGGTTCTGTACACACGGCATGGCTGAGAACAAAGAAGGGCACTGTAGATTCTAGGACGAAGAGCCAAAGTGAAAGCCGCAGAGAGATACGTCACTGGAACGTCTCAGAATGGATGGCTGCATCCTAATCCTTTCTCACCTTTCCTCCCTGTTCTCTAGCCTGTGTTTGTGGAGAAACTCTTGCTTAGAAGGGGCTCTTGAGCATGACCAGAAGAGTGAATCCTTTCGGACTCCCTTTCGGCACGTCTACTTATAGAAACTAAGCCTTGGGTTATGTTGTAAAGCCAAGGAGCAGGTTTGGCCACTAGTATCAAGCCACTGGGAGTGCTGTCACTCTAAGCTTACCAAAGAATGTCCTCTCAACAGCTTAGTGTGATAAAGGGGAAATGCTGGTCCACTGCTGAATTTAGCATGGATCTTAATCTCTCTCCACTTGAGGCTGAAGTAAGAACGTGTGCTTCCTTGAGGATGAGGACTTCCTGCTTTCATCTGAAAGACAGGGAGAGTTCTTGGAGGATTTGGGCTTGATAAAGGGACACTGGTCCAGCTTTCCCACCTTCTGTGACTACAGCAGCATCTGCAGTTTAAGCGTAAGCATTAGCACCTCAGACTGCAGCCCTTGGACTTTCTGTCTCCTGGGGTTGTAGAACATCCAAATACAGCATGTCTGCCTTTGGTGCCTGCATTCCGAATTCATGAGAACCACAGAAAACAAATAGGCACAACGTTTGACTAAGGACCGTTGAACCTCTGGGCTGTGGCCAGAATCAAAACAGGAGAAGATTCACAACCAGGGCACCAGGAATTACCACAGAGAACATAACACCCACAGAAGATGGGTATACAAAACAGAATAAGAGTCACCCAGATCTGAGGAAAGAGAGGCTGGGGTTCAGTGGTAGAACACTTGCGTTCTGTACATGAGGCCCCAGATTTGATCCTCAATACCAAAAAAAAAAAAAAAAGAAAAAGAAAAAAAAAGAAACAGTTGAAGAAACAGCTCTCTGTACAAAAGAATTAGAAATGTACAATTAGAACTACAGAAGTTCTAATCTTTTAATTAGAGCCAAAGAGCCCCCAAACCAGTCCAACACGAAAGCAATTAGTTAATACGTTTGTAGCAAACCAAAGAAGGCCAAAATAAAAGAACAGAACACGAAGAAAAAGACAATTGATTTGAAAAAGTAGAATTTCTACAAATGAAAAATGCGGTGACTGAAATGAAAATGGAAACATTGTCAAACAGTTGGCCTGCTCTGACGTAAGATGGATACAGGAATGAAGAGGTGGCCACGAGAGAACAGCACAGGGAGATAAAAAAAATGAACGAGCCACCAAGATACACATAGCTGCACAGAAATGCCAGCTACCACTACTGGGATCCGCAGAGGAGAGTATAGAGAAGTTGGGGTATGGGATGAGTAGGTGGGGGAGGAAACAGAAAATGAGAGGGGCGGGGGGGGGGGGGGGAAGCACAGGAAAAGAAGATGGAACTCAAACTTTCAGCAAACATGTAAAGTAGCACAAGGTAAGGCCTGAATTTTGTTTAAGAGGTAGATAAGAGATATTGATTAATTTTGGTGTTGCTTAATTGTGCATATAAAAACAAGGGTATGAACTCCCAAATGTCCCAAATAAGAAAATGAACTATGCAAAAAAATGTGAGTATGATATTTAGGTAGGCATTTCACCAAAGAACTGCTACCAAATAACATGGAAAGACATTCAGTATCATTGCTCCTTGGCATAATATAAATTAAAACCAGAATGAGGTGTCATTATATATCTGTTAGAATGGCTAACAGTAAATAATTGGTCCACGTTAGGAAGGTGGCTCCATAGGAAAAGGTGCTTGCTGCCAAGCCTGGTGACCTGAATTCAATCCCCAGAATACACATGATAAAAGGAGTAAGCCAAATCCCACAGCTGTCTTCAGACCTCTACACATGTGTTAATGGCATGTACACACACACACACACACACACACACACACACACACACAAATAAATAAATTAACAGACAAACAAATAAATAAGTAATTTTTAAAGGAAAAAATAGAAGCCTGATCAAAGTGAGTGTTGGCAAGGCTGTGGAGGAGCTAAGACTTTCTCTCTCTCTCTCTTTCTCTCAAGTTCTCTCTGCTGGTGGGAATAGAAATGGTCTAAACTTTGGGAACCTCTTGATAACTTCTTAAGAAGTTAAACACATTAACTATCATCCAACCTAATCTTTCCATACCTAGATATTCCACCAGAAGAAGTAAAGTATTATTCATACTATAAACTACACACGCATCTTTATAGCAATGTTTGCATGGGCAGATAATTAGCAATAATTAAGATGTTCTTCAGTGAGCTATCAGATAGACCACATTTTGATAACCCATTAGTGAAACACTAGTCAGTAATAAAATCTCAAATGATGAATGTATTGGGCTGGGAATGTAACTCAATTGTAAAGTATTTACCTAAGATGTGTGATGACCCAGGTTCAATTCCCAATGTGTGTGTGTGTGTGTGTGTGTGTGTGTGTGTGTGTGTAACTCTATTCATTAAAATCATATAGTACCCTAAAAGACTTGTTCCGTCTCCAATTTCCTGTACCTATGAGCACACGCAGTGATCCAGATCTTGGCTTCTATATGCCGTCTCTGCTAAATACTTGGAACACTAGGTTTGAATGGGGAACTTATAAACATGGGGATATTGTGTGCCTGAAACTGAGGAGACATTCAAAGAATACTGGAATCATGTCTAAAAATATACAGGAGCTGGCTTGTGGGAATATTCATGAGCAAAATTCTGGGGAATGTGACATCAAGGAAGAATAAGAATTTAAAAAGAAATTTTGGGGCTGAGGAGATGGCTCAATGTTAAATTGCTTGTCACACAAGTGTAAGGACCTGAATTCTATCCCTAGCAGCCATGCAACAAAAATAGGCATGCTGGGACACACTGAGATCTCAGGCCTGAGAGGACAGAGGTAGATGGCTGCCTAGTCTAATCATCAGGCCCCAGGTCCCAGTGAGAAACCCAGTGAGAAAGATGATGGGGAAAAATAAAAAATAATAAATGAATAAATGAAAACAAACAAACAAACAAGGTGAGGCCAGCAAGATCAATCTGCAGAGAGAAGTTCTGAAGACCCGAGTTCAATCCCCAGAATCCACACTAAAAAGAGAGAACTGACTGACATATATATGTATACCAACTGACATCCACATGTGTGTCATGACATATACACCAAATCATACAAACACACACACACACACACACACACACACACACACACACACACACACACAAAACTAATAATAAATAATATTTTTTAAAAGATGGATGTTTTCTAAGGAGCAGCATCTGAGGTTGACCTTTAAACTACAAATGTACATGGACACATGCATACCCACATACCCACACATGCTTAACACGAAACCCAGCTCCACAAATATCTGTGCCCACACATGCATACCTACACATACTTAACATGCAAACAGCTCAAAAATCATCTGTACCCATACGTGTATGCACACAAAATATCTGTGTTTATTGACTGAGGGAGAAGAAAACTGAATGGTAGTAATGAAGAGGAAGCTCCATCTCTGGATATGAATGCCAAATGACTGAAATAGAAATGAAAAAAATTAGAAAATTCCCTTTTCTCACCCTCAATGTTTTGTTAGATTCGGGAAAGGATCCCCACAGATGCTAAACTGTAACATGAAAGGTTGTGTTGATTATATCAGTCACCTCCAAGTGCCACCCACAGATTTCTTAATACCTACACACAGGCCTGGGTAACTCTATGGAGAGATGTGGTCATTATCACCTGATCACATATCAATAGTTTCCTAGATAATAGGATAACTAACATTACAGTTCCCTGAAATTGCACAATGAGAAGCTGACATCACCTAAGCATTTTTGCCAAATGTTTAACCTGTAACCAATCCAAAGACACCAATCAAATAGATTAAGCAGAAAATCTGCCAAGATACCTACTCTAATTAAAAAATAAAATCGATAAATTGAAACTGCTCCGTAACTCAAGAGAAATAACAAGTATATGTGACATATAAATTCTAGTTGGATTATAGAATTGCAAAACACTTTTGACATTTCTGGACTAATAAATGATATTTCAATATGAAGCTTTCAGATGTTGTTATAAAATTGTTCTTAATTTTTTAAAGCATAGAAATGATGTTGTCATTTGAGAGGATGTGACTTTCATTTTTGGGAAATGAGAGCTAAATTTCTCAGGGGATAAATACCATGCTCCCCCATGATTTGTCCTCAAATGTTTCACTTAAGGAAGTAAACATAAAAAAAATATAAACGGCAGATGAATTTAGAGCAAGGGCTTCCAGGTCTCTGTTGGTTTGTCCCTCCAATATTTTGATACATTCGAAAGTATTCTATTACAAATGTTAGGGGGAAATCCAGCAGTATGTTTTCCTGGGTGTTGTAGTTCCTTTTCCTGATTCTGGGATAAAATACCCTGACCAAGGCAACATCAGGCAGAGAGCAGGGTTATTTTGGTCACATTCCACAGTACATCCATCCTGGCAGGTAGTCACAACAGCAAGAGCTTAAGAGGATTGGTCACATCACAGTCCAGAACAGAATAATGAACTATGCCCACTTGCTAGTTTACCTGGATTTTAGGCAGTGCATGCAAAGGAGGCCTTGCTGCTATGGGTGCTAATCTGAGGACAACCTGATGAATACTGTATTATGCCTGTAGAGTTCAGTGCCCTGATTAACAACATCCTCTCTTCTAGACATGCATCAAATAATGGTCCTTTAATCTCCCAGATCTTTGGACCTTCTCATGGCCCCCTTAGATCACACAGCTTGAGAATTTTGTTCCTTGAGTAGGCAGGGTCTATGCTGCTGCTTAGCAGACAGGTAGTTACAGAAATGGACCATTAGCCATCATCAACCCTTAAAATTAAGGAATCAGAGTTACTCACTGGGGGAGATATTGAAGCAGGCTAGAAAGATGGAGGAAATTAAGAAGACATGGGAAGAGAAAAGATCTCCTGACCCTTAATCTGGCCAGAGCCTCCTGCTAGTTGAGAGCCAAGAATTCCAGCACAGGGCTGGTGAGATGGTTCAGCAGGTAGGAGCACTTGGCTCTCTTTTTGAGAAGCCCACACCTAATATTTGGGTGCTTCTTGACCTTGCCCTGAGTGCTTCTCCTTCTAGTAACTCTCATATTTCAACTTACATTAAATCCTAATAAACCTTAACTCAGCTTCATAAAAATAAATGTGTGAATGAATGAATATGGGAATAAATATGCCTGCATTTACTACAGCTGTCGGGAAAATTCTTTCACTAGGTGAGCAATATATACACACTCTCTATAAGGTCCCAACAAGAAACCAAAGTACAGTCCATGGCTGTTCACCCTGGGGGCTCAGTGAGCTTGCTAGGCATACTTACAAAGTGCAGGGAGATGTGATAGGCAGCAGCCTCAGGAGGAAGTCTACACCCATCTTCTCATGGAATCATAGCTGGAGACCCCTCAATTAAACTTCTCCAGACTATATCCTCTAGTCTCTTCTCCAACCTCCTGCCCTACACGCAATTAGGGTGAATTTATATATGAATGGCTGAGAGGAGTGACTGGATACTGAATTGAGGGTCCAATGACTCTCTCCATGTCCCTCCCCTTCTTTGAGAGAAGGCCAATAGTCCTCAGGCTCCATCTTGATAGAGTCTTGCATGGAAGTACAACTGATCTCACAAAGGTGGTGGAAGGTTTGCTCTTAAGATTGAGTTCTGCAAAACCATGATATTTGCTAGCAATCAATTTCCAATATCAAATTTCTTCCTGCTTAGTTACCCAAAGAGCATTTTATTTCCTCTGCACTGACACTTGATTAATAACTGCATTCATTGATTAAGATATTCAATACATCAGAGATGACCATTTTCATCAATTTAAACTATAAATCCAGTGAGATTTGGGCAGGAGAAAGGATATTCATGTCATGTGACACCAACTCTAAAATTCAGAGGAATGATCTAGAGATGAAGCACTTTTAAAAGGTCGAAGATTTTTTTTTAATTAATTAGTAGAAACCATTTCCATCAAGAAGCTGAGAAATGACTGAATTAATTGATATCACAGAGAAAAGGTGAGTGAAAATCAGCCCTTCTCACTTTCTGCTAGGATTTTTTTTCACAACATAGCACTGATTTGGAAGATGGATCCCCCAAACAGAGTTGTGGTAAGGAGATCTAGCACCCCATCACTTTAAGAATCAGGAAAACCATATTGAAATTTTTAGCCAACTTACTCAGTAATGGTATAAAATATTACCTGTCCCAAAGGGTCACTGAGTGGATGAACTAGAAAACACACCTCAAAGAGCTCTGTGAGGCAAAAGTCAGTACACCAGAAATTCCTTTTTAAAGACGCATTTTTTTGAGTGTTTTGTCTGTATATAGGTATGTGTACTAATGCATGCAGTGCCCAAGGTGGCCAGAAGAGGGCTCTGGATCCACTGCAACTGGACTTAACAGACCGTTGTGAGACACCTCTGACTAAATCCAAGCCTTTTGAAAGATCAACTAATCCTAACCCTGAGTCATTTGTCCAGCCCCAGAAAATTTTAGGCCCCATTTGCCATCCCAAACAGCTCTGCTCTGGTTGATTCACAGTGTACAATTGTGCTGAGGTTTGGATCTCAAATATTGCCTGCAAGTCTGTATCTTAAAGGTTTGGTCTCCAGTGCATAGTCCTACAGAGTGATGGTAAAACCTTTGGGTGTTAGGGCCTCTCAGAAGGAAGTTAGGTGCTAGAAGGCATGACCTGGAGGGGATGTTGAGAGCCTGCTCCCTTTCTCTTCCTCTTTGTTACTCAGCTTTCAGGAGGTGAACAGGTTTCCCCATGTGCTTCTGCCATGATGTACTGCCCAAAGTCATGGGGTCCAAGTAACCATGAAATGAAATCTCTAAAGCCAGGGGCTAAAGCAAGCCTTTTATTCCTTATGAGATGCATTGGAAAGCTGTTTTGTTTCAACAGAAAGGCACGTGACTCAGATAGAATGTTTACATCTTAAAATGCTCATAAAGTTTTGCACAATGGTTAGTATTGGACTTGTAAATTACTTGCAAGTTTTATCATGATGGGACGATGGAGAAGCATAAGAGAGTTAGCATGGGACTGGGGAGATAGCTTACTCTGTAAAGAGCTTGCTATATGGGCATGAAAACCTGAGCTCTATTCCCAGTGCCATGTAAAAATGCCAGGATGGTGGCATGTACTTTTAATTCCAGTGCTGGAGAGGTAGAAACTGGAGGGTTGCTGAGGTTCACTGGCTAGCCAGTCTAGCCTAATTGGTGACCTTGAGGCCAGTAAGAGATTCCATCCTAGATAAGGCATACATTGTTCCTGAGGGTAGTACCTGAAGTTGTCCTCTGGCTCTTACACACATGTGCATGTGCGTTCACATACACACAAATATGCACATACATCACACATTTCAAAAAGCCTGCTCCAGCTGGTCTCCAAGGCATACACAGTGACCTCTATAAACTAGCCAACCATAGTTTAACCATGTATTCTTTATGAGCCAGAAATTATGGAAAATGTTCATGTTTAATTCCCATGATGTCAGTCTGAAATCAATGCTGTTAGATTCTTTGGGTGATACAAGGAAAAAATGTAGGTTTTGAGAGGTTGCCATATAACAGGGTGGAGTCTGGGCTATTCTGCTTTAGAGCCCTCTCTCTCATGCTTAGGTCACAATGGATGTGGACTCTTCTAATCAGACTGTATCTACAAAGGCCTCTATGCTCAGTAGCTTTTCATGAGTCACCACAGCCATACAAGTGCAAACTTTCAAACTGAAAAACGATTCTCTTACGCCTCTTTAGCAGATTCTATTTTTATTCGCTCCGATACTTCCATGTTAGTAAACAACAGACACCTTAATGGAAGAATTAATTCAAGACAGTATCTGATAGCTCCTTCCTTTTAAATTTAATTTCTTTAAGGCCATAACAGCTGCCAGAGAACAGAAAGCGGCCATGAGCACAGATTTCTGACCTCAGCCAAGCGTCCCGGTGAGAACAGGACACAGCGGTTAAATATTATCCAGCCTACAGCTTTCATTTTACAGGTAAGAAAACCAAGATGCAAGGACTGGGGAGAAAGTTGTTTAATTGTTTTGATCGTTGAACATAGGCATCGGGAGAAAGGGCTTTGCAGTTTTGCCTATTAATACAAGTACTGTACATGAAACAGTCAATGAACCTGACAGTTGAAAGAGCCAGGATTATCTGAATCCTGGAAGAGATTCAGAGAATAAAGTCATCATCCACCTGCCTTCCAGGAAGGGGATTCCAGAGGCAGACTGGCTGTATTGTATTACCAAGTCCCTTCCGCTTCCTAATTACTGTGAGGGATCTGAGTCCAGCACCAGGACTTCTCAGCCCAAAGTGTAGAGTTTCACTCCGGCTGTGATTCTGAGCAAAATCACACACGAGTTAATCAGCATGAATACTAGCCTTTCCTTATACGCTTGAAGTTCTCTCTAATAAAACAGCTTCAAATTTGGGACAGAGCCTGGTGGGCTATCTTCCTCTGGGAATGTAGGCCATGCTCTGGGTAAATTCAGCAGTCCATCTGGAAAAAGGATCTCATTAGGGTCCCCTCTAATTGCTGTCTTGCTAGGGCCATGTGTCCATGAGGACAAACAAAATTTATCTGGATGTTTGGACACCTTCGATGACTCTCTTCTCCTTCCTTCAACCCCACCGTTGATGTAGCAATGGTCTCTACCCTTCCTCCTTCCTCTGCAGCTTGAACTCACTCATGTTTTTCTGTCTGTTTTGGCCACACTAAAGTAAGACCACCTTCACAGTTCCTCTTGACTTCTGATTCTGATCATCTCCTTGCTGGATCCGTTCCTCACTCAAGAGACTGGAGCAGCTAGCTTAAGGTGGCTAAGTAGATCATGCCATTCCTGTCCTTGCGATTTGTAATAGTTTCGTTTCTTTTGCTGTAAGAAAATAACCTGGCAAAAGCAACTTTAAGGGGAAAATGAGGTTTGTTGGGCTTACAATTTCAGGTCAGAGTCCATCCTTGTGGGGAAGTCAAGGCAGGAACTGGAAGTCACTAGTCACATTCACAGTCAATAGCAGAGAGAGAACGAATACACCTGTCCCAGCTTTGCGAGTTTATAAGGGGCAAGAATTCTGCCAAGAACAAACCTGAGAACCAGTGTGCCAGAAATTCTGGAAGAGTATTAATAGTGGTCTTACAGCATCTTTGCTTTGTGCTCTTTTTTATATTTATTTATTATGCATACAGTATCCTGCAGGCCAGAAGAGGGCACCAGATTTCATTATAGATGGTTGTGAGCCACCATGTGGTTGCTGAGAATTGAACTCAGGACCTCTGGAAGAGCAGTCAGTGCTCTTAACCGCTGAGCCATCTCTCCAGCCTCCTGTTTTGTCTTCTTAAATGAACATTTATTGACTACTTAATATTTGTGTCTGTGACTACATTTATTTCTCAAAAGTGCATTATCTCACTGTAACACTGACTTATGTGTTTCTATTTCTAATTTTCAATTTATTTTTGATACATTAACTAATTAGTTAATTTTGTGTGGCTGCACATGTGTTAAGGTCTCATGTCAGGGCAACTTGCAGAAACTGGTTCTCTTCTTCCACCATGTGGGTCCCAGAGATTGAACTCAGCATCAGGTTTATCAGAAGTCACGTTTACCCATGTGTCACTGTTTCCATTGGATGGGTGTGACTCTGCAGCACATGAACAGATCTATGGACAGAGGATTCAGATCTAGACCTTTCTATGCCTAGCTATTTCTTATAACTATGAACCTTATACCCTCACACATTTAGAGAGGTGACTATCTTTTCCTCCCTCAGTAATCTAAAGGGACACTAGCTGTACTTTCTAAAAATGACACAATACAATCTCCCTTCTCCCATAGTCTTTTATGACCTTAACCCTCCTCCAATGGTCTCCTGACTGTATAGTGGCAGATGCTCGTAATTAATCCCAGTGGATGAAGCAGTAGGATAATGAGTTCAAGGCCAGCCTGAGCTACATCGCAAGGCCTGCCTCAATTAATGGGGATTTCTGGGAATGCAGCTCAGTGGAAGAACAAAGGAGTGATATCCTGGGAGCTCTAAGACTGGGTCATAACTGATGGTACAGCTTCCTGTTTCTGCCAGAACTGGCTCTCAGAGCCCAAACACCACATCAAGAGGAAGCCCAAACAGCCTTCAATGAGGGTGTCTAGGAAAGGTTTAAAGTTTTTGGGCCCAGCCCTGGCAGAGGTCCCCACCAGCAGTTAGTATCAATGTTTCAAGCATAATGACCGTTGTCTCAAATTGGAGCACATCTTAGTTCAGCTTCTCCAGAGGAACAGAGTAGAATGAGTACATGCTAAAATTTATTCGACGGGCTTATGCAATATGGTCTGGGCAGCCCAGCAATGGCTTTCTTCACACTCGATGTGCTGAGAACCCAGTAGCTTCTCATTCTACAAGGCTGGATGCCTCAGTCATCACAGTCTGGTGCTGAAGGGCTTGGGGGGTTTCTGTGCTGTGGGATGTCCTATAGGTTGTGAATAAATAAAACGCTGATTGGAAATATAGGATAGGGGGACAAACAGAGAGGAGAGGCTGGGAGGTGGAAGTCTGGGGGAGACGCCAGCCTGCCATCCAGGGAGCAGCATGTAAAGGCAACAGGTAAAGCCACGGAACACGTGGCAACATATAGATTAACAGAAATGAGCTGAGTTAAGTATAAGAGCTAGACAATGGTAGGCCTGAGCTAATGGCCGAGCAGTTTAAATAATATAAGCGTCTGTATGTTTATTTTATAAGTGGGCTACGGGACTGCCGGGGCTTGGCGGGACCCTGAGAAAAAAACTCAAGCTACAGCTGGGTGCCTCAGCCATCACAGTCTGGTGCTGAAGGGCTTGGAGGGTTCCTGAAGAACCTCTGGTCTTCAGTCCACATCAAAAGCCTGAAGAACCTGGGTTCTGATACCAGTGAAGGGGTACAGCAGCAGCAGCAGCCTAGAATAACTTGTCAACAAGAGGAAAGGCAAGCAGGCAGAGGCCTCACTCCTTTCTTTCACTTCCTTTTATCTGCGTTATCACCAGAAGGGGTCACCCACACTCAGGATAGGTCTTCCTGATTCAAATAACTTGATCAAGAAAAACCCCTCCCAGGTGTGTCCAGAGGCTTGCCTTTTAGTCGATTCCCGATCAGTCAAGCTGACGACCAAGATCAACCATCACAGAGCCCTTTAGCCCGCTCCTCCACATCCCCTTGACATATCTCAAGCCCTGCAGAAAAGCTAGCTGTCTCCACCGTGCTCTGCCTAAATTACACCTCGGTACTTTTAAGCCGCCAAGACCTGGGTTGGGATTTTTTTATGCAGCAAGATAACTGAAAGAAAAGATGCACATCCTATACACCTGCTGCACTAGAGATGAAAAAGTGGACATGGAGAAAAAGAACTTTTTAAAAAGAAAGAAAATCTTATTAGTGTGTACCTTCAGAGGTTTTTGCTTCATTCTTTAAATTATGTGTGTCTGTGTGTAAGTGTGTACATGTGAGTGCAGTCACCCACATAGGTCAAAAGAAGATATAGGATCCCCTGGAGCTGGAGTTACAGGCAGTTGTGAGTTGTCTAGTGTGGGTGCTGAGAACATAATTCAGGGTCACTGCAAGAACAGTACGTGCTCTTAATCACTGAGACATCTTTCTAGCCCTGTGGGGTTGTTTCTTTTATTTTGTTACTATTTTTATTTTGATATAGTCTCGCTAAGTAGGAAAGGCAGACCTTGAACTCACAATTTTCTGCCCTCCATCTCTCAAAGTCTATGATTACAGGCATGAGTTACCATGCTCAGCTACCTGTAGGTATTCACATATATCATGGGTATTAATATCAAGAAAAAAAATATTATTGACTTTCCCTGTGTAACACAGAGTATGTTTATAGCCTCTCTCACCAACGTCTCTGCCTGTTCCTGGATGTGTAAACATTTTGGAATAAAAACATACATAATCTTTATTGTTGTTTAAAATATGCATCTCCAGTTCCTTTATACTTTTTTTTTTTTTTACATTTGTTTGTGTGTAGAGGATGGACACGTGTCGTAGCACTTATATGGAGGTCAGAGGACAACTTGTGGAGTCCGTTCTCTCCATGTGGGTCCCAGGTACCAAATTCAGGTAACCAGGCTTGGCAGGCAGCATCTTTACCTGCTGAACCATCTTCCCAATCCTGCATCTTCATTGTTAAATACTGTACTTTAGCCTTTATAAAATGTCTGAGAGAACGATTTCAGTGCTTAATTCTCACACTTTCAAACTGTGTCTCCCCTATCCTGGAGTAAGAAGTTTAAAGTGTAAGTTAAGAAATGTGCATTCATGCTAAAAATTTGTTAATTGCTTGACCTTTAACCTTGGGCAGGATGGCTTGATTTATTTTTGTTCTCTTCTTAAAAACCTCAGCTTTTCACAGGAAGTTCTACTTTCTCTCACATTCAGCACTTTTGTCTGGGTATATCCAGGGCTGTCTTTCTTTCGTTCCTCCTCCATGGATCTCTTTAAGTGTCAATCATACTTCTTTACCTCAACTTTTCCTTGTCTTACTTTTATTTTTGGCTTATGTCCACTCAGTCCGTCTCTTTCCCTGAAATTCCTGCTTTTCATAGACTAATTGTCTTGAATTATGATCCCATCTTTTTCTCATATCTTCACATGTTCATATTTTTTCTTCTTCATGACTATTGACATTTTCTTGAGACAACATGAAATATTTAAATATGTTCCATGATTTTAGTAACTATTCCAATGCAATGTAGTAGCATATGATAAGCAGTGCAGGAAATGGAAGGAACAAGAGAAATGTTTAGTAACAGTCTACATCCATTGCGATCTGAGTGCTACAGTACCACTTTTAGCTTCCAATATTATCTTCTTATGAGTGTTGATTCTAATCACCAACATCTCTTTGTAGAGATAAGACATGAGGGTTTTTTTTTCTGGGGATAAGGTTTCTCTGTATAGCCCTGGCTGTCCCAGAACTTGCTCTGTAGACCAGGCTGGCCTCAAATTCAGAGACCATCCTGTAGAGAAACTTTATTTAAAAACAAAGAACAGCTGGAATCAGATTCAATGTGTAACTTTAGAGATTCAGGATTGATCTGCAGTGGAAACCTGCCGGTATTTCTGATGAACCATAAACCATGTACTGACGTAGAAAGAGTTTTACATGTATTGTAAATGTTGAAATCACAAGTGTGTAAAATCCAAAAATCACACATTTTAAAAAGTGGTGTATAGCATATCTAGTGTATGTGTTTGTATTATGCATGTGTGTGTGGTGTATATGTGTGTTCATGGATATGCATGAGTGTGCACTTGTAGAGACCACAGACTGACGCTGGGTGGCCTCCTCTATTGCTCTCTACCTTATATTTTGAGACAGGGTCTCTCACTAAACTCAGTTGGACTTGCTGGCTAATGAGCCCCAGGAATCTTCTTATCTTCCCTCCTTCCAAGCACTTTATCCAGTGAGATATTTGCCCAGACCCCTGCTGCATATATTTTATATCTTTGTACATACACACACACACACACACACACACACACACACACACACACACACACACAGAGTTAACCTGCATATATAGAATAGATACCATTTTCAATCTCATGAGAAAATTTAATTGTGCTCAGGAGGGGTTAGAAACAATAAAAGACAACAATAATGACGACAAAGTGTCTGTTAGTCTAAACCTTCAGCTTGCTTGTTAAAAAAATTAAACAATAATCAACACAATACAAAATTTAATAATCACTACTTTTAAAAAAAAAAACCTCTCTCTCTCACAGGAAACAAGTCCTAACCATAGCCTAAAAGAAGTAAAGTTTGGTGTGTGTGTGTGTGTGTGTGTGTGTGTGTGTGTGAATGTGTTGTGTGTAGGTGCATTAGTGTATACTATGTATGCATGCATATGGAGGCAAGAGATTGGTATCGAGTATCTTCATTTATCACTTTCGACCTTGTTTTCTGAAACGGTCTTTCACTGAGCCTGGAGCTCCAGGGCTCAGGAAGATGGACTGGCCAGCAAGCTTCAGGAATTCTGCCTCCCCAGTAGAGGGCTGCAAGCACATGCCATTACACTCAGCTTTTTACATAGGTGCTGGGATTTAAACTCATGCTTACAGGGCAGGCACTTTCCCAACTTAGCCACCTCCCCTGCCCCCCAAAGGGACAGTATTTTAAGTTCAAAAAAGAAGAAGCATGTACTCCAGTATCGGACAGGTAAGAAAATAAAGCTTAGTCTTGACTTCGTAGGAAGTGACAGAATCATTCAGACTGTCTCTTGTCAAGTACAGAAGCTGCAAAGAGAACAGTCAGGAGTTGCTTAATTTCTGAAGCCTGTTTCCGGGTTTACAGTGGGATGGTTAGTGGCAGCACATGGGGTATCAAGTCCACATTTGCCTGCTAATGGGGCTCCTCTGAAAGCTGAACTCAATCGGAAGCAAACTCTGGTACAGAGAGCGTGGAGATCTATAGATCAGCCAGTCACAGTGATGGGATAACAGGCCACAGTGATGGGATAACAGGCCACAGTGCTGAGATAACAGGCCACTGTGATGGAATGCCCAGAGTGTAAACTCAAGTTATAAAACAGTCAAATGGATCCAGAAAATGAGCAGAGAGAGTGAGAGAAAAGTCCTCCTGTGAGACAATAGGTAACTGGAGAGTGTGTTCTACTACATGTGTTATGGGTGACAACCACCTTTACAACAACTGGATAAGATTCCCTACCAACTCTGGGGATTTTGAGCTTTCCCAAATAAAGTTTGCTCATTTCCTATCGCTGATACTGGGATTCGGGAATCAAGGAAACAGCCATGCCAGCACAGAGTGGAAAAGAACTAGTCAAAGAACAGTATGGTCAATCCACCCAGGACACAGAAATCAGACAGACCTGAGGAAGAGGACACCCCTTCAAGCCAAGCTCAGTCCTTTGTAGGTGGACTGAGACAGGGATGGGCATTAATCTTTCAGGACATTCATAGTGTATTATACAGCAGTGTGCTCATGACTGTCAGACAATTATGTCAGCCTCATTGGATAATGGGGTTTGGTTATTTTTAATAATGTTTTCTGTATTTATAATCTTCTACATTAAAGAATCACCCTGGATGCTGTTAAAGAGGGTTGCATTGCTTGGGTGGACCTGGGTGCTCAGTGTTATCCAGGCTTTAGGAGAGACCATGAAAGCACAACAGTGGTGTCCCCTAAGACGTGCTGCCTTCCCCAAGGCTGGGCTTGTAACAGCCCTTCCATACACTTGCCTCCCGTCATCCTATATGGTAACAAGGTTGGTGTTATTGTCGAATTTTCCAGATGAGTGACAGGCACAGAGACATTATCATCCACAGTCATCTTTTAAGCCAACTAAGATCCAATAGTTTCTCTGAAAAAGTTTTTGTAGCATGAATCTTAAAGAGTCTTATTAATGAAATCAAACCTGAGGCTAGTTATTGGGGTGAATGCTGAAAGGTCAGAGAAACAGAACAAGCCACAGCCAACCTCACCTTGCTGGTTCCTCAGCTGATCCTCTTTCCTCAGACTGGATACCTCTGAGTCCTCATCCAGAATGAATCTCAGCTGAACTGCTGCTTGAAATCCTGAAAGCTTAACCAGCCAAATGCTTAACCAGCCAAATGCTTCTAGTTCCTGGTCTTCACACCTTATCTACCTTTCTGCTATCTGCCATCACTCCCTGGGATTAAAGGCTTGCTTTCTGGGATTAAAGGTGTGAGCCACCATGCTTGGCTGTATCCTTGAACATATGGATTTCTGCCTCTGGAATGCTAGGATTAAAGGTGTGTGCTACCACTGCCTATCCTCTATGTTTAATATTGTGGCTGTTCTGTCTCTGACCCCAGATAAGTTTATTAGGGTGCACAATATTTCAAGGAACACAATACTACCTCAAGTTTTTTTTCGTTTTATTTTTACTTTGTGCATATGGGCATTTTGTGTGCATGTGTGTCTGTGTATCACATACTTACAGTGTTATAGAATATCACATACTTACAGGGTTATAGATGACTTACCAAGTGGGTACTGGAAACTGAACCAGCATCCTCATGGAAGAGCATCAGTGCTCTTAACCACTGAACTACCTCCCCAGCCCCTGGTACAATATAGCTTTAGCTGTAGGCATCCAAAACCCATCAAGTGAGTTTTGCTCAAATATGTGTCATTGGCCTCACTGTGTATCAGGTACGGAAGATAATGGAGAAGTTTTGTATGTCCTGTGCTCTTGAGTAGCTCCTAGTCTCTCAGATTAGAATGGATAAAGAAATACCTAACTTCTACCCTGTTTGGTGAGGGCTGTAGCATAAGTAAGCACCAAGCAAGGGTCTCGATTCAGGGAAGTTTTGCTCTTTGGGGTGATTTAGTCCAGTCTGAAGACATACGGTTGTCACAACTACAGGGGCTGGGACTCAGTAGCACTGAGTAACAGCTAGTATTGCCATTTGTTATTCTGGAAGAGCATTTTAGCTCTTCATAGTTTAGCAATTTTGAGGCTCAGATAGAGAAGAGCTGGCATAGAGCATCATGGGACCAGAAGGTGCCCAGATACATGTAGCCTGCAGATGGAAGAGAACTTATCAAGGAAGATGCCTTAGAAGCAGAGCCTGACCAAGATAGCCAAAGAGAGACACACAAACAGCATCTTCGGTGATCAAGAATAGGAACACAAAATGCCGCGTTGAGATTTGTGCGTTGAGATTTGTAATGGGAACCAACCTGGGTCTGAGGCTGGAGACTGAGAGGCCAATTCATGGTGCCCGGTCAAGGAAGGAGGATCTCTTCCTTTAATAACATGGGAAAATGGGTGGGTTTTCAACGAGGGAGTGACATGGTTAAATGCACATACATGTTTAACTTGGAATATTAATGTGGGACAAAATGTGCAAACTTCATATGAATAAAGAAATGCGAGTTCCTGGCTTCTTCACACACACACACACACACACACACACACACACACACACACACACACATTCCCCAAATATCCTAAAGGAGCAACACAGTGAACCACGGCTGTGTATCATACAGGGATCTAATGCATTGAACAGAGCCACACAACAGCGCTGTGTCTCTTTTCTGGATCCTGTGGGCGGAGAGAGGTAATGCAGTTAGGAAATGCACACTCCCTGTGACCAGAGCACACCCTCTTGGCAGCCTATTGGGGGCCCAGTGGCTTCTACAAAACCCGTGGAGCTCCTCTGTCCAGAAGTCTTGTTGGTAGAGGGAGGACAGTTTCCTGTTCCCAGAGAGCTTCACCCTTGGGCTTTCCGACCCCTCCTTCCTAGAGCTGACTACTCTGGTGTCCTGTCACATAAAACTGTGAACTGAGGTCTCCGACTTACGTCATGTCAGTCACAGCAGGGTGGGGCTCTGTTAGTGTGCATTCTGGCCCCTGGAGCTTGACTTTTGGATTGGTTTTGCAGCCTGTTAGGTGATTTGACAGTCCACACACACCCTTAGTGTGTCAACTTATGGTCAGCAAGATCGGATATCAGGGCGCAAACGTTGTGAACCTCAAGTGTCTTGCAGAACTGAAGAAAACGTTCGTACTGTAGTTAGTCTGTGAACCAGCCTCCTGCATGGAAATAGATGGCTAATCTCACAGTACAAGGTCAATGGCTTTGCAGACAGATGATGCACCAGAGGTTTGTTTTGTTTTGTTTTGTTCATTTGTTTGTTTTAAAGTGAGGTTTCCTACAGCTGCTCTGGTGCCTTGGGTGGCAGTATTGACTTTCTTCCTAAGTTGTCCGCCCTCAGCTCTGTTAGGCTGAGTCCACAAATACAAGAAAAGAAAGAAAGAGAGAGGGGGGAGGGAGGGAGGGAGGGAGAGAGAGAGAGAGAGAGAGAGAATAGTACTAGGTTTACTTAGGATCTCACAGATGGAACTTTCAACGGTTTGATCCCCTGCTCACTGCCATAAAGAGTGAAGAAGATGAAAATCCGAATTTCCTGATTGTCACTTCATGGCTATTTTCATTGCACAACAGCGTGGAGAGTTAGAAATGTTAGCTTTACAGTGGAAGTGATCCAAAACCTTATGCTGTGACCCTGGGCCGTGGGGGGTGGGGGTGGAGGTGGGGAGTGCATAATGGAGTTCTACCAGGGCTGTAAACAAGTGTTCCATACTAAAATGAACTTAGAAAGTAAATAATCAGGAACACTTCAGGGGAGCAAGATGCCCCCAAGAACACTGAGACCATCCAATTGGACGTCCTTCAAAGGTATCCAGGGCAGAATTGCCGAGTGCAAGTGGTCAATTGGAGTTTGGAGTCATCTTGGGAGTTTGGAGTCATCTTGGGTTTCCCAGTCTGAGTCATGGTGGAAGAAACATCTTGTTCTCCTTCTGGGACCTTGCACTCTCTTGGGATCATTGGTTTTTACCAAGTTCCACGCTTCTTTTTTTTACAAAGACAATAATGTCTTTTCCCATATAGTTTACTTAAGTAAACAAGGAAGAAACAACAGATGACTGTCTTCACGAAACAAGACTTTAATTTAATTTTATTTTTCTATCTAAAGAAAGAAGGCGATGATCATTGTCCCCTGCTTCGTTCCATAAGTTAAGTTCATAAACAGTTTTATTTTGAACTCCGTTCAGCCGGGCCAACTGTTCTGTTTCCTGCTACCCACCCACATCATGGACATCAAAGACTTCTTAAGTGGATTAAAATGTGTTCAGGAGGTTTTGTGAACCGGTTCTGCATGCGGTCGTCAGTGCACTCCTGCAGAGGCCCTGTGGGAAGGTGATGGCATGTTTTTACTGGCAAAATGATCATTGCAAAGCCCAATCATTTATTCTTAGGGAGCAAACACACTTCAGGGGCCACAGAAAGCACGTTTGTCATCTGAACAAGGGAACACTATTCCAAAGTGTGAGGAAGACAAGCTCGGGACAATCGAGCGGTGGTTTTAGTCAGACATGCCCCCATTGTCCAGCAGATGTCTAACAAGGCCCTAAACATCTTCATTTGTATAAAGAGTATTTTTTTTTAAATCCCACCCACCCCCTTGGATCATTTGTATGAAATGAAATAATCAATCTATGAGGACAATATGGGTAAGGAAACCAAATGCAGATCTCCTTCCTGTACTTTGTCCCAATCCATTTCTGCTGACAGTCCCACTGAACTCCTAATCATCTGGGGCTTAAAGTCTTTTAAACATCTCTCCTGATAGCCAGTCCCACGTAAGATCCACTGCCAAGCTTTGCTGATCTTAGCTGTCTTCCTAAGTCCTGCTTGTCCACACTTCAAGGCCCCACTGTCACAAAGTCTTGCCTGCTGTCCCAGCCTGTTCTCCCCTTGCCTGTGTGACTTTCCTCAGAAGACTCCAGCACTGTTTATAATGCAGAGCTGATTGTGGTGTCCCATTCAAAACCACTCTGTTCTCAAATGCCAAATGCATCATTTGGTCACTAATATGACCGTGAATCACTTCCAGTCTCCTTTTGGCCGTTTTCCGCCTGACCCATACAAGCTATTTACCATTCTCTGCAGGAGATTCAGACTTGTCAAATTGGTGTTGATGCAATACAGATTACTCCCTCTACCCAGAATTACATTTTTCCCCTCATTCTTTGTAGTGTCTCATGTCTGGCATGAAGCTTCCGGTCCCCACTCATCTCCCCAGCTCACACACCTAGTCCAGAATCGATCATTCTCTCTGGGGTATGTGCAGCAGCCCTCTGCACTCTAGTGCAGAGTGTCTGCCCTGCTTCTCATGTGCCTTTCCTGCCAAGGACTTAGCTCTGAGATGAGACCTCATTTTTACCATTGCTTCTGCATTTCCTCAGCCACAGTGATTACTAAGTTCCTGGCCTCCACAAGGAGTCCAGGAAATATTGAGGAACTGACAAGCCTTTGAAGAGAGAGGAAAGGTCTGAGAAACCCCTGAAATGTCCCTTTTGCTGTAACATCTTCCCTAGACTTTCTGGGTACCTACCCATGTCAGTCTTGGCTTCATACACACCCAAACCTGCCTCAGTGCTCAGACTCACAGGGGATGAAATATACAGTTCAACCATTAAATTTCTTTTCAGAGAACTAAGGGTAACCTGGTATGGTAGATGTCCATTTTTAGGGTACTTTCCTAAAAGTAGACCCAATGACAGTATGTCACCCTGCAATCCCCCTAATGTGAGTCTGAACCCCAATGAAAACTATTTATATAATCTTAAACCAGTATAAAAAAATGGGCAATAGATTCTTTGTGGCACAAGGTAGAAGAAGCACCTAGAGTTACACCTTGGTTCTGCCACTTTCCCTAGGAGTGTAGATTCACAAAAACATCACACACTGCGAAGTCTCAGAATCTTCCACAATAAAACACAGACACCAGTCTCTGGGCTGTGGTCTGTGTGGCGCAGGATAGATGCTTATGCAAGACACGCACTTAAGACAGCAGTTCCCATCCTGTGGGTCGCAAACCCCAAAAGACCACCTGAATACACAGATCGTCACATTATGATTCACAAAAGCAGCAAAACTACAGTTATGAAGTGGCAACAAGAATAGTTTTACGGTTGGGGGTCGCCACAAGATGAGGAACTGTGGTAAAGGGCGGCAGCATTAGGAAGGTTGAGAACCACTGCCCTAAAAAGTCCATGCTATCCCTTCTCTCCACGTGTGGATCTGAGGGGATTTCAGTGCCTGGAAACTGACGGATAAATAGTAAAATATGTTTGCATTTAAAGCAAACTCCTTGCTCCTCATTCCTATTAGATCTTTCCACTTAAAGGAAAACTGCCTGGAGTGTCTTTGGGAGGAATCATCACATGACACATTATCCAAAAGGAACACAAAAGCACAGATCACTTTCCCAAATGTCCCTGATTTCAGAGTAAAACTGCAGACACACCCTTATTAAAAAAGAAAAGAAAAGACAAAGGATTAGCTAGGAGAAAAGCTGGCCAGCTTCCCAAATCCCACTGAATTCAACTGGGCTGGGTGATGAAGGAGATCTTCACATGGTGATTGGACAGAGAGGAGCCGGAGGAACTGGCATCTTCCGGGATGCTGGAAGCCAGCCAGCTCAACCACGCCAAGCAAAAGCAAAATGAAAGTGGGAAAGTAATCAAATGCACGTGAGAGCCGCTCTTCTCCAAATGCAAAGCGTGTGTGCTCCCAGAGGAGAAGCTGCCAGAGCTTCAACGGCAAAGTGAAAATGTCCCAGCCTGGTTTCTACTGATGGGAAATGTGCCAGTGAGCTCTTTGTCCTTAATATTTACCATCCTTCTTGCTTTACCCTGCTGCTATTGGTCCCTCCCCACAAGCAGCTCTGCCATCTTGCTAGTGAAGATGGGATGTTTTTAAGTTAGGGACAATTCTCTCTGACATGCTAAATCCCTCACACTCTTGCAAGTGATGCTTTTGGTGGCCTCAGTTCTTTTGAGATGTGAAAGTCCAGTGTGTTATCAATTCTATGCCATTTGGGCATCCTTAGATGAGAAGCATTGGTGAACCAGCTTACCTGGCTTCAGGGGGTCTGGCCACCCAGGCACCACAGCCTTTATCTCTTCCCTACTCTTATCACTTGAATAGGCTGGTGACAGAGATCTGCGGAGGATTCCCCACTCTACATTCCCAAACCTCTCCAAAGGCCTGCCTTCACCCACCTCCAACCCCTCCACTCACCCCACCCCTCCACTCACACCCACCCCTTTCACCCACCTCTACCCCCTCCACCGCTGAAATATAGGAGACCACAGAGGAGTTCTTCCTGCAGCTCCATGACTTTACAAAGGAGTGATATCAAAAAGAGAATCTTGGTTCGAGAAACCCTTGCAAATGAATGTTTGCGTAAGGTTTTAAAACGAGAAAGAAAAAAAAAAGCAGAAGAGGTTCTTAGTGACCTTTTTAAAATCATTGGGATAGTGTGGATTCACGCCTACAATGACAATGGATGATGTTGGCACGGAGGAAAACATAGAGTGAAATTCAGCAGCACGTAAGGAATTTCCTCTCACCAAATTGTCTCCGGTCCCTTAATGGTCTGTAAGCCTCGCTGAGTACTTTGCGCACGGTCCCTAGCGTGGTGATTTGCATCCCGCTGTCGGCCTTGCCTGTTGGTTGCCTCTAGCAGCTGTCTCAGTTGGATTCTGGCTGAGAAAGGTAAGTCTCGATTTCCTTGCTCTTTGAAAGATCTAGGAGAGAACTGTAGAATGCCTGCCGGGGTTCGCCGTGGGAGGACTGATATCATTCGCGCATTGGGAAGCCTTTCAGAAAAGTTTTCCAAACTTAAAGAGCCTGCCTTCCCAAGCCCTGAGCTCTAAAAAGAACCAGAGAGATTTCCTCCCCTTTCTGCACGTAGAGGGTTTGCAGAAATAAAAGGGCTGGATGCATTGTGGAAAAATTTTGCACGCGGGGCCAGGTGTCCCTCAAGCGATTCCCCAGGGTGTTTAATACCAAAACCATTTTGCACACATCACAGCGCATTCTTTTTGAATTGCTAGTTGAGAGGTAACGTTGATTAAAGCTGCCCGTGTCCTTGGTTGCCTTGGTGGCTATCTTTTCTGGCATAATTTCTGGTTCATTCCTAAGCTTTTTATTTCTTGGAGTTTACCAGTGCAAATCAGAAGTCCTCTGAGTGTGGAGACTGGTGTCTTCATACCTAGACAGATGCCTGCACACGGTGCCGGGAGAATGAACCCCACACCTGAAGCCAGAAGGCTGAAAGCTTCAGTGTTAGAAGTAGCAACAAACCTGGGGTCTTCCACTCTGGGGGCCACCTCTGTTCGCTGTCTATACTTGCTGGTTCAGCCCAGGGCTCACCATGGGAAAGGATGCCTCTCTCCTCTCCATAGGTTCATTTCTTTACCTTTGGCTTAGGAAGCAAAGAAGTCTATTGTAGGATAGGACGGTGTTCGGAGCTTCCTTGGGATTACTGGGGATTTGTTCGTTTTACAGAAAATGGCCTGTGCTAGAAATTAGGGAGGACTTGCCCCCAAAAGATGGGAGTTCTCAGGGGGAAGGACATTCTCTTTGAGAGCTTCTACGTGACGTAAGCCCAGGTCCTAGGTTCCAGACATGCCCAATCTCAACACCCAGTGATGCCACTAGTTATACGTGGGACTCCAATTCTCTAAGGCTCACGTTGAAAGCTGCGAGGATGGTAGCAGTCTAGGCCTTCAAGAGGCCTGCAGGTACCTGCTATACCCAGCATGCTGGAGCCCCCAGCCTCAGCCAGGTCTCAGGGATTTCTCGGTGTGATCTCTTGGAAGGAAGAAGCCCTTGCTCTGGCTTCCATCTGAGAAGAAAGGACTTCTGATCTCTGTGTCATTGTTTGTAGACTGGGCTGGAAAGCTGAGAGGTAGAGGAGGTAGGGTGTTTGAAAGGATCCAGGTCAGTGGTTAAAGAAAGCTGAGCATCCCACAGATTGGGGAAACAAAACTATTCCAGTATTAACGTGAATGTGTGAACTGTACCAGGATTTAGCAAGACTTACACAGATGAAACAAACTGAGAGTGGATATCATTGAGAAACACAGGAAAAGGCTTATCATCGTTCTCTAGTATTGCTACCAATCTTTTTCACCTCAGGCTTTCTGCTTTTCAAATACTTTACAACATCAAGTAGCCTTCTGTAAGAAGCATACGCATATCAGGCCATTGACATGGTAGGACATAGCCTTGAGCTTATTTATTTGAGAGAATGGTGTGCCAGGTGCATGTGTTTGAATATTGCTGATTAAAATGGCCAAGGAACGGCAGACTTGACATAGGCAGGAAGAAAGCTATGGACCTACGTATTCGGAATCTACATTTCACAAGCTCCGTTGGTGAGCTTGTACCCATTCATAACTGAGGTCCAGTGGACCTGGTGGTGAAGATCTGTGACTCTAGCTACTGACGTGAGACAGAGGGATTTAGAGTTCAAGGTAGAGAGTGGACTGGGAATATAGCTCAAAGATAGAATACTTGCCTAGTACATGTGAGGCCCCGGGCTCAATCCCCTGTATAGGAAATAAAATGTGACTGGGGCCCAAATCAAGTGTTTCTTTCTTTGTGACCTTTGTCATATTTCTTTACCTCTTTGAGCCACCATAGCTTCATTTACAAGTGAGTAAGAATCAGCTAATGTGTGACAGTCCTTAATGTTATGCCACACCCATAGTAGGCACTCTGTCGATGTCAGCAATGCTGATGATGACAATAGTGTGGTTTCAGGTTGGCCAAAGCGCCTCAGCTCCTAGCGCAAGTAATAAGCCATCCTGCTTCAATCAGGATAGCCAGGGGTTCCCAGTTTAAGCAGAAACATAGTATGTAAATGTGGGAACATCAAACGAGGGGAGGATGTTTAAGTTTCTGTTGGCCATCTCACACATATATAAGTAAAAACACTGAGAGAGCTAGGAGCTTGGATTTCTGCTGGTCTTGAAGCTGGGTTTAGTTGCTAGAAAACTCCACAGCTATTCCTGCCTCCGGGGAACGTCTGTCCCCCAGTTCTGTCCCTCAGCTAGGTCTGCAATGCTGACTCTGGGATTCTCTCGGACTCTCTTATGAAAAGGCCTGATGGGCAGGCAGAGGAAGATCTGGAGTTTGGCTGGGGAAAAAATGAGTAATTCAAAGCAGCCTGCTTAGTAAACGCTGTGAGAGAAATCAAAGTCGACACTGGCTCCTGTCTCTAGGGACTCTGAAGTGATGAGCCTGAATTACCGTGTCACTGAGCAGAGTTGGGGCAAGCCAAAACTCAGAATCTGCTGGCAAGGAAAAGAAGGAAGAAAAAAAAATGACAGGGAGGGGCGGACCAGAGGAGGAGGGAGTAAAATGAGAGGGGGAGGGAAAAACAAGCGTCACTTAAGAGCAGGGGTGGCATGAGAGAAGAGCTCCAGCATTCAAAAATGTAATCTACAGTTAAGTATTTTTATGGATTTTTCTGTCCTCCAGAGTCAATCCCTGACCTGACCTGTCGTTTTACCAAGGCCCAGTGGGTGACAGGCTCCTTCCCAGAAGCTGAAGGAAGATACTCTGACTAGTCCTTCTCTCCCAAGTCAAGTGCCTTTCCCTGGTAATGGACTGCCTTTCCTTGAGGTATGTGTTGCTAATCTGGGGACGTGTCTTGGTTGTTAAATTACAATAATCTCAGCTTTGTAGAGTGGGAGATTTTAATTTTTTTTTCAGATAAAAGGTCAAATATCCTCTAACTGACCTAGCCAGTATAATGTTAGGGTATCATTGGAAAACAGTAGTTAATTTGTTGATGATTAAATTATATACAAGTTACATCAGGTGCAGTTCTCTGACTTTTACTCCGTGGTGAGTGATATTTTGACCTCTCAGGAGTAGGAAGAATGAAGAAGGTCTGATTCAGTGTTGTGCTCACTTTCGATCAATGCTCAATACATTCAAAGGATTAATGTCATCAAAAGGGTGTCAAGTGTCCCGCAAATCTTCAGTCATTGCAACTGCCTCTCCAGGGTCCAAGTCAGTGACTCTGGTATGTCTGAGCTTCAACAAGACCTTCTTCCTGATTCCTCAGACTAGGCTTTCAGCCAGATGCTTTTTGATCTCAAGTCTTGTACTAAAATCCTCAAGTCCAAAACACCTAGGGAGGGGCAAGTTTTATACAGAAGGACGTTGAAGAAAAAAAAAATGAATCTGTCAATTTTTTGTGACTTTGCTTATTTTTGTAAGCATCTTATAAAATACAGAATGTCAAAATTCCTTGTTGCTTTTAATAGAAAATTTGTACATGACAGCTTGTTACTGTAATAGTTGATTAACAGTTAATCTTGTCTTAAGCATTGAGAAAACAGGGAAAAAAATATCCCATAAAGTGTTCAAATTTTCCTTTTCTTACTTTTCCCTACTTAGATGGGTAGGGAGATGGTGTCAGATTCTAATCATAAGTCCTGAAGTTGTTGGGACCTCATTGTGTTTTCTAAACTGAACATCTGTCCTGGAGCTGAGTGGGAGTGGTGGCGGTATGGGTGAGATTGGGGTAGGGGTGGGGTTGGAAAGGTCCGGAGCACACACTTCACTGTGCGCCTTGATTAAGGAGCTATCAGTTGATAGAGAAGCATGCCATTTGTGCGCTTGCTGTTGATCATGACGTTGATTTCATGAGCAGTGAATGGGTGATAGCTTGGAAAGAATGCGTGTCATGCCTGGCAAAATTGGCAGAGTTCACACTGCTGTGAGTTGTGGAACTGTTTATAGCATATTCTCCTCTTGAATGAGCCCTCTTTGGATTAAGAATAAGGCTTTTCTGAGCTTAGAGCAAATAAAGGCAATAGGCAAGGAAGAACACTTAGGCTGTTTGTAGACCACCAAGGGATATGAAATGCTGCAAAGTGCTTCCTGCTTTATAGCTCTCTCCTTTTTTTGTGTGCATAGCTGCTTCCCTTTTGCCCAATGTAAAAGAATGCAGTAAGTGGAGAATGTAAAGTGCTCCTGTGTGTCCTGGGACAGGAGGTGCCTCTGCACCTCCCTGCGTTCATTTGTGTCCCGTGCTGGTAACTTAGCTGATGTCCCCTGCCTTCTTCTTCACAGCTTCCACCCTGGCCAGGTTTTCCAAATCTAGCCTGTGAAGCCAGGTAGGAAACATCCCCAGAAAAATGACGGAAGAACCCATAAAAGAGAACCTGGGATCCCCAAAGTCTCCCATGCCCATGATAATGGAGAAAAGCCCTAAGAGTGAAGTTGTGGTCACCACAGTCCCCTTGGTCAGTGAGGTTCAGCTGACGGCCGCCACAGGGGGTGCCGAACTCTCCTGCTACCGCTGCATCATCCCCTTTGCTGTGGTGGTCTTCATCACCGGGATCGTGGTCACCGCTGTGGCTTACAGCTTCAATTCTCACGGTTCCATCATCTCCATCTTCGGCCTGGTCCTTCTGTCCTCCGGACTTCTTTTATTAGCCCTCAGCGCCTTGTGCTGGAAGGTGAGACAAAAAAATAAGAAAGTCAAGAGACGGGAGAGTCAGACTGCTCTTGTGGTAAATCAGAGAAGCTTGTTTGCTTAAGACGGAGTGAGATCAAATGGGAAATTTCACCCTAGCATTCGGCTCCCACTTGCTGAGTTCGTTCATAGGGTACCAGCCCAGGAGGGAATGGGCTCAGCCCTGAAATGGACTACCAAAATGGAACTGGGGCATAGAGAAGACTGAAAATGAGCGGTCAAGACAGTTCCCCTTTGTAGGGAATAACATCTTTAACGACAAACTTAATCCTAAGGGCTATTTCTAAGACAAAAGAATCAGCTTTCTTTTTACCTTATGCATTTGGGGAACATGGGATATGCACAACACTAAATAGCATTTGGTTCACTGTCGAGAGTACCCAGGGGATGATGGGCAAATAACAAGAATCCTGGTGTACCAGGTCCGTAAAAGAAATAGCCCACGCTCCGCAAAGTGGTGTTATAAGGATGTTCTGCCAAAGGCCTGCACTGACTTGGCATTCCTATGTACCTAAAAGGTTCTGTTATATATTTTTTTCCACTAAGTTGATTCTCTCACCTCCCTTTTAAAAAGGTTTTCACTTTGAGTAACTCATCACTAGTGGTACTTTATCTTGAAGAGTAGACTAATTTTTTTTATATATATATTTTAACAATGGACAATTTTAGATGATTGTAATGATATATCAGAAGAAAACAGAAAAGCAGGAGACAACACAAACGGCATGGGGGGGTAAATTAATACTGAAATAATCCAATATAGCACCTTTGATGGTTTTTATACAAAAGTTTCATGTGTATTTCACTCAAAATAATAAATACTCATGGCTGCTGAAACTTCTTAAGTGGTTGTTTCTGCTGTCCTTTTTCTTTTAAGATTTATTTTATTTGAATTATGTATACACATGTGAGTCTGTGTTGGGGTCTGTGCAATCAACGCTGGTGCCGTTGGAGCTGGGAGGAGAGGAGGGCATCTGATCTCTGAGAGCTTGAGTTCCAGGTGGCTGTGAGCTGCCTTACATGGTGCCGGGAACAGAACTTGGGTCCCCTGCAAGAACAGTGCGTGCTCTTAACCCCCATGTCATCTCTCTAGCCCCTGTCATTACTTTTGTGGCTATTCCAAATTTTCCATTTCCCCTCAGCTCGTTTGCAAAGTATCAGTTGTGTGTTTCTCAACTGGAGACGGCATTTCTTCTTGTGGAAGATTGTTATTTTCATCTTATGATGCAATGTGCTCAGTAACATTGAATATGTTCTAAAGGGATTCTAAAAATGCCATTAGGAAATCAGTGTCTGGGGTCAGAAATTTACCAATGTTCTATTACATGTGCATTATACGTTTTGTTAATGTAATCATAAATTAACGCAGATTGCATATTTAGTTGGTCATAATACTACACAAATAAGGTTAGTGTTATCATTTTTCTGTGGTTCTGAGTTAGCCCATATATAATCCCACTACTCCAGCAAGTCCCATTCCTCATTATTGTAGTTAAAGCTCACTCAACCAGAGTGAGAAGATAGTTCAACACGAGGCCTTAAATTTTGCTGGCTGGAGTGGGGGGACCTGGCAAGCCACAGTCCTTGGAAGGGATTCTATTGGGGAACTTCATTACTTAGAAGGGATTCTACTAGGGAACTTCATTACGCCTGCCAGGAGCCATCTGACATTGGCTACATCCCAGCCCTTGCTTGGTTTTGTTTCTAGAAACACCTTATGGTTTCTCACAACCAATTGCAAGTGAATGACCAGGGCTCATTGTAGAACGGTTATTGCTGTGACTTGATGTTTTGTTGTTGTTGTTGTTGTTGTTGTTGTTGTTCTAAATCAAAGACAGTCAAAGGTTCAACATTGCTTCACAAAGAAATTTCCCAGGGAAAGTTCAAGCTTTTCCAGGCTGCTCTAGATACATCTCATCTTTCACTCTCAATCCAATAACCCTCCCTATGAGTCAGCCAGACTAGACTCCACCACCCCGCATTAGGCTCTGGTTTTCCTACCTCTGTGTCTGTCCAGATGTTTCTCTCCCTTATAATGATAATGCCATTCTTCCCCATCCTTCTCTCCGTCTCAGGCTACCCAAATCCTGCTTCTCATCAGAGCTCTGGCTCCAGAGCCACCTCCCCCTGGAAGCCTCATTCTATGTGAACACAACTGCTCTCTCATCAGCCATTACTTCGTATTGTTTCAGTTTTTAGTCACATGGGTGATGTAGACATTTATTTGTCCCTTCCAAACCTTAGATCGATCCTTAGGAATGAACTGTGTGCTGTTTCCAGTGTGCTGGCTGCTACATTATCTTTCACAGAAACTGAACATATCCTCAAATGAGGTGTTAAATAAACTCAAGAAGGAAAAGTAGGTGGTTTATCCAGAATTACAGCCTATTCTTACATCTTGAAAGAGAATATTTTGATTTGCAGCTTCCCCAAGAGTAAGTCACCCCACATTCCCAGCTCCCCAAAGACAGAAATGGTCCACTGTTCCTCAGCTGAGCCTCCCAGCCCTTTGAATTGATTGAAAAGCAAATGCATGAATTATTTCTGGCCAGCAGGGGGCCACATACTGCTACCAGAGTCCCCAAAGAAATCCTATGGGAAGTCTTAACTATGTGATTAAATAGAATAGTATCTACTACAGATAGCAATATGGTTCCTAGATGAAAGGAACTGGAGAAGATTCTCCAAGTGGCCCATTTCTATCCACTTCTGTAAATTTTGTTTGTACAATGGAGGTTCTCCTAGTATGGGGAGACCTTGCTTTCTGGGGAGTCAACAGGCCTCATAAAGGGTATACATTCCTGCAAAGCTGTAAGGCACTGAGGTAGTCCCAATATACTGTGAATCACAACTTCAGTAAGGAAAATAAACAAGGATTGAATTATATTCACAACGGTACCATGCCATGCTCAAATAGTGTCTATCTTTACACACAGTTCTAGCACACATGGGCAAGCAGGTGCTAAGTGTACCCACATACATTTTGCAAACTGGAATAGAAGTGTATCTATATGCAGGGTCTCACTCTGTAGACCAGGCTGGCCTGAAAGGTGTGGCAATCCTGGCAATCCTCCTGTCTCAGTCTCAGGAGTAATTTCACCAATAGAAAAATCTTCCTCACTGTTCCTCTTCTACTGGCCTGTCAGTCATTCAAGCCAATTTCATCCATATCACTCTGCAGACAAGAAGACTACAGTAGAAATCTGCAGAGAAGCAAGGGATGCATATTTTCATTCTTGTGTTTTGAGTTCCAAGAGCCTAAATCCCAGTGTTACGGTGTACATGAGGAATTATCACTACTCCATACTCTTATTTCTTGCCCTATGTTGACCAGATCCAACCCTTACAGCTACTATAGTCAACAGACCGTACCTCAGCATGCTGTGAGACTAGGAGACCACTCTGCTCGGCTAACTCAGCCGATGTAAGTGACTTGTTTAACCAGGAGCTCACAGCCAAGGAAGCCTAGCCCCGGGATGAATGAGTTGAGGGCACAACATTGCAGTGAATATGGTGCCCCTTTCCTTTTGAGATACGATAATACAAATGCCATAGCCTGCGGGGCTTATAAACACAGAAATGTATTTGTTATGGTTTTTGAGTCTGTCTGATAAAAGCCTGCCCTCTTAGATTCATAGGCAGGTCTCTCACCACGCACCCTCAGAGGAGATGACCAAAGAAATCCTGAAGGGCCGTTATCTCATCCAAGAGGATTGATCCCCAAGATCCCATCATCTTGCAAAGACCCCCATGTCTAAATGCTATCACACTGGGATTTGAGTTTCACATATAAATTTGGGGAGTATACAAAGTTCATGTACAGCTCCTGTCTTCGAGATTCTCTAAAACAGAAATAATTCTTCAAATGTCTCCTTAGGAAAGGGAGGCATCTTAGTCAGTGTTCTATTGCTGTGAAGAGACATCATGACCACAGTAACTCTTATAAAAGAAAGCATTTAATTGGGGCTTGCTTAAAGTTTCAGAGGGTTAGTCCATTATCGTGCCGGGAAGCATGGCAGCACACAGGCAGACATGTTGGTGGAGAAGTAGCTGAAAGTTCTGCATCCAGATCCACAAGCAGCAGGAAGAGAGAGAGACTCTGGGCTTAAAATGGGCTTTTGAAACCTCAAAGCCTAGTGACACCCTTCCTCCAACAAGGCCATACTTCCTAAGCCTTTCAAATAGTACCATTCCCTGCTGACCAAGTATTCAAATCTATGCGCTTATGGGGGCCATTTTCATTCAAATCACCATAAGAGGCAATAAAAGTATTTGTGCATCCACTTAATATTTTTATTAAGTTATCATAGATATGTGGAAAGGTGTAGTGCTCAGTGAATTTCCACAAGCCAGTCCTGTGGAAGTGTGCTATGGTTAGGACACGAAATATCCCCTACAGGATCACTGTGATCCTGGCTGGCAGCCGTGTTTTGGGAGGTTGTGAACCATGTGGGACATACGTCATAGCCGGAAGTCTCACCAGAAGTAGGCCAGGGGGGTTATAGCCCACTCCTGCTCCTGGCCTCTTCTCTGCTTCCTGATCCACCAACATGGAAGGACCCTGTCTCGTGATCCACCACCATGACCTCTGATACATCCCTTGCCATACTGAACTAAAACCGTGAGTCAAAATAAATCCTACCTCCCTTAAATTGCATCTGCCATGTATTCGATCACAATGACGGGAAAACTAACTAGTATACACAAACATGCAGATAACAAAGTGTTGTTTAAATGTTGTCGGCCCTGTAAGTTCCTTTGTGTCCATTTCCAGGCACTATGTCTCCAGGGAGAACCGTTATTCTGAACACTTTAACAGAGCAGCGTTATCTGTTGGTTGGTTGGTTTTAAAAATATTTTTTACTTTTTGAGTACATGTGGGACCTGAGTATGTATGTACATGTACCACATGCATACAGGAACCCACGGAAGTCAGAAGAATCGTAGGATCCCCTGGAAATGGAGTTTCAGGGGTTTTTCAGCTGCCATGTGGATGCTGGGAGCCAAACCTGGGTCCTCTGTAAGAAGAACCAGTGTTCTTAACTGCTGAGCCATCTCACCAGCCTCTGTTTTTTGGTTTTTATTTTCTTCAAACAAACAAACAACAAAAAACCCCACTGAATAAATGGAATAATGAATGCATTTTTGTGACTAGTGTTTTTCCAATAATGTATTTGTGAAATGTGCCCATATTGTTATATATAGTAATATAGGGATCATTTCTACTTCTGTATAGATTTGCATCATCCAAAGACACTGACACACATTGGTCCTTTGCGCTGTGGATAGGTATTCAAGGAGTTTCTAGTTTCTAATCATTAGGAATAGAGCTTTCGGTAGCTAGCCTCCAATACGGCCCCAGTGATCCTTGAGTTTTGGCATTCACATGCTTCTGTGGTTCTCTACCTACACTATTCCCAGGACTGGTTGGTACGGCAAATAAAATATGGCTGAGTAATGATATGTCACTTCCAAGACAGGGTTATAAAACGCAATGAGGCTTTTCTTTAGGTGTCTGTATCTCTCTTGCTTGCTCACTCTCCCACTCTCTCTACTTGCTTTGAGGAAGCCATAAACATACCCAGGCACCTGTAGAGAGCCCATGTGTGGAAGAATCGAAGAAGTCTGTTTCATTTCTTTTGCTGTGATTAAACATCCTCACAAAAAAGGGGGCTTTATTTGGCTTATGATTACAGGTCCACAATCCATCGTGACAGATAAATCATATTGAGAACTCAAGCACCTAATCACATCACATTCACAGCCAAGAGCAAATGGAGAGGATGTACATCCTTGCTTGCTCTCATCCTGCTTTCTCCTTTCTTATACTCAGGGTCTCTGCCTAGGGAATAGTTCCGCCCTCAATGGACTGAGTCTTCCTACATCAATTAACAATCAATACTATTACCCACAGACACAGGCATCCCCACAGACCAACCTAAGCTAGATGATTTCTCAGTAAAAGTCTCTACCAAGTGTTCTATGCTGTATCTGTAACCAGCCAGCATAGTCTCTAACCAGCAACTAGAGTTGAGTGAGCTTGGAGTGGATTTTCCTCCCATAATGCCTTCTAATAACTGTGTTCCCATTGACAGCTCAAGTAAAACCTCATGAGAGACCTCACCAGCCAGAATCACTTGGCCAGGGCTTCATTGTGACTATCATGGGACATAGGCACTTTTCTTCTTGTCTTCTTCCTACATAAAGAAAAAAAAAAAAGAATCCCAGTGCAAGAAAGAATGTGTACTGACAAACAATGTAGGCCCTACTTACTACTCCCAAGGAATAAAATGGCCTTGCATCCACCTAAGTCACTTACTCCTAGAAACTGAGAGATAATAAACACTTCATGTTTTTTATTTCTAAGTCTGGAGGTACTTTTCTATACACAAACAGAAAAATAATGTACCATTATGAGATTTCCTCTGCATGACTTTTGAAGGACATGTGCACATATTTCTGTTGGCCATATACCTATTAATGGATTCCTGGATCCAAGGGTGGGTATGTGTTCAGTTTCAATGCCAGATGTATCATTTTACAGCTGTTGGGGAATTGTTAATTCAGTTGATTTTCCCACTAACACTGGAGAGTGACTGTATGTACAACTTCATTGATTTTTTAAATCTATTTTTTATTTCATTTCAATCACTCCAGCTTTTAGAGTGTCTATTTGGGAAAGGGGATGAGACACCAGAAATTGACCTGCACTAGGGAAGAGCAGCCTTGAAATCAGTCAAGAGATAAGAGTAGAAAAATGGGATTTAGATTGGAGTTTGAAGAAGCAAATCACCAAGAGATAAGGTCTTCAGAGGTTCTCGGGAAACCAACAAAACAGATTAGCACCTGAGACTTGAATTCATGAGCCTGAATCAGACTTGCACTAACACCCCAACCTTCATGATCTGAACTTCCCTACAGTATCTCATTTGGCCTCGACAACAGCCCAGTGAAGTAGATCTTACTATTGTCTCATTTTACAGATCAGGAGACTGAGTCAGAGATGAAGTCAACTAATGGACAGCACGCCACCAGTATAGATCTGGGCATGGGGCTGGAGAGATAGCTCAGTCAGGAGAGTGTTTGTTTTTTCGAGCATGAAGGTCTGAGCTCAATTGCCCATCCCATAAATATGTAAAAAAGTCAAGTGTTACAAATGGTATGTACCTGTAATCCTAAAGCTGAGAGGGTGGAGACAGGAACACCCTTAGGGCTCACTGTCCAGCCAGTGCAATGTACTTAGTGAGCTCCAGGCTAATGAGAGAGCTTGTATGGGAAAAAATGAGGTAGATAACACCTAAGGAATAACACCCAAGGCTATCCTCTGGCCTCCACACGCATGCACATATGTGTATGTAAAAGCTCACTTGTGTATACATGTATACACGAACACTCTCATGCTTACACACGCATACAGAATAGGACCTGAATTCTAAATGTAGAACCCAGTCATCTACCCACTTGTTCCTTTGAGATACAAGTAAACTTTGAATGCCTCACTCTGGAATAAATGTCCGAAGTAGTCGGAGCAGTGCAGGGTCAGGAGTCTGAGCTAAAGACTGACCGAGGTCAGCGGCAGTTCTGAGAAACCAGGACTAAACCTTCAGTGGAAACAATTACTGAGTCACTTACATCTGCAGTCAGGTCCTCTGAAAATGACCTCTACATATTTTCAGTATTTTAGAAACACCAAGACACCTTCCTCAACTAGCAAACATAGAATCTAAAAGGGTGCTTTTGTTCTCGGCCTCCTGAAGTTTCCTATGCAGGGAATTCAAAGTTTCCAACGTGAGCCCTCCTCTGGATTCAAGGAAGGCAGGGTGGGGTGGTTAATCTTGACCAGCATCTTGACTGGATTGGGAGAGGTCATTACTGAGGCACACCTCTGGGTGAACCAATCAGTAGAAAGATGGGTTTGTAGCCAAAATAAGATGGGAAGCCTTTGAGGAAGACACTGGACATTGATCTCTGGCCTCCGTTTATACCTGCACATACACGTGAGCATGTCCGCACACATACACACAATTCCAGGAAACACCAGACGATGATACGGCTTTACTTCGAAGCTGCTGATTCAGGCCAGCAACCTGCTGGCACTGAGTTCGTTTCCAGTCATTCATTCCCTTGTTGACTCATTTGTCCAGTGTCAGATGATCACGAACAACAAGCCAAACACATCTAGGGACTAGAAATTCAAATGGTACCAAGATGTGCATTGGAATTGATCTCTGACAAGGCTGGCTAAGATAGAGTGAGCATAAATATTCTATAAAAACAGTAAGACCCTATACTGCCGGTTTCCCAACCTGAATATTAATCATCCCTGTTTGGATTCCAGGACTTCAGTCATCAAGACAGAGTCAGAACGAAGTTATTTGAACAATCAAACAAGGTTATTTGAATTAAATACCTAGATGAATCGGTCCCTAATTTGTTTGTCAATCATTTTCAATTTAATTCAAAATATTTATGGCCCATGACTTTATATGTGTTTTTGTATCATTGATTTAGTTGTAGTTCAACACTGGCAAATTTACCAGTAGCAATTGAGAGTAATCCTTATTTAACCACTGAGGAGGCAGCCATCTTCTAGATAAACCCTTTGCCTAGGAACCTTGAAAATGAACAGACTTTGGGGCCACTGGGGCACATGGAGTTAAGAAAGACTTTGTGCTGATTTAACATGGAATGGGTCATCCTGTTATCTGCCACTCCTTACTCTGGGCTTCTCCGCCATTCGCCTTGGAGGTTGTAGGCTACATCCAAAAGAAAGAGAATGATGGGTTTGCTCACCCCGGCTTCCTATCCAGGAAAGCAAGCAGATGATTGCTCCTGTTCCAAGTGCAAATGCAGCATGGATTGCTACTTGTTTTACTTGCTGCAACTCCTTAGTGAGGGCTCAGACATTGGCATCCATAAATAAGTGGTGGTCCTATTGCTTTGTGAACCTAGAAGAAAGAAAGTGTAGGGGTAGAGTTAACACAAACAAAACAAAATAAAACATAACAAAAAAAAAAAAACCCTGTAAGTTTGGAGGAGGTGTGAATGTGATCTTCAGTAGTTCAAGTGCCTGGCCCATGCACAGAGCACGCTGTCTTGCACAGTAGCAAGGCCAAAGGGAGCGGAGACGTTGGAGGTAGGGTGGTTTGTGTTGCTACACTCCTCTGCAACCAGGCTCAATAACACCGGCGCTTGCATCAGAGGAAGGCTAACCACACATTTTAGCACTTCCACGGTTCTAACTTAATCGTGGCAGGAAGCTTTTCTGCTGCTGGGAGAACAAGTTGCGTCACTAGAGACATCTGACTCCAGGATCTAGTGTCAATCACTTTGCCTAAGGTCACTACAGATGCTAGGGTGTCTCCTTACAACATAAAGGCTTTGCCCAACTGACAATTAAGAGGAAACCCAGGGTACCATACATAATTGAGAAGGTGAGTTAAAGAAATATCTTGTCCAGAGCAAAATGAGAGGAATTTGTGACAGTTCTGAAGCCAGGCTTTTTATCTCCTTTTCGCTGCTCACAGTGCTACCTAGTCAATGGCGCTTCTCCTTTAGCTTGCCTTTCCTAGTGATTTCATGTCTCTGTAGATACAAGAAATTTCTCACCTATGGAATGAGAAAGGATTTGGAAAAAGATGGCATTCCCAAGAGTACTTTCCAAAGGACACGTGTCAGGGCTTGGCATTGCACAGAATATCAACCCTCTGAGCAGAATTGTATTTAGGACTTGATTTGTTCGTGACAAGCTGTGGATCAAATGGCGAGGCCACCTGCTCAGCAGACTTAAGAAATCCTCTCAGACAGCCCAAAGGTACCCAGGTCAAACAATTCATGTCTCACCTTCTCATCCAGGGTCTTAAGCTGGAATTTTGAGTGTGTCTTTCTCCTGGAGAATAACAGCAACAAACTGGAAAGTCTCCAAAATGAGGACCAAATAGTTTGCTATGTCATTCATGGAGCCCAAGAGGCTTATTGATGATGTCCCGGGGGAAGTGTTTACCAGCAGAAAGCTCTTGAGTAATTGCTCCCAGATAGATGCATTTCCAATAAGGGGCAGTGTCGGTGTGGGATAGGGAAGGAATGTAGAAGCAGAAAGATAAAGAATGGACAAACGCAAATTTTCATAGACAAGCTGCCACCCTGGTTTCTATTTGGAGCATGGTGGTGATATTTGAAGCACACAGTGAAAATAAAGCCCTTGAACTTGGAACCACAGCTACGATGGCGTATTTTTAAATGGTTACGAAAGGAGTCTGAGCATTTTGGAGGGCAGCGGCCAAGATTCTTGGGCCACTCCATGGATGGCACTTGAGATCTACCCAGCAGGTAGATAACACCTGTCACACTGAACTAGGTCAAGAAAAGACAAGGGGAGGAGACGACCGTAAAGAAGACAAGAGGGGCAGAGGAGCCTCTTGGGGGATCACCACAGTCTCAAAGACAAAAATTAACTTCACTAGAAACATCTGAAGACAGGCTTTAGGAAAAAATAAGACAGATTTTGTTTTATTATTATTATTTTTTTTAAGAATTAAGGAATTAAGGAAACTTCCCAAACAGAAACTGAAACAGGAGGAAGCAAACGCAGCATCGCGAAGTCCGTGGGACCTATCCCTAATGGTGTAGTAGAGTTCATGGCCATTACCGGCGTGACATCACTCTACCAGTAACTTCCACTCACCACTAGAAAATGTTGGTGCAAACCCCAGGTAACGTGATTGAAAGGGAAACTTTGATGAGATTTATGACGTCATCATAAGTTAGAGGAATTAGAAACTACGTAGAGAAGCTCAGTAGGATCAATCACTTCAGTAAATAAATTATGGAAAGTTTAAACACACATTGCCTGGATTTCCATACTAGGTGAAAACCAGTTTCTTACTGGGTCTGTAAGAAGGTTGTTGTTGGTGCTGTCTGATGGCTAGACAGAGTTGTGTGTAGACGAACAGCAGAGCTGTCATTTTGACAGAGAAGCCTCTGAGAAATAACAGTGGTGTGAGGACAGAGTAGTGGAGAAGAGTGCTGACCCCAGGATAGGGTGCAAAATGCCATGTGAGATTACAGGGGGTACCCGGTGCGCAGACATCAGAGAGGCACTATGCGGTCTGCAGCCAAGGCTGTTCTTTGATCTCCATCCTTCAGACCATATTAGTTATCTCCCCAGAGGGCTGCCCTTTCCCTCCTCACACACTCAATGCAATCTGGAGTCACAAAGGGCAAGAAAGGTTGGGAGTGGCCACACAAACATATTTACTTCCCGGGCATGTCACCCACCTCCGTGTGAAGCCATGATGTTTAAAACACAGTGGGCACTCGTTTCCAACCAGTTCAGTTTGTGCAAAGCCAGATTAGGAAGGGCGTAAGTGATGATGTTGCCCAAGATGTTTTGGCTTTAATTATGCAAGGATGAATCACCGTTACCCCTTTGCTTCGTCTAACTTCCTCTAGTGCATTGGGGGATATTTCGACAGAGCAAACTAAGTTATGTAAGTTTCAGATTGTACACACTCAACCAGGCACCTTTGAGCCAATGCTACATGAAAAATATAGAGGTAAATAGTGTTTATTGAACTCAAAAAGCAACATAACAGGGCTCTTAAACCAAGTATGTAAGTGGCTATATGGTTATAATGCTATAACCAGAGCAAGCAAGCGAACAAACAAGGGTTGGGGTGGTGTCTCCTATGGTACGCATAAAGGCCTGCATTCCTCTTCCCAGCACTCAAGCACAAAGCTAGGTTGGGTGTGACTGGCCTGTAGCCCCAGAGCTTGGAGCATGGAAACAGATGGATCCCCAAAGCTTTTTGGCCAGCCAGTCTAGTTGAATCAATGAGCTTCAAGTTTAGTGAGGGGCTAAGAGGAAGGTGAAGAGCATCACTGAGGAGACACACATGTCGTCAACCTCTGGTCAACATGTTTAAGCACATATCCACACTAACAAGCACATCTCCTCTCTCTCTCTCTCTCTCTCTCTCTCTCTCTCTCTCTCTCTCTCTCTCTCTCTCTCTCTCTCACACACACACACACACACACACACACACACACACCACACCACATCACATCACATCACATCACATACTGATGGGAAGAGAAGAATGAGAATTAAAAGGCAAGTTGATTGCATGGAGGCAAATAAGTGTGTGTGAGGGCACGTTTAAATGCACAAAGTCTAAAGCAAGATGACCAGAATTCTAGTTCTGACCCTGAGCTGAGTGTTCTTCGACAAGTCACTGAGACCCTAAATAAACTTCAGGATCTATGTCTGTAAAAAATCAGGATACAAACAGTGCCCATTGGGCTAGTTCATAGGTTCCCAGTGGTATATAATGAGGTCCCTTTGGATTGAGTAGGAAAGGTAAGGCAATTACACATCATAATGTCCTGTGTTGGGGGCAGGGGTAAGGTGAAGTCATTTCATCCACTTTCCCTGAGATGAGCTGACTCTAGGCAAATCTGAAGCCTACAACCTCTCACGAAAAGCAAGAGATTCTTCTGAAAGACTCTTTTTCTTGTGTTGGCAGAACTACAGAGCTGTGCCTTGACACAAATCATGTTACTATCCCAGGGAGGCTCAGCTGGTTTTCACGGAAGGCCACCTGCCGGCAAACAGCTGGCATGGGTGTCCATGTTCTATGGAGTTACAGCATGACTTTTCTTCCTGTGTTAAGTCTGTGTCTCACTTTATGAGGCAGCGAGCCCTGCCTTCCACATCTCAGTTCCAGCACCAAGGGATACTTGCCATTTGAAAAGGTCTTCAGTGTGGGAAGAAAAAGGGTATGTGTAGTCCGTGCTCTGTGATGCCACCTGCCAGCACTGAGGTGGACTGGCACCTCCCAGTTCCTTTCTCTTTCCAGGATAACATCGTTTCCTACTGGAAGGGGTGGAGTGAGAATTGATACCAACTTAATGTCTCCCTTCCTGAGAGGCCTGGCAGCATCTCTCCTGCCTATGTGACTAGTAAGAAAGTGTTCGCCAAGATGGTTATGTGACCACAGAATGAGCCTTGGTTTAGTAGGGGAGCATTAGAGAACTCTTCCAAAGGATGCTGGTCACTGCTCACAGGATGATTGTCATACATGAATGAATATTATTATGCGTGACACCATGCTTTATGGTGTCAGGATTTCCAACACACAAAACCTGGTATGCTGGTTCATTTCTATCCTCAACTTGACACAACCTAGAGTCACCTGGGAAGAGAGACCCTCAGTTAAAGAATTGCCTCTATCAGATTTACTTAGGCACATGGCTATAGGGTCATTGTCTTGACTATTCATTGATAGATGAGGGCCCAGCACACTGTGGGCAGCACTGTCCCTAAAGGGGCAGGTGGTCTTAGGCTATATAAGACAGCTTGCTGAGCATAAGCTGGAAGGCTAGCCAGCAAGCAACACTCCTTTATGGTTTCTGCTTCAGTTCCTGCCCTGACTCCCCTCAGTGATCCACTGTGACCTGGCAGTGTGAATTGAAAACAAACAAACAAACAAAACAAACAAATAAAAACTTTCCTCTCCTGATTTACTTTTAATCATTGTGTTTGTTACAACAACAACAACAAAAAAAAAGTCACAAGGATACCCAGGAATCTGAATTTCAAATTCTTCCTATTTGGATAATCTCAAGCATATCATATTTCTAAAACAGAATGGATTACCATGTTCCTGTTATTTATCTTTCATAATTCAATCTATGGGTGACCTAATTTGATTCCTATCTCCATTTCTGAGTGTTTTATGGCCAACTCCAGATATCATTTCATCTACCAATATTACAATGTGTATCTCTTAGTGATAAAATTCCAGAAAAGTCCATTTACCGGTATACCTGACCTTTAAAATTATGAACATTTTCTTTATATGAAATATCTGGTTTGCCTGGCATGATAGTATTCATCTTTAATCCCAGCATTTTAGAAGCAAAGACAGAGGATATTTGTGAATTCTACCCTGTTCTACATAGTAAGTTTCTGGCTGGCCAGGGCTATGCATGTTTTTTAAAGAAAACAAAAACTAAAACAAGGGCTGGAGAGGTGGCTCAGAGGGTAAGAGCACTGGCTGCTCTTCCAGAGGTCCTGAGTTCAATTCCCAGCAACCATATGGTGGCTCACAACCATCTATAATAAGATCTGATGATCTCTTCTGGCATGCAAGTAGATATGCAGACAGAGCATTCATATATATAAAATTAATTAATTAAAGAAATAACCAAAAAAATCCACCAAAGCCTAGTTAATGTTCAAATGTCCCAGAGTCCTTCATAATTTTTGTTACATTATCAATTTTAACTGATATACAACAGTTGCACAGATTTGGGAAGAACTACATTTAAATACATGGGCTCATTTTGCAGTGTTCAAGTCAAAATTATTTATAGACAACGTATTCCAATGTGTGCTGTTTCTTTACAGTAAATGCAGTCAGCATTCTTTCCCCCAGACTTTACTGTTATACACAATACTTTAGCAATGTCTAGAGTCATCCTACTGAACAATTATCTTAAATTGTTTTTAAGGTCAAAGACAAAATAAATCTTCCACACGGCTAATAAATCTTTTGTCTGGGCTATTTGTCCTGCAAAACTTCCTGGATTCTGGTTATACTTCCGAGGTCCCATTTAAAGCCTGTAGAGATGGCACAGTGGTTACGAGAGCTTGTTGCTCTTCCAGAGTACCTGAGCGTGCCCCGCATCAGGCTGCTCACAACCACCCATGATTTGGGCTCTAGGAGATCAGGTGCCCTGTTCTAACCTCCATGGGTATCCACACACATGTAGAATATACTCACACAGACACAAGCAGATACACTTAAATAAAATTTCAAAAGTTGTTAATATATCCATTGATTACTATAGTTTCATTTATTTATAAATAAATTTGTATACTTATTTTATCATTAAGAATTATGTAATAAATAACACGTTTCCCACTATCTGTTAAATGTAAAATCTTGGCCAGAGTAAGATTTGATGTTTTTAGCAATGATACAGGTGTTCTGAAGTATTGTGTTTCCCTCTGGAGCACCCACTGTCTCTTTTTAATATTGGTAACTATCAGTGGTGATTGTCCTACCCAATGAATTCATTTGGGATTATCGTTATTTATTTTTAGAGCAATTCATGTGGACTTTTTGCACATTAATGCTCAAGGATCCTGTTACAGTACTTTTTTACACACTGCTGGTCATGTTCTATAAAACACAAATCTCCCTCCCTCCCTCTCTCTCTCTCTCTCTCTCTCTCTCTCTCTCTCTCTCTCTCTCTCTCTCTCTCTCTCTGTGTGTGTGTGTGTGTGTGTCTGTGTGTGTGTGTGTGTGTGTGTGTGTGTGTGTGTGTGTGTGCCTGTGTGTGTAAGTCAATGGAAAGCTTGCAGGAGCATGTTTTCTCTCCCATCTGGGTCTACTGATCAAATTCCTGCCATCAGACCCGGAGCCATTACCTTTGTGTTTTGAACTATCTTACCCTCCCAGAGTTTTTCAGCACACACATGGTTGTGTGTCAAGAATCATAATCCAAGGCGACAGAGAGTCAACTGTTTCAGCATTTTTATTATCACATTTTCCTTAAATATGAAATTACTATGAATATGCATCCATCATAATACTGTTTAGAATCTCCAAGTAAATATTTAGGTGCAACTCATAACTTTCAATGGATAGGATGCACAGAAAACAAAAGTTGTAGAGTAAGCCAGGGGAGGGAAGTTGTAAGCTAGGAGAGGCAGGCCACCTCCCTACACCTGCCAGATAGAACCTCCTTCTCCATCTCCACCTCCCATGATTGTCCTTCGCTCACACTACAGCTGTTGCTCAGTGCTTTCAGGTTCTTTCAGACCTCTTTGTGATTTTTCCAGATGGTTCTAGGCCTTAAGTATTATTTCATACTTAGTTCTCTGGGAATCAGAATTAACTTTTAAAAGGATGAACAAATGACCAAGTAAGAGTCAAGAGATGTTAGACATTCCTGATGAGAGTAAAAGTGACACCAAAGATCTTTTCCAAAAAGATGACAGAGGAGAGAAAGTGTGTTGAGTGAGCACTGGGTGTGTGGATATGGGAGGAACTAAGAGTAAAGGAAAAAAACAAAATCATAATCCTGCTGCTTCCAAGATGCTTTTTTCTTTACAGAGAACATCCTATGGGCTTCTGAAAATGCCAACTACAGAGGTAAGGTCTCGGAGATTACTTACCACCCAATGAGCGCTCCATATAAAACAGATGTCGGCTCTGGCCTTAACATTGTCATTTTATCCAAAGTCACATTTTCAACCACCAATTCCATTAGCAGATCTACTACTTATAGCCCAGTAGACCAAGTCTGAATCTTCCTGGCTCTGCTAACCCAGAATAGGAAAAACTGCAGCTTGCACTTCCCTGGGATGGGTGTCTTTTCCTGTATCTCCTTCCTTTGAATCAGTGCAGTATTTACACATGCCTCTATGATATTCATCACTGGATAAATTATCATTCACTTGAGCACCTCTCTTTCTTGATTGCTGGCTAAGACTTAGACTTGTTCCCACATTCCATTCCATCTGGTTCTCACCCTCTCAGCATAGGGGGAGGCACCAATAACCTGCAGTGTGTGCTCTGTCGTGTAGCTAGAGTTTTCCTGCCTGGCCCACAGTCGCTCTGATTGGTTAGTAAATAAAACACTGATTGGCCAGTGGCCAGGCTTCTTGCTAACTGTTCTTATATCTTAAATTAATTCATTTCTATAAATCTATACCTTGCCACATGGCTTGTGACTTACTAGCATCTTCACATGCTGTTTGTCATGGCGGCGGCTGGCAGTGTCTTTCTCACTCAGCTTCCTGTTCTCTCAATTCTCCTCTCTGTTAGTCCCGCCTATACTTCCTCCTGCCTGACTACTGCCCAATCAGTGTTTTATTTACTAACCAATCAGAGCAACACATTTGCCATACAGAACATCCCACAGCACTGTTGAATACAGCGTGTAGTGTATGATGACTTGGAGCTTGCTTTAAATTGACCAGCCCAAGGCAGTGGACAAGAAGCATTTGCAAGATGACATATGCTATTAACTCACCATTTTACTTGGGGGATGAAATCATATGCCTACTGGAAGCTCAGACATTTTTGTAACCTCCAAGCCCTATTCAGGAAATAATCTCTCTCTCCAAATTTGATCTCACTTTTCTAAATCATGCTGGGCTGCAGTGATCTCCTCTGCTTCTCCCCACCTCCTCCTCCCCTCAGATTCCGGAGGCACTGGGACATTTCTTGCTGAAGCAGGCTAAGACCACAAGCTTGATCATCCTGTGTTCCTCAACAACACACACTGCCTCTCCTTCCAGTCCTCAATGGTGGGCCACTAATTTGGAAACACAGTAACTGTTGGTTATTGGTTTGGGAACCCAGGCACAAGAAAAGTGTGTTTGTTCCTTACTTGGTTCTTGAAAGTGTTTGGAGCCCTTGAAGCCTGAGTAGGGAGTTGTTCATACCAGCTGAAACAATCACAGGATCCAAGCTAGAGACACGGTGGTGGTGGTGGTGGGGAATAGAAAGAAAAAAAAGGAAATAAAAAAACCAACCCAGCCCCATTCAGCAGTCTCCCCATTCAGTTCAGGATGGTAGGGAGTTTGTGAATCTAGCTAACAGCAGCATTCCTGGAAAACTGGCCCACTGCAGAGCTTTCTTGTGAACTTATCCACCTGTCATGCTGAGGCTTGGAGGGGAGCCAGGGCAGGCAGGAAATAATAGGCTGCAGGATACTGGTGTGTGTCAGTGGCCCCGACCCTCCCATTCCTGAACACAGATGAGCTGGAAGTCTGCGAGACGTCACCACTGCGGAGGGTGAGCTTGGAAGGCCACAGAAAGTCTGGCTGGGGGAGGGAGAAGGCCAGAAGGTTGCCAAAGGATTAAATTCATGATGGGTCCCTCTTTGGGGCTGCAGAATCATCTCTGCAGGGAAATGGTCCAGGCTAAGGCTCAGACACATCCATTTGTTCCCACTAACCTCATCCTGAACACATCAGGCTGAAGCTAATGCAGGATAGAATATCTGAATTCTTCCACCTCCCCCGTTTTCCCTGGTCTCCTGGCCAGTCATAGATCTGATTATGATGACATCAGCTGGCTAGAATTAGATAAAACTTCCCTTCTCCACTCTGGACTCCTGGATTCGTGTTTTGTTTTTAATTTCCAATGACTTCACTTTGTCCGCTTAGGCAGCCCCTACACTCTCTGTTCCCGTCAATGTAATTATCCGTCTTCTCTTAGGATTACTCAACATGTGGGGAGAAACACCGGCTCTCAGAGCACTCGTTAAATTAAGATGAGCAGCACTGGCCAAGTCAGAAGTAGTTTGCTCTGCAAGCAAAGAAGTCTAAAGTCACTGGCTGTCATATTGAAACAGCATTTGCCATTTTTGACATACCTAGTCCTATTGTTGGAAGGAAGTTTATAGACATCCATGCTTCCCTAGCTACTTGGCTATAATGGTTTTCTTATAATATCCCACAGGCGAGACTGATGGATTTCTCATGCAGCCTCCCAGCCAGTTAGAACCCACTCATGCAATAAAGGTGATGTTAACCTCCCAGCTAGAAGTAGAGGATATGGGGGATATTTCAGCTTTGAAATATGCAAGTATTATGAAGTCTGTGATTTTCACTTCTTGTTTCCCCGGCTTTTAAGCATCCAAGCGCAGCCAGGCGTTGGTGGCACATGCCTGTAAACCCAGCACTTGGGAGGCAGAGGCAGGTAGATCTCTGTGAGTTCCAGGGCAGCCTGATCTACAGAGTGAGTTCTAGGACAGATAGGGCTACACAGAAAAAAAAAACCCACCTCAAAAAACAAACCACATACCCCCCAAAAAACAAACAACAAACAAAAAATCATCCAAGTACCCTAAAGGTATCATTCATCTGAAAGTATCATTATCTCATAGTCTCTTTGTAATCCACAAAAGTGCCACATATGTATTATTCTCATTTCACGGTGACTTTGGTATGTGACCTCCGCTTTAAGAGCCACACATGACATGCCAAAGCCAGATGTTGTCATTCTTATAGTACCAAGTTTGAAGCAGGATATAGCAGTTGGGGACAGGTTTCTAATGATCTCCAGAAGCAAAACCTATAGGAGAAAATCACCAGAAAACATCGAGACTATTAACAGATGTTGCCAGAACAGGGCACTGGACAGGGTCCTATGGTTGTGATCATCCAAAGAGACACTTTAATACAGTATCCACTTGACACATATGGCTATTCAGTTTAAATGAACAATTAAACAGAATTTAGAATCCTACTCCTTAGTTCACGTCTTCAGTCACTTTATATGGCTATTGTAGCTACTGTATTGAAGGGGGACGGTTCTAACATTGCTGAAAGTTCTGTTGGACAGTAGAGTTACAGAGGAATGAAATGAACAGCTCTGCAGGAGGGAAACCGGGCCTAGGATTGACTATAGTGTGAGAAAGGAGGTGAGGAGCAGGCACGGTGGTGAGGAGGCAGTGTTAATTCTGTCCATTTCGTCAGCTGTGCAGTTGGAGCATATTGTTTAAGCTCTTCCCAGTGGCTCTTTCCTGTAAAATGTGGGTACTGGATAATCTGCTTTCCCTATGTAATTCAATGTTAGGGTGAAATGAGACCTTGTGTGCACAGGGCTTAGCCTATCTGGCACACAGCATGCACTCATGCATTCATGATTGTTTCAAGGGTTCTTTCTGTGCATCAAATGACCAACACACACTGATGACTACTAATAAGCCTGATTGAAAAGGAAGCTTCGGTAATATCAAAACTGAACAAAATAGGACAGCTATTAAGCAACGAGGTAAAGACAAAGTAAGGCTCAGTGAAAGACTTAGATCAGCTGACAAACAGCAGAAATCTGACTAACCTGTAGCTTACGTAGATCTATTTGCTAAGGAAATCTTCCTTCTAGCTGTCTGTTCTCCATCTCCAATACATTTTATTCTCACAGTTGTGTGAGTGGCTACCCCAGGAGCTCTATGTATTCCTAGAAAGACAAATAGGCTTTACCTTGCCATTTAGAAGGGGTCACTTCCACACAGGCCTCCTTCAATCCTGTTGACCGGAAGGAATTCCTCCTCTCACTGCCCTAAACTATAAGATACAAGAGGAAGGGAGAGTCAGAACAAACCACATGAAGTTGCCGGTAGTTGAGCATTTTTACCAACAAAGAGATTGTTTGATACAACACATCGTAGGAGTCGGACACAGGGGAGTCCTGAATGAAAGTAGGATTCTGTTACACAAGGAGAAAGCACATCCATTGGCAGACACCCACCATAGTGCTGCCTCCCACAGGCAGGTCTGAGTCAGAAGGTTCCCTGAAGGCAATTGTTATAGCACTCCTGGAAAAAAAAGGGGGGAGGGGACTAGTATTGCTTAGTAGAGAGCTGCAGAGATGAGATAAAAAACTACTCCGTTTAATCTCAAAGTTCATGTGCCTGGCACATTTACACACACACACACACACACACACACACACACACACACACACACACACACACACGGTCCCCTGGAGAAAGCCCCCTTTCCCTGGAAATGACACGAAATTCAAAGAAAGTATTAGGTTTGATCTAACGACAGAGCATGTGTTGCTCAACGATGTTAAAATCATCCCCAGATGTGTGAACTCTCTACCAGAGGTCTCAGTCACAACAGAGATGAAATGAGATTGCACACGAGTGCAGAGAAAGTGTATTGGGTTGTGTTGTCAGGATTTAATTCTATTTATATGCCACCTCCTCCCCTTGGGGGAAATGGCTGTCTGCTTTCACATTGAAAGGAGAAAGCAAGAAGCATTAGGAGAGAAGGTGGTATGGGTGAGGATCATTTTGGTTGGCTTGGCATTTTACGGTTTTCTTCCTTTCTAGTAATTAGATGGATTTCTCCTTCCAAGGGGAGAAACTTCATTATAATCAGAGACAACAAATCCACCGATTTGTCTAAATAGTATGAAACTTAGCCTTTTATATGGTTTACAATTACATTGAATTCCATGGTGTACATCTCAGAAGACACATTTTTTTCACATCTCCAGGTATATTATTATTTATTGTCAGTTTTAGTAAACAGTTTGCCAGTCCCACGCTTTAGCTGCCTGTTGAGCATTGCCCTTGTGTGGTGGGCCACAAGAATATATTATAGAGATTCAGCTGTGTATTAAAGCTATACTTTGACCAGCCAAGGGTCTGTCAAAAGGCAAGCCATTTATTATGAATAATAGGTGTGATCCAGCTTTTAATATTTCAGCTGCCTTCTGCTATGAAATTCTTGCATGCCCAAATATTTCCAGACCAATTAGCAAACAGTTCAGCCCCTTAGACCTGCTGAACTTCTAGGTAACTAACTCCCAGACTGAGCCTAGGAGACAAGCTGGCTGGAGACCATAGCTTTGCTTCTGTGCAAATGAAGCTCAGACCTTCCCCTTGCCTGGAGGCCTAGTGGTTCTCCAGAGCAGCTGACTGAGAACAAGAGAAGTTTCTACATATCAAGGTGGAAGGTAGAGCAACATTCCTGAGGAGGAACCATGTGGCGAGAGGAAGAAGGAATAGGTGTTTTCTGTAGGACAAAACAGCATGACCAGGGAGAAGAGAAGAACACAGAGGTAATTGATGGTAAGGCAGAACTCTTGTAGAGTTCATCAGAGCCAGGAGTAGAAATCAAGTAGAGATGGAGGGAGAAGAAACAGAGGACCAAGATGAGGCAGGAAGCATAAGAGCTTAGTTGTTAGCAGGATTTTGAGGGAACAGTAAGAGAGAGGACAAAGAGGAACTGAAGCTATGGAGAGAGGATTTCATCCTAGAGAAATAAAGTAGATGGATAAAGAGCTTGGTATATCTAGATTTATTCTTGTCCTGAATGCCTGACAGAGCTGTAGCTGAATAGATGGAATTTTATCTTAGAGGGATAAAGTTAACAGACGTAAGAGCAGAGTATAAGTAGATTTTTTTCCCTCAGATATCCCACGTTGGATGTAGCGACTCCCTGGACCCTGGCAATCCATACCCTTGAAAGTCTCCAAGGCAGCTCTGTCTTAGGATAGCCAAAACCTTCCTGAACAAGTCACAGTGCAATGAAGCCCCATGGCTTCTTCTGCCACGATCCTTCCTGCTAAATGACACTAGCATTCACCCAGTGGTTTAGACCCAGAGCCTGGGAGGCATGGCTGAGTGTTCTGGGTTTTTTTTTTTTTTTTTACCTTTTCATACTCAGACAACCCCCAAACCTGTCAATACAACTTCCTAAACTTTCCTCATACAAACAATGGTATGCTAATACTTTCTACACTATCAGTAAGGATTTGCAGTTTAACTAAATAAGGGCAACTCTTACAACAAACTCTTATCCAGTCCTCATATGGACTCCCTTGGAATGCCACTACATAGTTTCATCACTGTTTCTCTGTCTCCACGGAGGTCTCTGGGGGACCGTTAGCCCACCAATGTCTAGGTGACTCCATATCACATTATTGATAAACAAATTCCATTGCAGTTAAGGGGCCAGAGGTAGATGGCCTAAGTGTTGAAGAGTTAAAAGTATCCTCCTTCCTTCAAAATGAAACCTCATGAAAATGAAGTATCTTTCTTGAGACACTTATACTCCCCCAACCCCCATCTAACAGGTATCAAGCACAGCATAGGAAGGCTTTCGATAAGTGTTCATTGGGTGTTGGGAAAATGAGAAATATGTAGAATACTCACCTAAATTTTGAATTTGGAAACATCTTTCCTGATCATTCTTACTGCTCATTATAGTTTTTCATATTTCCAATATCTGGGACACCTTGGATTCAAAGTCAGGAGCAACTTGAGGAATTTAGTATCACTGCCACCAGAGGTCCAATTATTAATTCCCTTTCTGCTATTACAACCTGAAGAAAATTTCTTAATTTGTAAAATTGCAGTAAGTATTAGAGGAGAGACAGGATTTGAAATCTCAACTTGGGGAAGCTGATACCATGAGAGTAGAGGATTCAGGAAGGTAATGTGAGAGGAAGCCCTGAAAGAGAATAGATAATCAGTTAGCAAGCATTGTTGCTTCTGTACTGCCAATCAATAGACTGGCCTGGCCTCTGGCAACACTGTCAGCATCCAGGGAACTTTCAAATGTTTGGAACTCCCCGACCCATTCACTAATCAACCAGAAACTCTTAGAAATCAACTCATGGCCCGGCATGGTGGCTTGTACCTTTAAACCCTGCACTCGGGAGGCAGAGGCAGGTGGATCTCAGAATATGAGGTCAGCCTGGTCTACAGAGAGAGTTCCAGGACAACCAGGGATAAACAGAGAAACCTTGTCTCAAAAAAAAGAAAGAAAGAAAGAAAGAAAGAAAGAAAGAAAGAAAGAAAGAAAGAAGGAAGGAAAGGAAGAAGGGAGGAAGAGGGAAGGAGGAAGGGAGGGAAGAGGAGGAGAGGAAAGGAAGGAAGGAAGGAAGGAAGGAAGGAAGGAAGGAAGGAAAGGAGGAAGGGAGGAAGAGGGAAGGAGGAAGGGAGGGAAGAGGAGGAGAGGAAGGGAAGGAAGGAAGGAAGGAAGGAAGGAAGGAAGGAAGGAAGGAAGGAAGGAAGGAAAGAAATCAGCTCCTACTTCTTGTTAGGTGGAATGGTGAGTCAGTGTAGAAATAGTTGGGTTGTTCTGAATGTGTGGTTTGGAATACTAGGGTTTGGTTCATAGCACAGACACTGGGCAGTTCACAACTGCCTGTCACTCCAGTCCCAATGGATTTGACTCCCTCTCCTGGCCTCCATGGCCATAGTACACGTGGTGCACACACATATACATAAAATAAAATAAAGAAATTCTTCAAACTACAGACTTCTCTGTTCTGAAAGTTGTAAAAGTAACCACACAGCTTTCAATCTTTTCCAAACTGTATCTCTGCTACAGAGCACACCCCTTCATTTACCCATGCGTGCATTTGATGGGCACCTTATTATTAGTAGTGTGGGTCCCCAGGTGCCTGCTGTGAAGAGGCTTGTATTAGAGGGAGGGAAAAAAGCAACGCGGTGAACGGGGAAATTTAAAATATCGATGTGTACAGTGGATAAATTAAAACTAAGATATGAAAAAGTGAAGGGAGGGGAGGCAGGTGCTTTAACCTGAACAGTTAAGGATAGTCTCTCATCAGGTGAGAAGGAGCTAGCTGTGGGATGCTGTGTGGAAGGTATCAGACAGGAACAATCTTCTTACATTTGAAACATGAGACAAGAGTGCCTGATGTTTGAGAAATAAACGGTGGGATGTAAAGACCCAGTGGAAAAAAGAAGCCAAATCATGCCAGGACAACCTTGAAAAATAAGGAAGATGGGAGATTTTGTCTGCGCTTGGAACACTCTGTCAGGCCATCACATAGTTTGAAGCAGGAAAGTACAAGATATGATCAATGTCTTAGTAAAATCACCCTAGCTGTCATGTGGAGAACATTTGATATGCTAGAAATGGAGAAATGAGAAGGGGTTGAGGGTACATGTCTGAAGCAAAGTTGAAGGAACATCTTGGTAGAGTGGCTGTGAATGGTCGAGAGAAAAACAGAATATAAAAAACAGCTGCCTGTCTCTTAGCTCGAACAACTGGATAGTGCTATTTCTGACATGGGGCCTGGGGAAGGCACAGGTGAGAGCACCAAGTGACGAGGCATTCTGTTTTGATTATTTACAACTTGGGATGTTTTTCAGACAATGAAGTAGAGATTTGAACCTAGCCAGTGAAGATGTGATATCATTCTCAAAGTAGAGATGTGAATTAGAATATCAGTGTGGAGGCACTGGCTGTAAGGGGAATAGAAACTACAAAACCATATGAGATAACTTAAAGATGAAATAGAAATAAGGGGAACAGAGAGTTTTAGCCATGTGCAGAGATGTGCCAAACTTCAGAGACCAGGCAGAAAAGTAGATGGCAAAGGGGTTAAAGGACAACCAGCGGAGGGTGTGGTGTACAGAAGCAGGAGAAGGAGACTTCATTATGGAAGGGAATTGAACTGGATGATGATGAGAGAAGAATGAGATGGAGACAGAGAAGTTATCACCGGATCCTGCATCACAGAGGACTTGGATGACCCTGACTCAGCGGGTTATGGAAATAATGGAGGCAAAGTAGGGAAAGCCATTTGTGGGACAGTTTTAGTAGTTTTCCTTTGATGTGGAAGATAACAATAATTGAAGGGAAATGTGAAGGACTAGGATGTTTCTTTTCTGTGCTGAGATGGAAGGCAGGACCACACATCTGTTTGCCTGGAGGAAGGTCCACAAAGAGAAAAACTGACTAGGCAGGCAGCTGTGCACATGGGAATTCTGCAACATCTTCCTAATTTTTCTGTAAATCTAAAACTGCTCTACATTTGCTCTTAACTAAAATAAAAGGCTTATTTTAAGAAAGAAAAGGATGAGATATAAGAAAAGGAACATTCAGAATCCCCCAAATTGTTAAAAGGTTTTATTGTTAAAACCTTGATAGAAAAAGACAAAACTGGCTGTCAATGAACAGTCTCTATTTATTTATGAATAGCAAAATGAATTTCAGTACACTCTAGAATTTACAAAATGATAACATTTAAGTACTTTTGTCATTATGACAGCAGGATGGGAGGTATTATGACTCCTGTTTTATAATGTAAGGAAAGTGACACTTGGAAGTCTGGTCCCACTGAAAACTCGCTATGTATCCCCAAGAAGACAAAGCCTGAATTTCCACACCATGTTATATGCTTGGAATGGGTTTGAACACATTGGTCATCGGAGTTTATCTTAGTAACATTGGTCCTCAGTTTCTTTTGCTGTAAGGTGAAATGATAACAACAAAATATACATAGAAGTCCCTAATACCTCGATGATTTTTAAATTATCTGCGTAGCTTCTTATGACTAACACGAGAAAGGTTAGGAGCATTTGCCAGGGAGACAAATGTGTAGACAGCCGAGAGAGATCTGAGAGCTCACCCCACACTGTCCGCTCCGGGTTGCTTGGAGGGTCTGTTTACAGCAACATGCTCTGTGTTGGAATCTTCCACATTGCTCCATGAGGTGTTGACAGCATCTTCTTCGCTCGTCTGCATGTGTTCCGTGGCTGTGAATAAAGCTGCATTAATGCTGAGTGGTCCTCTCTCTCTCCCCAAGGAGCCCCATCAGGAACACTTTAAAAAGCTGCATCTCCAAATGACAGAGTATACTTGAGAGTCCCTTTCAAGTTCTCTTACTTATCCAATTGCACTTTTTTTTTTTTTTTTGCAGTCTTTTGCTTGTTTGGTTTGGTAACAGAGCCTCACCCCCTTTAGGTCTAGAATGAATATCATCTACCTCAGAGTAGACACAGGGTACTCCGCCATTCCTGATGATGGGTTGATACTATTGTTTTACTTAATCTTTAGTTATTTTACTTATTGAGATCAGGATGCCTGGATTTCCAAGTCTGGCTTCCCTAGGCACTGGGACATGAAATCATCTAAGTTGATCTGTTTAAACTTTAGATTCCTCATTTGTAAAAAGACAACAAAGAACGCCCATGTCATGAGGTGTCTAGTTAGGGTTTCTATTGCTGTAATGAAACACCAACACTATGACCATAAGCAACTTGGGAAGGGGAGGGCTTATTTTGCTTATACTTCCATATCACAGTCCATCATCAAAGGAAGTCTGGGTGGAACGCAAGCAGGGCAGGAACCTGGGGCAGGAGATGATGCAGAGGCCATGGAAGAATGCTCCTTACTGGTTTGCCCCTTATGCTTACTCATCCTGCTTTCTTACAGCACACAGGACCACCAGCCTAGAAGTGGCATCACCCACCATGGGCTGGGCCCTCTTGTATCAAACACTAACTAAGAAAATGTACTACAGACTGATCTGCAGGCCAGTGTTAGGGAAGCATTTTCTCAGTTGGGAGTTCCTCTTCCCAAATGACTCTAGCTTGTGCCACGCTGACAATAAACTAGCCAGCACATGGAATTTTTGAAAAATTAAGTGTACGTGTGGTAGAGGATCTTGTGACTCTTGGCATAGCAGTGTCTGAACATAGACTAATCTTGTTTATCAAACACTTAAAAATGGTTTGGAGGGTTCCCATGTGGAATTTTTGAGAGAAGTTATGTTGCCTGCAAATTCACAGGCTTCTTTTCTGTATTTCCCTCATGACACAGTTCCTATTCCGCTTTACCTTTTACCTATTTGCTTCCATTTTATTTTGTAAACTTTATTTTTCCTAAGACAACAACATGAATCAGGGGTAGGGCACCCTGGAAGAAATATTCTATGAGACTTAACATAATTTTGTGACAGTGTTGCTGACTTAAAGATCAATATTGATGAGGCATAAGGATATCCAATAATTTGGAAATTTAAAAATTAGAAAGTCATTAGTGATCTGAGCAAGATGGATTATCATGCACACAGAGTTTAGTGAATTTAAAAAGATACAGATATTTATAACTATATGAGATAACATTTGTTCATTAAGTAGAATTAACCACTCAATTGTACAATTTAACCACTCAATTGTACAATTATTCCACAATATCTTGTATAAAATAAAAACATAGTGTTAACTTAGAAATAAACAAATATAGATGATGAGAAATGTATATCATTTTAAAGATACAGATAAAAATTAATGGAAAGAAAGTATAATATTTCAAACATTTCATAATGATGAAATAGAATAAATTAATAGCTATAAAAGACATGTAGAGTTAAAAACAAATACACAGACACACACATATGTTGAGGAAACAAAGCAAGATAAAAATAAGCTGAAAATAGATGTGGGGTGTCTATAGAACAATTGTAGATTTGTGTGCTATTAGGATTTATAGGAAGTATCTATTATTCTTATTCTACCTGTGATCCATTTAACACCTTTTTTTTTTTTTAAGGGCAATAGACAAAGGCTTGTTTTATTTTAATGACTGATCCACCTGAGGCCACAGGCAGCCATCTATATACAGACATGAGGGAAGCTTTATTTCTTGGTCTCTTCCTCCTTGGACAGTCTTTATGATCTCCTTCTTGGCCTGGAGACCCTCCTCCCAGCGCTTTCGGGCTTCCTGAGCGCCTCAGCCTGGTCAGCCAGGAGCTTCTTGCGGGCCTTGTCTGCCTTCAGCTTGTGGATGTGTTCCATGAGAATCTGCTTGTTGTTGAAGACATTCCCCCTTGACCTTTAGATACAGGCTGTGATACATATGGCGGTCAATCTTGGATTCACGGTATCTCCTGAGAAGTCGGCGCAGGATCCGCATCCTTCTCATCCAGCTCACCTTCTCAGGAGAATCGAGCGTTGGCAGTACCCTTCCGCTTCCCTATGCCCATATGCCTGCCCTTCCGTCGAGCCAAAGTGTTTTTCCGGCATCGAGCCCGGGAATGGACAGTCACAGGCTTCTGGATGATCAGCCCGACCTTGATCAGCTTCCGGATCTGCTGACGGGAGTTGGCATTGGCGATTTCATTGGTCTCACTGGGGGCCACCCAGACCTTCTTCTTCCCACAGCGGAGGACACTAGAGGCAAGCCTCTTCTGTAGCCTGAGCATAATCACGGCTGCGGACACAGCATCGAAAGGAAAGCCCATCTAACACTTTTTAAAGAAATGTTATTTTGGACAAAGATTAGTTGGCTAGATATTTAAGCTGCAATGTCACAACATTCAGACATGTCATTTAGAGCTATTTAGTTGGACAAAGCCAGCCACTTTATAGAATTTACTGAAACTCACTGCTAATGAAAAAAGCTTTGCTCTTTTCTTTTTCTTTTTCTTTCCTTTTTCTTGTACTACCAAATACTCCCAAGGATAAGCTTCCAACACAGCCATCAGTGTGCCTAGCCCTGTTTTAACGTGATCACACACAGCAGTCTGTGTTACTGCTCACAACATACATCCAAAGAGCATCTTTACTGTGTTTTAAAATCATTGATAGTCTTGGTGAGCTTCAAATAACATGGGAGTAATATCAATTATACTTAGATCATGACCTCTGCTCTTTGTTAATTACTTTATTTTACTATTTTGTTTTGTATGTATGTATGTATGTGTGTGTGTGTGTGTGTGTGTGTGTGTGTGTGTGTGTGTGTATGTATGTGTATGTGTATACCGTATTGTGCAAGTATGGAGACCAGAAAAGGACACTAGGTCTCTCAAAGCTAAAATTACACTTGGTGTGAGCTGCTCAGTGAGAGTGCTGAGCTCTGAACACAGGTCCTCTGGAAGAGCAGTAAACGCTTTCAACCACTCTCCAGACCTCCCATGTTACTCAGGTCCTCTGGAAGAGCAGTAAACACTCTTAACCACTCTCCAGACCTCCCATGTTATATTTTATGTCTCGCCATTTGACTTTAAGTTTGTCTTTATTCTATCATATTTTGAAAGACTTGGCAAGTTATAGCCATCTTTTGTACATTGTCAAATTATTCCAAAATGTGCCTCACATCTGGGTTTTGTAGATTATCATCCAGTTTGAAACAAAATGGTATCCAAGTGGTTCATTTTTAATTGCTGTTTTCATTATATTTTAATTTTATGTGTATGGGTGTTTTGCCTGCATGTAGTGTCCATGGAAGCCGTAAGTGGGTGTCAGGTCCCACTGGAACTAGAGGTATAGAGGGTTGCCAGCCACCATGTGGGTGCTAGGAAATGAACCCTGGTCCTCTGGAAGAGTAGCCAGTGCTCTTAAGTGCTGAGCCATCTCTGCAACCCCACGCATTTCTTTTATAATGCAATGAATAACATCAAAAGCTACGTAATTAATGCTACCATGGCATCCTTTTTTTTTTAAATATATTTTATTTTATTTTTTTATGTGCATTTGTGGTTTTGCCATGGGTGTCAGGGTCCCCTGAAACTGGAGTTACAGACAAGTGTGAGCTGTCATGTGGGTGCTGGGAATTGAACTCAGGTCCTCTGGAAGAAGAGTCAGTGCTCTTAACCCCTGAGCCATCTCTCCAGCCCCCATGGCATCCTTTTATTAACAGCCTTTAGTTCTCCTGTGGTCCAAGGCGATTTGATGGGGTGGGGTCAAAATATTCATTGGACGCTGACCTAGTTGGATACTTTTCTGTTTCTCTCTTTTCGAATTCTGTGGAATAGAACTGCTTTTCAACAGCACTTTAATTTGTTGGCTCAAAAATAAACAACATTAAACTTCTTAACCATTTTAATCTGTTCCAGATATTAGGTCCTATTTGGAATAAACAGACTCTTTCCTTTGGCAGAATAAAGTTTGGTTCATTAAGTTTCAAGTTGGGGGATATATATTCAGAGTGTACTCACCATCTGTCTTCAGTGGATCTATCCATTGCTTCACTTTTCAGTTCTGAAATGGGGTCAAAATTCTTTAGAGAAAAAAATGAAGCACAGAAGAGGAGACAGCCCACTGCACAGCCTTTCACACAAGAGAGAATGAGTTGCATGAAAACAAGAAACAATTACTTCAGGGTTGGGAAGAGGACCCTGGGGAGATGCTGTGCAAGCATGAGGACCTGTTTGGAGCCTACAGACCCACAGAAAAGCCTGGAAGGGTTGTGTGCATCTTCAATCCCAGTGCCTGAGGACAGAAAAAGGCAAATCCCAAGGGTTCACTGGCCAGACAATATACACAGTTGGTGAGCTCCAGGTTCAATGAAAGAGATTGTCTAAAATAAAATAAAATAAGATAAAATAAGATGGAGAAGTAATTGAGCAAGACAACTGGTATCAAACTCTGGTCTTCACATGCACACACACATGCATGTATGCACGCACATACTCACACATGTGTGCATGCACATAAGACACAGGAAATAAAAAAAGCACACTAGGCCTCAAAGCTTTTTAGCATATGTAGAATGCTAGCATTGGGCTTTTCCATGACCAGCCTATACTCTTTAATTCTAAATATTTAATATAGTCTGGAACATTCCCTCCACTGCAAATATCTCCTTAGCTACCTAGCACAACACAAAGGTGTCACAGGTTAGAATTATGGACCCCCACTTGACAGCTAGAGCTTTGTGCATCAGAGGTGGAACACCCGCTATGCTATGCTGCAATCTAATCATCCTGAATCCTCGGTAAGTCTTCAGAATAATCAGTCCTGTCACTGTTACACAACAAGCGCTGTTAAATGTCAATCCTTCTATCACCAACAGGAAAATCTACTTCCAGCGTAGTTACAAGTCCGGCTTTGGAAACACTGGTCCTAATCCCAGACTAACTTCCTCTGTGATAATTGCTAACATAACAGCATAACACAGTGACCTTGTTAATGGAGCCCTGATTTCAGAAATCCACCACATACCCAGATGCCTCCCCTCTCTAAGTGGGGCTCTTATGTATGCAAATAGCAAAGGCTATACTTCTGGAGGCCTGAGGCAGACTGTATGGCTTCCCTGGCTAGATGAAGTGACTGATTTGAACTATAAACATATTTATAGTCTAGCCCAGAATTCCTCACAGCCCAGTCTGCACTGCACCTGGAAACAATTGAAGTGAATTTGTTCTGCTAAAGCCGCTAAAGAAAGACTGAATTCTATAATTAGAAAACTTGAGACAGGCTGAATCAAGGTAAGGTGGGATGAGCCAGTCAAAAGCACCCCTTACTGTCTACCTCAGAATCAAGGATTCTCAGTGAACATGAAAAAGGGAAGGACTATACAGTTGCAGGGGCTCTTGAGAATATTTCTTCAGTACACATTCCAATCTCTTTCAAAACATACCGGTGTGTGTGTGGGGGGGACTGTTCATCTAACGAGGGAACTGTCTGTTCTTCCCACTAGATTGTAAATTCCTTGACATGAGAATAAGTGTATTTCCTCAATGGCTAGGAGTTGTTGGTCAGGACAAGTTGCCCAATCTATGTCTATCTAAAGGATTAATAACTCCTAGGGAACAGAAATTTGGGGCATTCAATTTGGGATAACTTTGAAAATCATAGGAAATCTTTAAAGTAGTATACTCTGAACCTAAGTTGCTGGTTTCAGTATAACCTTGTAACATTCATACATTTTATTAACAAATCACTCACTCACATCAGAAACAGTATATTTCTGTGCCAGGCATGGTGGCTCTGACCCTCATTTCAGCACTTGGACCATCATTTCAACAAGAGAATTGCAAGTTTGAGGACACCTTGGTTACATAGTGAGTTCCAGACCATCCTGTGCTGCATGGTAAGATACCAACCCAAAAAAAAAGGAACACACTCCCAGCTTCATAAAAATGTGTGCTTGCATTCTGGGAAATGCTCTCCCTGTTTCAAACCTTTCCACTGGCTTGTGATCTGAGTCTTGACAAAGTGATAGAAGGGTCCAGGCCAGAATGATTCTGATGTTTAATTTTATGTGTCAACTGGGTTGGTCCACATTGCCTAGACAGTCAGTGAAACATTCTGGAACCTTCTGCAAAGGCATTTTATTACAATGATACCAACATTGAAATCTATGCACTTTGTGTAAGCCAGATTGCCCTCTATAAGTAGGTAAGCTTCTGATAATCAGTTGAAATTCTTAATGAAACAAAAACTGATTTCCTTCTATCTAGCAGGCAAGGCATGACAACAGGTGGACAGTCTTCAGACACTGGCCTGCAGGATCATCTCTTGCCTGGGTCTCCAGTCTCCTGGTGTACACTGCAGAATTTCAATTTGATGGCCTCCATAACACGGAGAATTACTTAACCTAAGCATCTCTCTATATGCATATGCTCCTGGGTTTGGATCTCTGAAGAACCGTAACTGATACACTAACCATTGAGCATCTTATACACTGCAGTAGCTGGACAACCCTGTGCCCACTTCCCCTCCCAATACTTTGCAGGAAGCTGCTGTCAATGCTTCTTGCTGATGTCATATCTTACTTCTTACTCTTGTTTAAAGTTGGATTAAACAGAATGTCCTCATAGCTATGCCGCCTAAACCAAGCAGGGGGACAAGGTACCTTGCCAGGAGACCTCTGTCCCATTACAGCTCCATCTTATGCTGCCTGTGATGTTTGCCCATCCTTGTCTACTTCCTCTCTGCACAGTGAAGGGTGAGAAGAAGAGGGGGACTAGACTAGGTCAGGTAATCTTAACCTGAAGACTAACTGGACTTTAGGATATGAGTGAGTCTCTTTCAGGCACACATAGGCCTAGTCCTCAGACATGATGGTTCACTGCTTTCAATTGTTCTAGTTGAACTTTGCACAGAGGCCCCCTTCTCTGCACTTCAATGACAATGGCTCTCTCTAGTTCTCAGCAAGCAATTGTAAGACCTTCTATGCTCTGTAGTTTTCTCTGAGGAATGTCTTGCTTCTATTTGGTGCTTCATGAGGATCATGATGACCCCGACAATTCCACAAAGAAGAGGATTTTCTTTGTCCTAACACCACATGAGTAGAAAGGAAAGGAGAAAGTGAATTCGACCTCAGTTTGAGAGATACTAAGTATTTCAGACTCCCTAGGTAAATTTTGGAGATGAGTAACACAGCCCCTCTAAGTTGTAACTTCTGAGACGAGGGAGGTGTGAGATGTGTGCAGGACCGTGAGATGTTTTCTGTTGATAACATGTCTGATGGTGTACACTCATTGTCTTGTCCTCACAGTTTTTATTAATTAAACTTGCTCTTATATAACCCATGTAAATATATAATGCATTCCAATTACTCTGACTCCTCACCCTCTCTTATCTTTCTCCCACCACAACGTCCCACATTCGTGTCTTTTTGTTTGGGCTTATGGCCACTGGCTCTAACCAGGAATGCCTGTCTGACCACAGGTTTAGACCACGGGTTTAGAACTAGCCACTGGAGCCTGGTGAGCTTGCTAGTTGGTACACACCTGAAGACAATAGCTGACTGTCCCCTCGAATCTACCAGCAGCCATTAGCTCAGCTGGGAGGAGTAGGACAGTATTCATGATGTATCATTAGATGAAAAATAAAACCGAAGACTATTAATAGATGGAACATGATCATGGTTTGATGAAAAACAGCGCCATTACCCATTTATTTGTGCATACCATACCATGGCATGAGTACCTCCTGCCAAGAGACCAGAGAAGCAGCAGTTAGTTAGAAGGGTATTCATTTGACTTTAGACCCTTGTATAGCTTATTTGTTATAACAGGTACATTAAAATTTTGGAATTGTATTATAATGAGAAAGAAAAGGAAGGGTGTGGATTTGGGTGGGAAGCAAAGTGGGAAGGATCTGGGAGGATCTGGGGAAGGGGAAACCGTAATCAGAATGTGTTGTATGAAAACAAATCTATTTTCAATAAAATAAATAAATAAATAAATGTAATTCCAATAACTAAAAATGTTAACAAAATTCTCCGTGTGTGTGTGTGTGTGTGTGTGTGTGTGTGTGTGTGTGTGTGTGTCTTGATAGAGGAAAGTATATGTCTGGATGTACATCTATTTTAATCCACATGAAATTAGATTTCATATGTGGACTGTGGACTGGAGGCCAATGGAAATACAAGCCCTGCCATTCAAGCAGATTGATAACTTGTGTCCTCTGTTAAAATAATACAAAAAGTTAGAGAAATTGTGGGCGATAGCCCACAGCATCCTCTGGGAAGAGAAATAAAAAGAGTACCGTGGGCCCGTGAGGTGGTTCAGTGGGTAAAGGCACTTGCCACCCAGCCTGACGGTCTTGGTTCAGTCTCCACTAAAGTCCACATGGTTGAAAGAGAGAATGGAAAGGTTGCCCCCTGACCTCCACACAGGCCACAGACAAAAGAAATGTGAAAAGAAAAAAATTTTAAAGGAAGAATATTGTGATAGTTGAAATTATGAATAGTTAGCAGTTTATTTCTTTCATTTTTTCCCCCATGTGCTCGGAGTCTATGCCTTGAAGGGAAAATTCTATTTCTGGGGATTTGGGAGGTCAAAATGCAGAGTGCACCAAATCAAAAATTCTTTTCTTTCGGGGAAGTCGGTCTTGTGTTGTGCCCCACTTCGAGGCTGAGACTCATGTGCAAGGATCTTGTTTATCTTCGGTAGCTGGGAGTGGAGAGAGAGCATGAGAGCAGCTCTAGCTGGAGAGGAGAGAAGCTTACTGGAAGGGGTGGCAGACGGTGTGAAATAGGAAGTTGAACTGCAGAGGGGGGCAGGGGGAATGATCCCTGTGGTAACATGAGCCACGCTGAGTAAGGAGTCCACCAGGGCATTACTCACCAGGATTGTGTTAGCGACTGAGATTTCCACACACTGTAGTAAAGTAGCACTCTGGCTATCAGGCCCAGGACATGGAGGAGGAGTCACTCAGGGCCAGGGCAGTGTTCCCAGATGCAAGGGCTTTGAAGAGTAAACCCTTAATGGGCTGGCTGACAGCAGGAGCAGGAAGTTGCTCAAATAGCGGTGAGAGAAATAAGAGAAATGTAACTATCGGGGCTGCCGGGCATCTCAGTGTTCCCGGGGCTGGTTTTCTTCACAGTTAACGTTCTGGCACACGTTCGGACCCAAGGATATTGTTTTCATTGAACTCAGTTTCCATTTTGTACTAGAAATCCCATGCCTTGGGATCGTTAATGAGACTTTACAAATGGAAATGAGCTATGTCTACTGTCTTTCCACATTCCTGGCATTCAAAGCAGGTCAAGTACTAGAAAATCCATACATTTGATGGTACGGCGTTTTGTTGGCTTTATTATTCTTATTAAATTATATATATAACAGATATGTATATATATATATATATATATATATATATATATATATATATAATGAGTGTTTTAGCTGCATGTATGTATGTATACCATATGCTTGCCTGGTTCCCATGAAGGTCAGGAAAGGGGATCAGATGCCCTGGAATTGGAGTTATGAATGATTGTAAGCTACCGTGTGGATGCTGGGAATCAAATCGAGTCCTCTGCAAGAGCAACAAATGCTCTTAATGGTTGAGCCATCTCTTTAACTCTCATTTTTTAAAAATTTTATTTTTATTTATTCTTTTAAAATGTCCTACATTTATACAGCTTATTTTGATCATATCTCTCCCCCCCCCCCACACTACCTTTTTCCAACTCCCCCCAGGACTCCCAACTTTCCTCTCTCTAGATTTCTTATCACATTATTATTATCACTAGCAACAGCAGCAGCATTGTTATTATCCACAAAGTCCAGTTGTGCTGGCTGCATGCGCATGGATGTGAAGCAATACACTGGGTCACGGAACATACCAGGGCATCGTGTTCCCGAGGAAAAGTTACTCCGCCTGCCTGAGCAGCCATCAGCTGCCGATCGCTGATGGGATCTCATTTCTAACATGGACTCAGAGTACACAGTCAGTCCCAAGAAGTCATTTGACCTTATATTTCTGACTGGGAAAGGAAAATAAGAGTTGTTGACACAGCTTCAAAGATGTGGGAAGCAATTTTGACTCCATGGGCTTACTTGACTAATTCCAGCGTCTGGCAGGGAAGGAGAACCCGCAGAATTCGGAAGGAAGTGGGGAGAGCTTCTGGTCTGTGTGATAGGGAATATTTATGGTGAGGGGACTTTTCAATGAGATTTGAGGGAAGAGAGCAAGCTGCACTTAGGCCATTTGAATCCACCATGCACCACATGAGCACGTACTGCTGGGTTTTAACACTAGGCCTTCCATGGGGCCTTCCGGAGCCAATGTGCTGCCTCCAGACCCTACCTCCCGCTCCTATATCAGTGAAGGCTCCCCAAAGCAGTGCTTTCTGTATCAACAGCTCTCCCATTTGTGTTGCCTTTTGTGACCCAGAGAACACCTTCGCACAAGGAAGACATCTAAAACACAGGCAAGGAGCTGTGTCTGCACATACCAGGACCAAGAAACCCTGGGACTTTCTTTCTGGGAAGCCCATCTACCTGCCTTAGCTGTCCTCTGAAGGCTAAGCAAATGGATGCATAGTGAGCCCTGCCCAGCAGTCCGCGCACTAAGTTTCAGTTTTCAGGCTCCAGAGGAGACCAGGGTTTCAAAATAATAGTGATCATCGCGGTGTTTTGAAACCAGGGGGTAAACTGTGGAAAGAATCAGAGGAAGTAGCCACTGCCATTTGTTAGACTCTGTAGCTGGTTTTGTTCATACAGCCCCGGGGCGTTTTTTGACTGACTGCTGACCACTCACAGCACAGACACAAGGTCTGGAAGCTATTTGAAGTTCAAAGACACGCACAGACTTCTGCAAAGCAAGGCTGGAGGCAGCTCCCGGCTGGAGGAAATAAATTAATAAATACATCTGGATAAAAAGCTGGAAGGCATTTCTGCAGACTTTCTGACAAAAAAAATTCCCCATAGGAAATCCATGCCTGCAAAATTTTCTCTGAGCCCAGACTCTGCTGGTTGTTAGAACATGACTGTGGGCCCACTTTATGGAGGGTTGAGAAAAGGGTCTGTCCAGGGTCAGGAAAGGAGGGGCTAAATGTGTCCTTAGCACAGTGGTTCTCCACCTGTGGGTCATGATCCCTTTGAGGTCCAAGCAATCCTTTCTCAAGGTTTGCCTAAGACCCCCAGAAAACACAGATATTTACATCATGAGTCAAACAGTAGCAAAATTACAGTTATGAAGTAGCAATAAAAATAATGTTATGGTGTGTGGGGGGGGGGTCCCCATCCCATGAGGAACTGTATTGAAGGGTCGCAGCGTTAGGAAACATCAGGACCACTGCCTTAGCACTTGGCTGGCAAGGGTTGCACCCTCCTGATTTCACAGGTTGCAAAAGGGATCCCTGCATACAAGTAACCAGTCTCCTTAGAGTACACAGCAGACGTCAAGTGGTGCTCAGATCGCGAGTTTCTGGTGCAGTCAGTTCTGTTTCTTATTTAACGGTTTCTCTCCCCTCCCTCATCTGTCTCCCCCCGCCCCTCTTCCTTGTTCCCCCACCTTTTCCTCTTCATTTCTTTTGCTCTTTGCTGATCATCATGGAGATAAGTTTCAGCAAAGGTTGCTTAAAGACAACTCTAGAATCTTTCTTCCCTTTTGATGAAGATCTAGAGGGTTTGAATGATAGAGGGAAGAACACATTCCTCCTTGGCTCATGAATCACAGCCCCCGATTCATAGCCCCGAGGAACTTAGCAATTTCTCGTCCCTCTGAGACCCTGGGCTGAGGACATGGAGCACAGTTTGCTAGTGGATACACGAAGTCAGGCTTTAGAAAGAGGGAACCATGTGACAGTCAACCTTTCAGTGTTTGTGACAAAACACCCAAGACACGCAACTTGAGGGAAGAAAGATACAGTTTCAGAGACTTCAGTTCACGTTTAACTTGGCTTGCTCCATCACTTTAGGGACTATGGGGAGGGAGAACATCATGGTGGCAGGTGCATGTGACAGAGAAAGCTGGTCACCTCATGATGGCCAGGTAGTGGTGAAGGAGCCCACAAGGAAGGAACCAGTCACAAAATCTTATTCCAAGCAAACTATGTTACAACTAGGCCTTTCTAGCATCTTCCAATAATGTCATCAAAGTATGACTCCGTTGATGGATTTTATCCATTAATTAGGTCAGAGCCTTCATGATATAATAATCTCTCAATGATTGGTTCCACCAGCTGGGGACCAAGATTTCAACATACATAAGCCATCCAGAGACGTTTCATATGCAAACCACAGCAGGAATAGATCTCAGGCAACCTGGGATCTCAATCCTCACTTTCTACTTTGTAAGTCCTTGGGCAGAATGCCCTTCCCCCTCTGAACCTCAGAGTCCTAGCTGTACAATGAATGATGCTGGGCTCAAAGGGTTCCTCTAGTTCCTTCATCCTTCTTAGTCTTTGTTTTGGCACTGTTACGCAGCGGCAAGATTATGTCTTCATAACACATGCTAGACCGAGTGAACAGGCTTAGAATGCAAGAAACCCTTGGTACACTTGCCAAGCAGAAGCAGGGAACAGCTGCTCAGATCAGCCCCTTGGGACCATGGGTGCTGAATCTCTTCTGCCGAATTCTCAGCCTCTTTCCCTGTCTGGCTCCCTCCTCAGTGGCCCAGTTTCACCGACACTCATCACCCACTGGCTTCAAGATCCGCTGACTTCTTTCTCTCTGTATGTGTGAATTAGAAAAACAAAAACAAACTTTTGAAAACTCTGAAGTAGACTAAGAGATTAAAAAATATGATTGATGATTCTCGAATCCATTTTGGAACCAAGCTTAGAAAACTGAATTCCCTATGGAGTCTGTCTCCAGCCTGAGTTTGTAGATCTGGGGAGATTTTAGGAGCTCAGAACACTGACTTGTTCTTATCCATAAAGAAACTAAATTCTTCTGTTAGCACAAGACTCCTGACAGTCCCACTAGGGTGGGGAACATGACCTGAATTTAATAGTGAAGTCATCTAGTGAAGAGCTTCTGATGGGCGGACCTAGAGCCAAGGTTTTCCTTCCGAAGAGATCCCTTTTCCCCATGATTCATCCATCACCCCTGGACCCCAGGTCTGCACCTGATGGTTCATTTCCACTGGAGAAGACAAGTAAAATACATGAGGATTTCTGCTCCAATGTCAGTTAAATCTCTAGAGACAGAAAACTGAAACTTAGAGATTCATTTTTTGGGCAAAAAAAAAAAAAACTGTTTAGTTGATTTTCCCTCCTTATCTTTAAACTTTTAATTTTTGTCCCTGTTCATTCTAAAGCATTCCTACTACTTTGGCATGAACCAGACCTACATGAGGGGACTCAATAATAGCCTTGATCATCTCTCTACTACTGTGGTGAGGGATGGCCAAAAGCGTCTGGGAAAGTGTCAGGGTTCAGATATGCTGTCCATTTGAAAATGGAATTAAAAATTAAGGCAAATAATTTGTCTAGGAAATGAACTACCCTTTCTGGGGAAGAGTGACCTTTCTGAAGATGTGCATGAAGGTGGATGAGATGGTACTGCTCATTCACTCAATAGTAAAATGTCCCTGGCCAACAGGGATTGCAGCTTGATGGTAGAACCTTGCCTAGCATGCCCTGCTCCCTAGGTTCCATACCCTAAACTGGGTAAAGAAAAGAGAGAGAGAGAGAGAGAGAGAGAGAGAGAGAGAGAGAGAGAGAGAGAGAGAACCTCAGATCAAATGAAAAGTTTGTACTTAATTTCAGATGCTTTAGCTGAGATCTCTAACATCATCAGATCCCTCTGATGTTCACATGCCTATAGTGCTTTCAGAATTAGACTTCCCAAATTATTGTGCAAGAAGATTAACGGAAATGCCCTTTATTCTTGTTGTGCCTAGGTATTTTATGATAGAGCAGAATGCTTTCCTGAGATACCTTGCCCTTTCCATACTACACGCTATTCTCTGTTTCCTTGTATGTTCCTGCCCATGTATACACAGCATACCCCTGTACCAGTGTTGAGTACTTGTGGCTAAGAAATTGACACTTTCATCTTTCCAGTATTGAACAGCCTCATAACTAAAGGGTGGTAGTACCTTCCTCACCAACAGGGATAATAGGAGGTGGTCAAGCCGGGGCTGGGGAATCAGGTCACAGAACTGATGACAGGTGACTCCCACAGGTGTCATCACATCTGACATAGCAGTAGAAAACATGACATCAGCAGGAGATAGTGGAGGCAGCCTTGAGAACAGGCCAAATATATGTTTGCAGGGAGATGACCATATCAACAGTGGAACTCTGAAGAAATGTGTGATGTGTAATGAAGGGGTCTTTCCCCAGCACTCATGTGAGCTGTGGGATAGAGGATATTGCTGTAAACCTCCAAGTCCTGGTTTTTACTAACTACTGATGTGATCTTGAGGAAGTCATTTCACCTCTGAACTCTGGCTTCCTCTCTGACAAGATGCATTCAGCACACAGGATTGTATAAATACAGGTATAGAGATGAATGCACAAGTTCATATGAAACTACTGAAAACATTGACATTTATCCATTCACCCACTCTTTTCTAATAGTATTCCATTCATCCCCACCACTCCATTATCTCTGTCCTTAGGAATCCAGCTTAAGGCAAGGTCTTGACATATCTTTAATAAACAAAGGAAGACTTGGGGTTAGCAAGGAAAGATTAAAGATGCACTCTGGACAAGATGCTAGGCAAAGAGATCTGGCTTGAGTAAAATGCCCTTGGAGGAAATAAGACATTTGGAAGGAGAAGAGAAGGGCAAGGATGATAGGGTGAAAAGGAAATTGCTTATATTTTGGGTGGTCCTAGTCAACCTAGATGGATATGCAAAAGAAACTAGAATGTGTGCTGGGTTGATGCCTTGGCTGTAGAAAGAAAGTGGAGAGAGGAGTCCAGCTTGCCCTAAAGAAAAGGCTTCTCAGACTAAGTTGCTCCTGTAAGGCTCCTTATTGCCCCACACCTAGAGGGTTCTTGAGAACCAACACAGGATGAGGATGAGCTAGCTGTGGGAGAGCTGGTAGTATCAAATCCAAACCCCTGTAGTCTCTTCATCATAAATCCACTTCCCGCCACTCTTTGGATCCTGAGAACTGACTCAAAGGTGGCCAGTTTCTGGATGGTTAAGTTTAGTCTTCAAACTCTTCTGTCTGTTGTTTGATGCCTTAAGCATGCCACGATCCCTGAGTTTCATGATAGGGTGAGCATATGGATTCCTTGACACACTCCAGAAGAGTCTGGATCAGGGTGTCTGGTCTTATGTTTGGAAAAGATTCAATTGCATCTTGACAGGCAGATAGATGAATCCTCTTGAAGTCTCCTGAAGGCTAAGAATACAATTACCATAGTGTTATCAAGCATCCAAGCATCGTCTTTCACCATCCTCTGTGTAGCATCTATGATGGTCCAGCAGAGGCAGACAGAATGATGTGGGCCTGGCTCACCTGCCGCACTCACAGATAAAGTTTAACAAAGATCCTTGACAAAAGTAACATTTGTTATTTAAAAATAACCTCATCTATCAAATTTTTAAAACATGGCTGCCAGTTAGCTTAGTTAGTCAAAGAACTGGCCAAGCAAATACAGACAGGAGAGGCTGAGGTGCATCAGAAGGATTGATTACCTGTATCACAGCTCACACTTGTAGGACTCTAGCATGCTTAGAAACTCCAGAACAGTGGTCCATTCATGGTGGCAGAGGGGAACATATACAAATACACATAGAAATACTCCAATTAAACTTAAAAGTCCCCATATGGGCCATTTCTGGGTTTCCACCACATGCTATGGCCTTGTTTCCTTTTTTGGTATTTTATGTCTCTTGACATTCAGCATCTATCCTTTTGCTAAATGTTCTAATTTGATGGTTTTCCAGACTCTGTGACCAAGGCAAGCAGTGGTCTGCAGATTCACTACTTTTATTATTTTTTAGTTTTTTGAAATGTTTTACTTATGAATTTGTGTATGTTACTGTGTGTGTGTGTGTATGTACGTGTGTGTGTGTGTGTGTGTGTGTGTGTGTATGTGTGTGTGCAGCTATTCAGGAAGACAAGAAGCGGGCATTGTTGGACTTACAGAAAGTTGTGAACTACTCAGTGTGGGAGTTAGAAACAGAACTCTGGTTCTTCGCAAGAGCAGAAAGCACTCTTTTAACCACTAAGTCATCTCTCCCACCCCTGCCTTCATTCTTTACTCTTGTTAGCAGCAACTCTGTCTTCAATGCCTTTGTAGTCCTGGTACCTCCATCAAGGTACCATGCAGGAAATAAGGAGACAGAGGGAGAGAGTAGGTCACTTGACCCTACAGGGTGTGGCCTCAGAGCTGAATTGTTCTACCTCTAGGCAGAAATGTGCACCATCCATTCTTTTCAAGTTTCATTTTCAAATATGGTAGGAGGACAAAATCACAGATCCAAAGTCAATGTTTATATGAACACCTCTATGATCATGATATTAATTAATCATTTGCCCCAACACTTAATCGTAGAAAATATTAGAGAAAAAAAATACCCACATACATCCACACAAAAACGTACACATGATAAACATACGCTGCATAGAGACAATGAAAGTTCATTCATCTCTATCGAGGTAGAATAGAGACAAAGATGAGAGATGAAGACCTGGAGTGACAAGAGTTCTGTTTATGTCTAAGGATCAAGGAAAAGGGTGTTTATTTGGTTGTTGTTTTTCTGGGTAGAGGATAAAACCAAACAGTTGAAAACTTGGGCTCTTCATGACATGCTCTTTTGATTGCTTGTCTTGGAGTACATTCCTGGCTTCCTTAGCAATCTCTCAAATGACTCATTTTTTCTCAGTGCACCCACATGGCCAGTGTGTCAGTGAGCAAAGAACACACACATTAGTCTCCAGGAAGGCTCAAATAATAGGAGTCACTTAGATCTAGTTACTAAACCAAAAATTATGTATAAACAGAGATAGTATAAATCTTTCACGTACTGATTAAAAATAAAATAATCACAACATGTGTCCTTATGCTATTAGAAATGATGTAACACAAGGCTTTTTTTCTTACCATGATTCTTATGGTATTATTATTACTATTACTAGGGGTTTTGTCCTATTCAAATATCAATGGGTTGACTATAAAATAATTGGTCTTCATTGGATTTGGGGGTGCTCCAGCAATGCTAGACTGAACATCAGACAACACTTGAGGAGCAGGAAGAAGCACCGAGTGTAGGGGAATCTGAGGTCTCCCTGAGGCCTCCCATCTTTCTGCCTTAAAAGGGGTATCACATGGACCTCAGAGCCTTGAAGGAAACTGGCTACAGCTGGGAGAAGAAACACAGTAAAGAACTACTGTTTGTTCAACGTCTTCCTTGTCTCTGGCGTTTACATGCACATTATTGGGTTTGATTTTCTTAACTCCTTAGAACAAATTTTCCCCCTATTTTCACAGCTATGAGAAGGAGATAAAGAGAGGTAGAGAATTTTTATAGATTATATAGTGAGTAATCACCATTTCTGGAGATGCAACTCCTCAACCCCATTGTCCTCTGAATGTACGACTTCTCCTTCCCTACAGTGAAAACAGGTTGTGAGAGATTCTGAAAACAGAAGCTATTATTTGGGAGTTCTACATGATACCAAGAAGGTGAGGTGGCAAGCGTGGGGAGATAGAGGTCAGAGGATAGTGACAGGGCAGCTCTTCAAAGCCAAGAAGGTCAACAGAGGAGCCAGAACAAACGTAGAGACTAGGGACAAAGTGAGGCATTCTGGTACCCTGGCCAAGGCAGAAAGATGGAGGTCCTAGATAAATACCTGGGGAGAGTCTTAGGCTACACTGCACCTTCATGTGTCCCACAGTTTAACATAAAGGCAGCCTGAGGGGTTGGTTCCTTCCTTTGATAATCTATTCAGTTCACTGAACCCTTGTAGTGGTTAACTGTTCCAGCTATGACCTTGAAGCACCACCCCTAGTGAGGCAACAGGCAGCTACTACACCTGCCTATGACCTTGAAGTACCTGTCCCTGGGGCGTGGCCGCTGGAGACCCTTAAGACATGGGATGTATGTATGTATGTATGTATGTATGTATGTATGTATGTAAGCTCCTTCTTTGCTTCCTCATTGTTTTGGATGCTGGGACAGACCAGGCAGATCCCAGGCAGAAAGGACAACATGGGATTGTGCCTCACCCTTCTAGGATTCTATCACAAATTCCTCTGTTTTGTCTTGTGAGTTTTCTTTTCCAAATAAATTCCTTTGGCCTTAAAGGAGACTCCATGGATTTCTCGAATTTTCTGGTGCCCAAAGTGGGGCATAACCCACGACCTTGAGATTAAGAGTCTCATGCTCTACCAACTGAGCTAGCCGGGCTTGTGTGGCAGTGGTAAGCACCTTGACTTGCTGAGCCATCCATTTGGGCCTCCCATTTACAACTGAAAAGACGGTTTTTAGCTTTAGAGTGGTAAAGCACTTACCTAGCATGCATGTGGCCCTGGGTCCAGTTCCCAGCAACACACACAGCGTTTGTTTTAGATACCACTTCAAGTGTAAAAATCAAACAGGAGCAGAAAGATTCAGATAGATAAAAATCCTAGCTGGATGGTGACAGCACATGCCTTTGATCCCTGCACTCAGAGGCAGAGGCAGGTGGATCTCTAAATTAAATTAAACCCTGCCACCATTCTCCAGGTCATGCAAAGATCTAAATTCTCAGGGTTCCAGGAGACTTTATCTCTTAGCTCACAGTCTGGCTAGTGGTATGCAAGATCAGATATTGAGCAGTAACGACTGAGCTGTAGATACCAGCTTCCTGTGTTTAGAAAAGGTAAGGACATTGTTAGTTCATTCTACAAATATTTGTGGAGGCCACACAAATGGAAAAGGCCCATTGTGGAAGTCCACATAAAATTCTGGAAGGCCGGACAAGGAAATCAGCATGTGAGCTGAGAGCTGCAGTAGTTGAATGTGTATGTGGATTTTTTTTTTTTTTTTGAGATAAGGTCCCATATAGTCAAATGCAAAGGTCATTGTACACTTAAAGCCATATGGTTAAGCAATTAATATCAGTGCTGGAGACATCTGGAAATTATGGAAGCTACAGGCAGTAAGGTAGCAGAGAGGAACACCCAATATCAATTATTTAATATTGCTTGAGACCATCCCTTAACTCCCAACTTGCTGCATACCTAAGCTTCTGGTTCTCCTACCTCTAACCCCTAAGCACTGAGATTACAGGTGTGCACCACCACATCTGGTTTATACAGTTCTAGGGATTGGACTGGGGTTTTCATGTATGACAGGCAAGCACTCTACCAACTGAGCTCCTGGACCCCATGTGCACATTTACAGTTCCTTTTCCTGACTAACATTTGTGCTGACCATGCTTTGTTCTGATTATCCAGCTGCTTTTTATGCTGGACTTCAGTTGAACTTCAGTTTCTTGTAAAGAAGGAAAAGGCTTCTTCTAAGGCTCCTAAAGAAAGACGATAAAAATTTGTTCACAGATTATCCATGGGTCATGGTAGTACATATTTAATTAGTATGCATCCGATTTTAAGTTAATCATTTGGTCCAGAGTTTGGTAGTCTTGACTCTATTTTGACAATGCATAATTTATTTTTTCCCACCTAAAAAGAAAAGACTTTATTACATTATCTTTCTAATCAGAGTCTATCCCATGGTTTTCTTAAACTTCTCACAGAACTGAAAACAGTTCTTCTCATGGAAAAACTCAACAAATAATTCTTTGGAGCAATCGAAGGTGAAATATGCTGAAACAAAAACTGGTGTGACTTCAGAAAGCATGTTCATCATCATTTTTCACCCTCCTCTTTAATTTTTAACAAAGAAACGGAGCCCATGTGGACTGCTATAGGAGACTTCCCATCCTCTTTATTTGACAAAGATGGGAAAGATGCCTGCACCATCTGCACACGAGAAACAGATGTCTCATTTGCATTGGATTTTTCCAGCAGAAGTGAGCCTAGAAGGCTGGGGAAATACATCACGTTTATTTCAATGAATGTAGATTGTTGACACTAATCATTTTCCAGGCATCGTATACAAAGGGCAGTGTGAAGTTAAGACAGTTCTGGAAACATCTGGAAGCTATGGGGCAATCAGATAGCAGAGGATTGCCCATCTTCAATTATTTAACATTACTAGAGAACATCTCATGTATCAGCCATCGTGAAAGCAACTTCTGTATTCATTGTCTCATTTTTGCCACCACTGCATGACAAGTACATGGGGACCATAAAGGGACCCGTTACGCAGATGGTGGCTCAGTGAGACTCAGCTGATCTATCCATCCCCTATGTACCAAGATGCAAACCTATGACTCATAGCTTCCGAAAAATGCTCCAAGACAGATGAAACAGGAAACAGGCAGACTCTTTAATATCAACTGTGAGTCTTCAGAGCCACAGAGTCTACCTAGCAGGAAGCGCCCGTATAAAGCTTGTTAAAAGGCCTGGTGGAGGCAGTAGCCCAGAGTTCAAGGTCTTAAGTCATTGAGGCCTTTAAGCAAACCCTGGTCCCTGAACCCTAGCAGGACAGAGAGGAGACCACTAACCTTCTATGGCATTCATGTAATTATGTATATTCTCTGGAGTCTTCATCATATGGGCTCAGCATAAATGCCAGTTCTAGACACAGAGGTTCGGAGAATCTCTGTGAAGAAGAAAGCCAGGATCCAAGGAAAAGGCAAATGATTTTATTTATTTATTTTTAGCCTGCGTGCTTGCAGATTTAGTGTGAACGAATTTTTGCCAGCTCAGAAAGAGCTGGGGTCACTAGGAGCAGAAAGAGTTAATCCTTTGGGGAGTGAGGTGGAAATGTGGATTGACTGGGGTGTGGAAACAAAACCTGAAACAAACAAACAAAAATACCAACAGTGTTTAGGGAGAAGGACTTGAGGTTGTTATTCAGCATCAAGACTGGGAAATGGTTTATTGAATAACATTCAATAAACATTCTCTTTGAAGGAAGTGAGCTGTAAATGTGTCAAAAGATAATTATGGATTGGCCTCTGGGGAGAGGAGATGTGCTGGGCTTTAGTTGTGTGCCTTGGAAAACTGACTTAAATGCAAACTTTCTTTCTCAGCCATGCAGACCTAGAGTAGCTCTTGATTCTGTTCCAATATGAACATATTGAGAACTGGGTGTGGTGGCACATGCTTTCAATCTCAGTACTCAGGAGGCAGAGGCAGCTGGTTTTCTATGAACTCTAGGGCAGTCTAATCTACATAGTGAATTTCAAGGCAGTCAAGGATACATAGTGAGACCTTGCTTGAAAAACAAAACAACAAAAACATCAAGAAGAAGGAGGAGGAGGGTGGGAGGAGGGTGAGAATATATTGAAAATAATGTTCCTTTACAGCTTTGAAGTTCTTGATGTTTTTTCAGGGTTTATTAATACTTGTCCCCATTCTTACTACCTGAGGAGGTCAAAATATTATTGTCTACTTCCATTTATTCTTTTAGATAGAAGAGCAGCCAGTGGTACACAGAGGAAAATGAGTTCCCATCAAGACCAATGTGAGACAAGGAAGCACAATGTAAGCTGTTGCTGCTCATGATGGTGATGATGATGATGATGTTAACAATGATGATGATGATGATAATGATTGATGATGTTGATGCTATTCACATTGTGGTCAATACTGGTGCTGCTGCTCCTAAGTAAATGAAGTAGAGTACTTCACATTCAACGCTAAGCCTTGTACTAAACACTCAAAACTTCAGGCACGTCTGTTCTGTGATAGAGATGATAATAATCTCCATTGGAGGAATACCAGACACAGAATGAGGCTGAGGTAGAATGGCAGAGCTGGGGCTCAAACCCACAATTGAGTCCTAACTACCATGTCCTGTTCTCCTTCCTGACCTCTGCGGAATTCCTTCTGTGCTGTGTCCCACATGCTCATGAAGAAGGTCCATAGTGCAGAGCTCTGAGAGGGTGACTGATAATAGGTACACTGCCCAAGACAGTTGTTAGCACAGAGGACATGCTCAGAAATTGCTGACCTTATGTAAACACACATAAATTGTTGATCATTTTCTTAATTCCTGGCTTCCTCCAAGGGAAAACTTTCCAGGATTCTGGGAGGAAACCTTGATATATTGGTTTGGGGGTTGAAGGATATACTTGAATGGCAGTATAAGGAATTTACTTTGTTCTAAGGCAAGTGGTTTCATTTATTGTTGTTGCTGTTTATTTTATTTATTTGTTTATTTTTATGAGATGGGTGCTCTAGTTTTCAGTGAATTGAATTGCTTACAATCATGGAAAGACCATTGGAAGAGAGGGGTTCAGTAACTCCTGAGAGGAATTGGTGTGGGGAGGGAGTGTGCAGAAATATCTAAAGGGGATGTTTGTCAATGATGTTGGTGTATGCGTGGGGAGTACCCCCTTTCCTGTGTTTTCCTCATCCATGGCACAGTGTGCAGTGACCATCAGATGTCGTGGCGAGACTATGGCAAAGAAGAGAAGAGCGAGGGGAAGTTCCATCTGGGAAGGGTCTGCTGGGCAGGCAGCAGGGGACGGAGGGAGGAGGCATGGAGTGGGTGACTCCCGTGCCAGGTGGATTCTCCTATAGTCTGCAGTTGGTTTCTGCTCAAATTTCTCTAATGACCAGATGGGCTAATGCTCAGACAGCAGCTAGTGCAACATTCCCATTTCTGTTATCTTTTCCCCCATCTCTCACTTGTAGCAGTGCCAGCCAGAGCAGGAACACTGGTCTGGCTGGTCTTTAATCAAATTAGCTAACCACAAGGCTGTGAGGCAGGGTCTGCTTCCTCCAAGGATGAAAGTACCTGCAGGAGATCTTGCTTCTGATCCAGCACTCCAAGTAACTTACAATTCATAATAAAGCCCAGCGTTCCAGTGTAATCACATCTCACCATGTGTGATTTCTCCAGTTACACTTTGATCGCTCAGAGCAGTTTCTCTTGGAGTGAAACTTAGTTTTAAACATGTGTATATTATATCATAGTCTTATAGAACATGTTTCTGTCAACTAACCTGAACAGTATCATATACATATATGCATGCATATTATGTCTATATGCGTGTATACATATGTACAGATGCCACACATGCAATTTCATGGCTAGTTTGAAAACACAGAGGCCTGAGCACCAACATCAGCCAACATAATTAATGTTTCGTGTTTTTCTTTTGTTTATAGCTATTCACTACATTTTTGGGTATTTAGAGCTTAAACACAGGGCTTGGCAGATGAGTCTGCCACTGAGCTACATCTTCAGTCAGGTCAGACTTTACGCCCTTGTTTGTTTCTTTGTAAATCTAACCCGCAAGCAGAAAGCACTTCCTATGCGCCAGGCAGACTTCAGATCTATTAACCTACTGAACCCAAAAGTAGCCATGAGGCAGCTGCTCCCACCCTCCTTTTTTTCTCTCCCAAGAAGAATGAAGCACAGAAAGATTGGCGATTTCTTCAAAACTGCAGTGAGCAAATCGCAGAGCCCATCAGTAGGCAGTTTCTGATGTTCTAGAAAGACCCCTAACTTGTTGAAGAGTATAAAGTGGGGTGAGAAAATGTGTTTGTTGCATCCTGGATGGGGGTAGATAAAGATGACCTGGCGATTGGCAGTGAGTACATTTACCTTTGTGGGGGTTGGGGTGGTAGCTAGGTGACTAAGAAAATGTGCTATTCTTTCAGAGGTCCAGAGTTCGGTTTCCAACACTCACATTGGACTGCTTACAACTGCCTGAAACTCTGCTTTGGGCATCTGATAATTCTGGCCTCTCAAGGTATATACTCATGCCCAAACACACACTCACACATGCATGATTAAAAATAAATACTATAAAAACTATCTTTGTATGTGTGTTACTGTGTGTGTGGATTCAGGGGGGGCTACATATGTACAGTACATTTGTGAAGGTTGAAAGACAGCCTCAGGGTCTCCTGTTGTTTGCCTCTGCCTACCCCTGGCTAGCTAGTGTGTGAGCTTCAGTGAATTCTGTCTTCCTACTATCTCTCCTTAAGGATGCTTGATCACAGAAACATGCTCTACTATGTCTGTGGAGATTCAAACTAAGATTCTCATGCTTGTACAGCAAAGACATTACCCATGCAGCCTGCCCAAGAGTCCCTTTCTAAAGGCCACCATAAACCTCACAGGGGCCCGAGAAAGAACATAGACCAATAATCTAATGTGCGGTAGCTCCCAGGGACAGTGATCAGAGATGTACCAGGACTCCAAGGAATTTGAAGAAGGTGGGCACCATATAGAAAGAGTGGTGGGGACAATAATTCCAGGACACTAAGTTGGAACAACCCGGGCTTGTGTCACAACTCAGTTATCACTGTCATTTCCAAGAACCCAGTCCCCACCTCCCAAAGATACAGTCAGAGTTTTTTCTTTTTTCCTTTTAAACATAGTGTCTTAAGAAAGCAGCTGAAGGGCTTTCTGAGGACATGTTTTCTTCTCTCTAACTTCAACATCCACAGCAGCAATGATCTGGAACTTCACGTGGAGAAGCCTGGTCCAGGTCACAAGGATAATAGGCTACAGAGTACAACATGTATTGCTTGCTGACAGTGTACTGAGCTGGCACTGACGGGTGTGTCTAATCTGTCTTGTCCTTCACAGCCATTTCCCCTGGGAGATCACGAAGTCTTTATTCTGACAAAATGCCCTGGGTAGAAATGAAGGCAGACTGCAGCTCTGCAGCTGTTGTTGATTTAAAACTGAATGCCTCTACATTGGATTGAGAAGTCTAGTGCCTTTTCTACCTTCAGCCCTCGAGGCCATGGTTTTTCTCACATTTAAATAACACATCACTATTTAATAAGGAAAAATCAGGCTCATTTCTCTCCTCCCTTACAGTGGAGAAGTCACTTGAACTTTATTAAGGATATATAGAAAAGGGCCAGGGCTGTAGCTCAGGAGTAGAGTGCTGCCTAGCATGCTGGAGGTCCTGGGTTCAATCCTCAGCACTGCCAAGAAAAAAAAAATGGTATGTAGAAAAGATATATCTTCCTGGATATCCTAGAAGAAGGTTGCAAATGAAATGGTATAAAAATAGCAAGGACACCAGCACCTTTTGCCTAACATGGTTATGTGTTCATTGATGCAGGAGCTAGAGTTTAAATGAAGGAGGATCTTTGTATCCCACCTGAGTTACTTATTGGTTCCATGAACCTGAGAAAGCTGGGTTTTCTCAATAAGAATCCTATCCATATGAAGACAATAGTGTAGAACCTGCAGGGCCATCTTAATTACTATTACCACAGTATGAACCATACACATGGCTTCTCAACTGAATTTTCCTCATGCCATTTTTGGTTTGAATGTGACATGTCCCCCACAGGTTCAAGTGTCTAAACACTTGGTGTCCAGATGGTGGCACTGTTTGGGGAAGATTGGGAAACCTCTAGGAGGTTGAGCCCAACTAGAAGATGTGCATCTCCAGGGGCGGACCTTGATGCTTTGTAGTCTGGCCCCACTTCCTGTTCACCCTCTGCTCATTGAATACAAGTATAATGTGACCTGCCAGCTTCCTGCTCCTGCCATCACAGCATCCCTGACTGACGCCATGTCTTCCCTGCCGTGATGGAACTCTGTCCCTCTGGAACTGTAAGCCAAAGTAAGCCCTTCCTCCCTTGGGTTGTTTTCTTTTTCTTTTTTTCAGAGCCATAAGAAAGCAGCTAAGGCATGCTGTGATCGTTTCATTCATGATTATTAGTGCTTTGTTTGTATCTTCTCCTACTGAGGCCAAAAAGCTTAACTGCATATTAGTTTATAGAGGCGCTTACGCACATTAAATCAATCGATTCTTACCACAGCCCCGGTAGATAGTAGACAGGACAGGTAAGTATTATCAATCCATTACAGAAGCAAAGAAATGAGATTCCAGGAGGCTTTGCTGGTTTCCATAAATATGCACCATGCTGAATTCACTCATTCAACCTGTATTGAGTATCTATACTCAGGGCTTCTGGATAGCTGAGGAGGAAACCTGCAGGTGTGTCCAGCAGGGTTGCTAAAGTTCACAGAGTGGGTTCACTCAAGTTAGGGGACACTTGCTAGCTTTGTGTACTATGGGTTCTCTTCATCTAGTTGAGATAACTGTTTTTGTCAGAACGCTCTCCCTGCCTAAGGCTTAGAAACAAAGCACCAGCTGTATAATTCCCATGGAGAACTGACTTCAACTGTTATGACTTTCTCTTAAGAAGAAACTCACAGACACTCTATAAATCAATCCTGAACCATACACCAATGTACCCAGTTTATCCAGAATGCATAAAGCTTGGCACCTCTGGGGAAACATGCTTCAATTTTGTTAGTGTGGTCAATGTCAGCCACTAGACACAGAAAGGAAATGCTAGTTCTCTCTATCTTCATTTTGTTTATTGTTGTATCCTCAGTCCAGAACGTAACAGCCTTCAGTAAATACATATACAATGAATGTGGTAATAGCATTAAGATAATAGTGCTCTAATTATTTTGTGTATTGTGTGAATAGGGTGTGTGTGTGTGTGTGTGTGTGTGAGAGAGAGAGAGAGAGAGAGAGAGAGAGAGAGAGAGAGAGAGAGAGAGAGAGAGAGAGAGAGATTGTGGTTGCATGTGTGAGTGTAATTGTGGCTGTATGAGTGAGTGTGGGTTCACACATACCCTGGTGTGCAAATGAAGAGCAACCTGGAGTGTCTGCTCTCACCTTCCACCTTGTGTGAGACAGTCTCCTGTTATTTGCCACAGCATATATCAAGGTAGTGGTCCACATGTTCCTAGAATCCATTGGTCTCTGCCTCCCATATCCTCACAGGAGTTCTGGGATTACAGACACAAGTTACTAATCCCATTGATGGGATTTTGTTTTTAATTATAAGATATTGGGGCTGCAGTGATGTCTTAGTGGATAGAGTGATTCCTGTGCAAGATGAGGACTGGAGTTTGAATACTGAGAACCCATGTAAATGTCAAGTGGGCATCATAGCCCATTCATAACCCTAGGTCTTGGGAGACTGGGATGAGGGGTCCCTGAAGAAAACTTGCTAGCTAGAATAGTCATATTGGGAGTTCTATGTACATCAAGAAGTCCTTCCTCAACATATTCAGTAAAGAGTTAAAAAGGAAGACTCCAGCATCAGTCTCTGGCCTCCACACCCATTGAAGTGGGATTTGTTGATGTTCGTCCCTGTGTATGCCAGGCTAGCTGCCTCACAAGCTTCCTGGAGTTCTTGTCTCTGCCTCCAATGTCTAGTTTCTTTCACTTCCCATGTTGTTTTCAAGGTTCATCTATATCAGTGGTTCTCAACCTTCCTAATGCTGTGACCCTTTAACACAGTCCCTCATGTTGTGGTGACCTCCAGCCATAAAATTATTTTCCCTGCTACTTCGTAACTTAATTTTGCTACCGTTGTGAATTGTAATGTAAATATCTGTGTTTTCCAATGGTTTTGGGCAACCACTGTGAAGGGATTGTTTGATCCCCAAAGGGGCTGTGACCCTCAGGTTAAGAATCACTGATCTATATGGTAGCATGCATTGGAACCCTATTCCTTTTTATGCCCAAATAGCATTCTACTGTAAAGACATACCATCGTTTATCCATGATCAGGGGACACTTGCTAGCTTTGTATGCTATGGGTTCTCTTCATCTAGTTGAGATAACTGCTTTTGTCAGAACACTCTCCCCGCCCAAGGCTTAGAAACAAAGCACCAGTTGTATAATTCCCACGGAGAACTGACTTCAATTGTTGTACCTTTCTCTTGAGAAAAAACTCACAGACACTCTATAAATCAATCCTGAATCGTTATTTCTGTCCTTAGGTCATTATGAATAATTCTGCTATATTCGTGTTTTTGTACGGATGTGTGCTTTCATTCCTTTGGGGGTATACATGCTGCATTGGAATTGATTGTAATAATTTGAGAGACTACCACCCTGCCTTCCAAAGCAGCTGCAACATTTTATATTCACATGCAGAGTTAATGAGGACTCTTGCCTTTCCAGGAGGCATGACATCTGTGTAGCCATGTCTCCTGCTCAACAACTTCCTGACTGGGTGAATGAACATACACTCTCTTCATGCTCTGTGTGTTGACAAGTCATAGTCTTAACACTGAATTCTCTCTCTCTCTCTCTCTCTCTCTCTCTCTCTCTCTCTCTCTCTCTCTCTCAGTTGGTCAGAAACTTGGCATTATTTTTAATTAATTATTCAGTGTGTGTGTCTGTGTGTGTGTGTGTGTGTGTGTGTGTGTGTGCGTGTGTGTGTGTGTGTGTGTGTGTGTGTGTGTGTGTGTGTGTAGACACAAGCACATACTCATACCATGGCATGTGTATGGAGGTCAGAGGTCAGCTTGATAGACTCAGTTCTCTACTCTTACCATGGTCCTATCAGTCTTGGCCATAATCATCAGTGATGCCCAGGGCTTTGTTGAACATTCTTCAGTTTTTCTTCTGCCATTTTCAGCCAGTTATTTCTGATGGGAGCTACACTTGTAAGTGTGGTGATTTACAATCTCAGGAAACTTCAGGTCTCCAGAGCATTTCCTTATCTGTCCTCCTGTTTCATCTCTCTGGTTGTTTTCACCTTGGAGATGAACATGCAAAGATAAACATGAGGATGAGATTGAGGACATGGGGACAGCTTTCAGGATTTGTTTCTACAGCTTTGCAAATTAATTTTCTTCTCCACCCAGGATCAGTGTGTCTCTCTTTAAAAATCTTTGTCCTACAAAAGGGTTACTGTTTTCCCATAGAGATCCCTACCTGGAAATTGTGGTCCCTCTTGGGCAGTATCATCCTGGAAGGTTCTTTGCACTGATTCTATATTCACATTGGAGGGAGCAGAGGGCTCGGCTTGACTCCTATGGGTCAAGGTCCTTAGGAAGTAGCCCACCAAAGGAGGTGGCTATAGAACGCAGTCTTTCCTGCTGCAGTGGCTCCCACTCTCTGGGTGGCTGGCTTTTCTTTGGCTTCTTCTCTTTCCTTTGCTCCAAATGTTAGATGTTTCCTGTTGCAACCACACTTTCAGTTTTATGACTATTGACTTTCCATTTTTCATAATTTCTTGTTTTAATCTTCAAAGCCACTTGGGTAATTCAGTAAAAATAAAAATGCCCAGGGGAGAATCAGATGAACTTTGACCTGGTTTTCATGGAGTTTTTGTTCTAAGGTCTCTCGTTAAGATGCTTAGTTTTAAATGTCAACTGGCTACAACTTAGAATCAGCTGGTGTCTTAGTTAGTTTTTCTGTCACTGTGATAAACACCATGACCCAAAGCAATGTGGAGAGGAGTTTATTTGTCTTAAAGGTTACAGCCCATCATTATGGGAAGCTAATTCAAAACAGAAGAAAAAATCATAGAGGAATACATACTTATTTTCCTCCAGGCTCATGTCCAGCTACTGTTCTTATACAGTCCAGGCCCATCTGCCAGAAACGGCACTGTCCACAGTGGTCTAGATCATCCTACATCAATTAGCAACCAAGAAAATGATCCACAAACATACTCACAGGATAACTTGGTAGAGGCAATTCCAAAGCTGAATTACCCTCTTCCCTGGCATACCAAGTTGTCAACCAAGATTAGCCCTCACCTCTGTGAAGAGTCTCAATTGAGTGTAATTGTCTTTATGAGGTTTATGTGTGGAATATTATCTTTATTTTTAATTGATGTGGGTAGATACAGACCATTGTGGGCAACACCATTCCCTAGACAAGGGGTCCTGAACCACGTAGAACAGGGTTAAACTAGATGCTAGAAGCAGAAAACAAGGCACATTTCATAAGAGAAAGTGTTTAACTGGGGACTTGTTTACAGTTTCAGTGGTTGGGTCCATTATCATCATGGCAGGGAGTATGGCAGCAGGCAGGCAGACATTGGAGCAGTAGCTGAGAGCTACATTCTGATCCGTAAGCAGAAAGAGAGAAAGAAACACTGAGCCTGGTGTAGACCTTTAAAACCTCAAAGCCAACTCCAAGGGACACACTTCCTCCAACAAGGCTGCATTTCCTAAACCTTCTCAAATCTCAAATAGTGCCACTCTCCAGTGACCAAACATTCAAATATATGAGCCTATGGGGGTGATTCTTATTCTGAGGTCCTTCCTTGACTTCCCCTCAGTGATGGACTAAAACTTGAAACTGTAAGCCAAATAAACCCTTTCTCCCCAAAGCTGATTTTGATCAGGGTATTTTATCATGACAACAACAACCAAAAAAAGACACTGATAGAATCTATATGTTTGAATGATATTTTTTGACAAGAAGCTTGAATCTGAGACACATCTATGTATGCATTTCCTGGCCCAGCCCTTTATGTACAGGATCCTTCTTTTTATTCTCACTGTCACCTAAAAGGCCACTTAACAATGAAGACCAAGTGGGAGCTTTCTCATTCCTGGTGGCAGAGTTTCCTCTCTCCTGACCACCAGAAGTGTTAGAAATGTATATGAATTTATATCCATCTTTTCCTCCTCAATTATATATCGGTTTCTCTTTTATACTCATGTACTTTTATTTTGTTTCAAAAAGAGATTTGTTAAAGCTTAAAGACATAAAATAGGCTTAAATCTGTGGTGACTGACATTTTAACATTACGGTGTGGCTTTGTCATCTAGCATGCTAGCCACATCCATAGCTCTCCTAGGATGCATGTGGCCCCTGGGCTGTAGGTTGGCCATGCCCTGTTTAAATCATTAGTGTCATGTAGAACACATACATTATATGCCCACTAGGAAAGGAAACCCAGTGCTTAGGAAATTTGGAGATAACTGATCAAAGAATTTTTCTCCAAGCTCCCATTAGTACAGAGCAGCATCCAAATCACCTTACCAAATCTTAAACTTTATTTTTAAAAAGTCCATTCCCTTTGGTTTTTCTTTATTATTCTTTTTCTCTTCCAGTTGGTTCCACATTTCTAAATGATCCTCAACAAAACAGCACTTTCTTTTGAGAACATGCTTGTATTCTCCCACATAATTTCCTTAATTTTAATAAATCTACATGGCTTGATTGATGCCACATATTTTCATTAACATCCAACATATGATATTTTCACCAGAAAGAGACACAGAGAACTGAGCAATATCTTTGTCATTGAAACAGGCACTTTTTCCCCAAGGTACTTTCCTTACCTAGATAATAAAGGGAGCCCAGCTTGCAGGCTTAGTTTAAACTGCGACCATAATAACATAGCCAAGATAATGACCTCCACCTCAAAATGCCCACTTTCTAACCCTGGCAACCCGTGGATGTATCCATTTCCCTGGCAAAGAAGAAGGTTCCAGATGGAATTAGGTTGCTAATCAATTGAACTTTAAATAAGGGATTATTCTGGGATATCTCAGCATCTTCAATGTAATGACAGGGGTATATGTAAATGGAAGAGTGATACAGAAGAGCCAATATTAATCTGAAAGAGACTGGATTGAAATTCACCAAGACCAAAAGTCCTCATGCCAAAAAAATGAAGGTACCTCTTATAATGATGAAAAAGACAATGGAAAGGACTCTCCCTGGGGGCCTTCTGACATAACACATTTCTGACAACACTGGGTTTTGTCCACTAAAACCCACTTTTTTTTTTTTTTTTTTTTTTTTGGTTTTTTGAGACAGGGTTTCTCTGTGTAGCTTTGCGCCTTTCCTGGAACTCGCTTTGGATACCAGGCTGGCCTCGAACTCACAGAGATCCGCCTGCCTCTGCCTCCTGAGTGCTGGGATTAAAGGCGTGCGCCACCACCTCCCGGCTAAAACCCACTTTATTGACTTATTAAAAAAAAACACATTTGTATTGCTTTGAACCACTTCGTTTGTGGTAAAAATGTTACAATAGGAAACCGTGATAGAACGATGTACACACCCCAAATCTAATCCTACACCCTAATCCCTATCTCAGCTTAGATGGCAAAGAGACTTTGCAGGTGCACTCCAGCCGACTCTCTTGAGATGGGGAATGGCTGCGGGTTAGGTGGTGTCCTCGCTGTACCAACAAGTTCTTTCTCCAAGGGAGTCAGGAGGTCAGAGTCTGAGCAGATGTGAAAACAGAAGCAGAGTTCACAGGGCATGAGGTCAGGAGCCAAGGAATACAGCAGCTTCTAGAATGTGGGAAAGGCAAGAAAACAGATGGAGATGGCCCACTGAGGACTTCTGAGCTCTGGGGCTGTAATATATTTGCATTATTTTAAGTTTATGAGTTCATTATAGAAGATGCAAGGGTGGGGCTCACAACCTATGCCCCAAGTCGGGTTCAGCTACCTGACCTCAAAAGGCCAATAAAAAGGAAAAAAGAGAAGGGAGGTTTGTTCTGTGTGGCCTCACTGGGAAAAGGGACAAAGAAACATAAAATCCCTCAGTGTGTCTTTGGGGATTCAGAAGTGAGATGGAGTAGAAGGTAGAGGATGAGCGCATCAAAGCTGTCCCAGTCAGGGTGTGGTCCTGCCCAACCTATGGCTGTCTGGATTTCAGTGTCCTCATGTAAGGTGGTCTGACAAGTTGTTAAGACTGTTTGAAATCTCTTTCCAGGAGGCAAGTTATTCCTCTGGCTGATGTCTTTTCCTTTTCCAAACATGGGATTCCTGGGGAAATTCCCATTTATCTGAGGTTCGTTGCTTCAACAGTTTGATAGATTGAGAGACACAGGTGTCTCTCTTGAATATCTTCATTTCTGCCAGACAGGTTATAGGTTTACAAGTTTGTGAACACTTCTAGCGATTTGTTTCTGTATTATCAAGGAACAAATTACAACTATGTTTACATATTACTTACTACTACAGAAGTGTACAAGTACATGCTTTCATGTGTGCATGCACTTGGATGTGGGGTGTGTGTGTGTGTGTTTCCATTTACTAATCACCCTCAGCCTTCCTGTGATATCTAGCTAGTCAAGCTCTTCCCCCTCATGCACTGACAGCCCTCAGAAGTGCTCTATGCCCTGGGAAGCCAGCCGACACAAGAGTCAGTCGGCTCCCATGGTTTCACTGGTCATGATTTTCACATCTGGGGCTCTGGGCTCTCTCTCGTCTACCATGTTTGTCCATTGAGAATTCCATCCTTGCCATTCTCTTTGTCCCGCTTGTCATAGAGTTCTGGAGAGAGTAAAGACTTAGCTACCAGCAGGGTATTTCTTGGCAGAATTTGGCTCATTCTTTGGCAGAGAATCATTGTCACCCTTTCCTCCTCGCCTCCCCGGTCAGTCTGGAATGTGTTTGTTGGGCAGACACTTTTGTGCTGTTTGATCTTTTTCTTATATTATCATCTTGAACTTGTCAACAAAAACATTTCACTGAGCATTTCGCGTTCAGGGTTGAGGCTCGTAATTCATACTGCGCGCCTCTCTCTCTTCCTCTTTCTCACGCACATCCACGTTTGTTCTTCAAAGACTGCAGCATAATTTAAAACTCACTTGTGCGTTTTCCTTCTACCACTTGAGAAGTCTTCACTTAGAACATTAAGAAAAGAAATCGGGATGAAGACGAGTCATTGTGTGGTCAGAGGTTAAAGTGGCATTGTATTTACAGATCCTGATCTTAAATCAACAGAAACAATAAAAATTTTAACCTCTTGACATCAATAAGCAATCATGGATGGCTCTTGGCTGACAAGGGTTCTACTCACGATTTTCAACTTTGTAATGATGTGAAGGAAGTGTGTATTGAATAGACTTTACCTCTAATTTTGAGTTCCAATGTTTTCTTCTGCACAGTGTACATGGTATGTTGGTCTCCCTCAATACTCGGCAGAAAAACAGGTCACAGCCCCCAGCCAGCCATGGGACCCTGAGGATAAGCCACCAAGCTCACTAGTGTACTCTGGTAATAAGCTTTGATCCACCAACAGGTTGGATGTATTAAGTACATTTTGATTTGCTAGATTTTCAATAACATAATGATTTTAACATAATACCATCGCAAATCAAGAACCATCTGTTACAATAGCATTATTTAGTTCTTTATTAAAATGCACATTTAAAGAAAGTCCCAGTCCCTCCGCCTCTTGTGCATTTGTATGTGCACTTACCCATGTGCACATGTGTGGAAGCTTTCGATCAACCTCTGGTGTCCTCCTGCATCATTCTCCAACCTACTTTTTGACACAAGGTTCCTGCAGGTTCTCATTGTTCCTGAAGCTCACCATTTCAGTCGGACTGGCTGGTCAATGAGTCTCCACAATCCACAAATGTCTCTCTTCTATATCCTATACCCCCAGCTGCTGGGGCTACAAACGTTCAAAGCCAGGCCCAGCTTTTATGTGGGGCTAGCATACCTGGCATTTACACAGGTGCTGGGCATCAGAACTCAAGCCCTCATGCTCGCCTATGCGGCAAGCGCTCTGCCCACTGAGCCATCTCACCACTCCCTAAAATGTTGTAAAGATGAGTTACTTACGTGTGTCTGCAGGAATTTACATGCAGCATGTGTGTACAGTGCCCATGGAGGTCAGAGGGGGCATCAGATCCCTTAGAATCAGAGTTACTGATGGTTGTGAGTTGCTTGAAATGTTGTGGAATATTTTGGTACACTGTGTGAAGATGTGTTGCTGTGATTGGTGTAATAAAAAGCTGAGTGGCCAATAGCTAGGCGGGAGAGCATAGGCGGGATTTCCTGAGAGAGAGAGAGGAGGAGGAGAAGGCATCCAGGTGCACTGAGAGTCACCAGCCAGACTCAGAGGAAGCAGGATGGGCCTTATGGAGGTGAACTAGTGTCACATGGCAGAACGTAAATTAATATAAACAGGTTAATTCAAGTTATAAGCACTAGTTGGGGACAAGCTTAAGTTAAGGATGTGCTTTCAGAATCAATAATAAGTCTCCGTGTCATTATTTGCAGGCTGGTGGTGCAAACAATGAAGTACTGCTACAAAACCTGGATCATTTGCAAAGGTAATATGCACTCTTACCTGATACGCTCTCCAGCCCCTAAAATGTTTTCTGTCTAACCTTCTGTACTGCCTCATGCTTAAATATACTTCAGTCATCAATCTTTTTGTTTGTACTGACATTCTCTGTACTGTAAATTACGTTTTTAAAATTTCATATTTATACATGGTTTGTGGACTTTGAACACACATTAAACCTTAATGTTTTTCCTTTCTATATGTGTTTCTTTAAGAAAAGTTATGTAGCCTACATCCTAATCTGAAAGTCATCCACACTCAACAGCATCCTACTATGAGCCATACTTCTGGTCTCCTGCCATCTAGTTTCTGTTCCAGTCCCATCTTTGGCCAAGATTTCCAGTTTTTACATTATTATTTACAGTTCTCAAAGGAACAGGTGATCTACAATAATACTATGTAATGTAAATTATTCTTACCGTTATTTACTTATTCACTTGGACTAGACAATGTTCTGGGAGCAAGGATGTGATAATTAGCAAAAGATGGTACCTGTGTCCTCATGAAGCTTCCCATCCAATAATGCAAAGCCAGAGTCACCTCTTTTGGGAAAATGGCTAAATGCTGAGTACGTGACACTTGATACAGATCAGATGTTCAGCTAACATCTACCCGATGACCGTGATCGTAATCATTAGTACTGTAAGAATGTACAAGGACTATAGCTGTAGTGCCACAGGATGGAGATAATCGGAACCACAGAGCTCTTCAGAGTGGAAAAAGTTTTCATACTTATGTAGGAGTTCTGCTGCTCTTGTGTGGGAGCTTAACCTTCCATTCCAGGTGGGCGTGGATTCAAATCCTGGCTCTGCTCCTGAGTAACAATGTCTTTCAAATGAATTTCAGTTCTGAGCTTTATTTTTCTCACCTATACAAGGTGTATGTGCTTCCATTAGGGGGAATTTTTGAAGATTAAATATGCAAATACCTACAGTGGGATCTAGTCAGATATTTGCTTAATAAGTATTCCACATGAATAACATTGTGATCTTGAAACTTTGATCTGCCGGGAGTCTGGAGCCTCCAGGATGTGAAATGTTGGTGCAAAGAGGCATTAAAGATGCAAATAGTTTTATTTGTGTGTAGAGGGAGGGTATTCAGTGAAAGAAATTCTGTAGTAACAAGCATTTTTAACGGATTAATTGTGAAGTGTTGGGCAGTCAGGAGCAGGAGACGCAAGAGGACAGTGAGACCCTCATCGCAACATCTAAAGAAGGGTTTGCATTGATGAGCTCAGATCTGTTTGATGGCACTTGGTATAACAAGTATATGACTGATTTTAATTTAGTTGAATTTCTTCTTCTCTGGTTTTCTTGACTCCATACTGTATCAATTCTGTCAAGTGTAGCTCAATAGAAGTGAATTTTACCCGCTTTTTACTCACCTTCTTGGTCCTTGGATTTTTTTTTTCTCTCACCCCTTCACCCTTGCGTTGGTTGCTCAGTTCCTGTGTCTACTGTAATCTACTCTACAGCACACGGACTTTACAAGCAAAGCAGATCTTGGAGTAGAAACTGGAAACAAAAGCTGCATCTGAGCCGCTGACGTCAAGAGCCCAAGTGGAGGAAGAGATAACAGGTACTAACTAGGGAACAAGAAAAGAATCAGAGAAGCCACATTTGTTCCTTGCACTATTAGCCATTGAATTTTAGTCCCCATTAGGGACTAAGAGTTTACACAGAGTTCCATAAACTGCATCCGAGAGTGTGATAACACAGGCAAGCATAGCTGAGTCAAGTTTATGAGCTAAGAGAGAAGGCACGCATCAACCAGATCACTGAAAACTGCATCTAGGTTAAGTGCTACAGAGACAGGGAAACGGAGCTATGAAAAGATGACTTACCTGGTCAGGAAGATCACGCAAGATTTTCTGGAGTAGGGGATAGCTGGACTAGGATCTGAAGGACAGTCACTGACTAGGGCTCAAATGGAGGACATGCTAGGCATCACCTGCCATTCTTTCCCATCAGGTACTTCTTATAGGACCCAGTAGAAGATCCGGCAGAAGCCAGGATTGGAAGTATCTAGAGCCCTAAGGTGCTCCAACTCTGAACTATTTTTCTGAACTATTTTTGGCTGTTTTTGCTTTCCCCCTGGATGTCTACTTTCCTGGAATAGATCAGGACTGGTCACAAGCTGTGGCCCTTCCAAATCTTGGTGAATTAAGGTAGACACCAAACACGGACCAATGACAAGGATCCAAGCTGGATGTTTCTAAGCTCTGCTATTGGCCTGCCTGCATACGATCTACCCCTAACTTAGCCTTGCCTGAGAGAGATTGCCCCCATTTTACATTTAATCTTTTATTTTTTTCCCTACTATTTTATACTCTTCCCATGTGTTCCTACTTGGAGACTTAGGTTAGGTCTGTACTTCCTAACTATCTCATTAGTTGTCAGCAGAGTCCACATTGTCTGGACTGTATAGTCTAATGAATGACCAGCAACTGCAGACGGAGTCTATTTGAAACACACAGTCATCGAAATGTATGCTGCCCGATATGCTTTCTGGCAGTGAGGCAAAAACATCTAGCTGCCACTAAATGAAAATAGTGTTTTCTTCCTCAGGAACAGACACTCCTTGTCTTCACTCATCAATGCTTGCTTCTGCAGCTGTCCGGGAACATTCCCCAGCTTCCTGCTGAATGGGAGGTGGCGGGGGGGGGGGGGGGGGGGGGGACATCTTTGGGTTTCAGTTTTCCTCTGGATTTTATCCCTTCTCTGCTCTTGAATCTCTACCAGGTTCTGGGGGAATCAGAGTCTCCCCAGCACTATCCTTTTCCTTCCTAAGTTCCGTCTGTGAATGTTGGCTCTACTCTACAGAGGGGTCCAAGCCATCTTCTCATACGCAACACTCTCTTATTCTAATCGGCTCGTATCATCCACACACCACTGTGGGAATGGGGCGAGGGGCTGTTTCTGACACAGAGAAAAGAGAGATGGCCACCCTGAGACTCTCTAGCGGGTGACTAGCAAGGCTGGGGCTAGATTAAAATGCTGATCTTTACACTTGTGACTTTGCTCTTTTTATCAAGTAATTCTTGGTTTGTTTCAGTGTTTTGCTTTACCATAGGGTTCTCTAGCAAGAAAAACGTTCTGGATATGTGCTATCTTCCTATCTAAAAAAATTCTTCACCTTCTGGGAAATGGGAATTGATAGGCAAACCCTACATTTGCCTTCATCCTTTGGAGTCCCTGTCTGTTCAGCCAAAAGGAGTCCCAGGAAGGAGGCAAAGAGTGAGAAGATAAGGAAATCAGAGGAGCTCCTTTGTCACAACTGCCAGCTGTAAATCCGGGAACAGGAAGCAGCAGTTGCTAGCCTTAAACACTCAGACTTAAGCTAGAAGAGAAGGCTTTGCCAACTACAAGCCTGGCCCACATGGGGAAAGGCTTTGCTGTTTCTCATGGGCCCAAGGCCTTGGTGCTTGTCGTGGCTGTCTCCGTGTCAACAATACATGTTTACTCAGGACTTGACTCATTCAGGGATTCCTCTACTCCTTATAGTGTCTCTCATGCAGCTCTCTTCAAACTCCAATAGTCACCCTTCCTCCTACTCTGGCCATGGGATGCTTGAATTTTTCTCACCTTTCCCTCTTGAGGGTCCTCTTCTCTTGCCTTTCAGAACCAGCATTTGCACAGCAGTTTGCAAAGGAAATTTCTGAAGGACTTCTCTCCAACACAAGGCAGCTCTCACTGCACTCTGGCCCTCCTCAGATTTGCCCATGGGCATATTTCAGGTCTCATGACATCTGCTTGCCTTGCCGTGGGACAACTCCAGAGAACTGAGCAGGTGCCGCTGAATCCCATCTCCCCATTTACAATCACCACCAAACTGTCCCATTGAGCTTCCTCAGAGATTCCCACCTACTTCAAGGAGGAAACACCTTCCCCTAACATCCATAGTCCAGGATATGTGTCCATGGCAGGGTCCTCATTTCCAGGTAACAGATAATAGGTGAATCAGTAAAAGAAGACTCACCACCTGGGTTGGAGGGGGCTGTCTTTGGGAACGCTGTTGGCTAAAATTACATGCGAACCTTTTTGCTGTGATACACACATTTCTGCTTATGAAAAATAATAGTACTGAGCTGAAAGTGCTTATTAGCTATAATCAGCTTAAGTGCAGGGAGATACAGGTTCCCTTTCTGTAAGGAAGGTCTCCGTGGTATAATTCCCAGGGCCCATCCCATTACTACATTAAAGACTCTTGAAAGTCCCTAAAGGAATGTCCCAGCGGCCACACAGTGCTCCCAGAAATCTGTGAACTATTCCTAGGCACAGTTATTTAGCCTCTTCATACCAACACCATCCAACTCCACACCTTCTCACAGCAACACAGCAACTGAACCGTGAACATATATCCAAGCAAAGCTTTCAGCCTAGAAACATATATATGAACTGTGAACATATATCCAAGCAAAGCTTTCAGCCTAGAAACATATATATGAACTGTGAACATATATCCAAGCAAAGCTTTCAGCCTAGAAACCCATTAAGAGATAATAACCCACCTCAGTCATTCTGGCCCCGATAACTGAACTGTTATAGTTATTCTCCGCAAAGCAGACTTAACTTCCTGAAACATTTTCAAATCCTCTATTTCCTTGGATCCACCTTGCAAATCTATACCATTGGCAGAGCAGCCACTGCTATCCTGTTTTCAGAGAGGAGGAAATGGAGATCATGATTTCAGAGCTGACTATTGGCAAGACTGAGATTAGAAATTAGGCCTTCCTATGTCCTCTGCTGGCCCATTACCTTCTTTTCTCTGTGTGAGCTTTTATCTCATGGTGCTAGTGTGCACAACACATGTTTTCTTACTAAAAGTGCTCCTAATAGTATTTTTAAAGTGCTCTTGAAGCCAGGGAGGGAGCTCAGCAGGGAAAGATGCTTGCCACCACGGCTGGTGAGCTGAGTTCAATTACCCAGATCCAGGTGATGGAATGGGAGAAAAGATCTCACAAGTTGTCCTCTGACCTCCACATGTACACCGTGGTGTGTGAGTACCTACAGACACATACATGCATGCATATACACAAAATCAAACAAACAAATACTTTTTCTTGTTACTGATATAGACAATTCTAAATCAATGCACACCCCAAACCTTATAATCTTTATAACATTTATTTTGAAGGTATTTTATCATTGTGAGTGTGAAGATGTTATATGTTATAGTTAGGGTTTGAATGTGCCCCACAGTACCCTAATGGATAAATAAGGTAGTGCTAATTTTAGTTGTGAACCTGTGTTCTGCTGGGCTCTAACTTCCTGCATCAATCAATCATGACCCTCTGCAAATCCACAGCCCTACTGAACCCGAAACTTCCCAGAGGCAACTATTGGTCTGCTGAGGCTTAAGTGTCTCCACATCACTGTCCAAGAGAGGGTTCTAATGACAACCCTCACAAGGACTGGCTTCCACCAAGTCAAGTGCCCTAAGTGGATAACCAGGCTCCCTAAGCCGGGTCCATGCTTTGCTCTTTGAAACCCTCCTGTCCACAGCGCTGTATCATATGTCCTGGCACTAAATGTCTAGTGAATAAGGAAGCTTGTCACCACTGAGGGCATTCCTCTTGAGTGAAGGGTAATCATCGAGGATTGATAGTTGAGACAACACAAACTCTTTCCCTTTCACAGTAGAGTGTGAAGTGTGCACATGGAGTGTGAAGATTTATGCAGGAACTGTAAAACAAAAAACAACCAGGCATTCTCATTTATACCCTTTGGTTTTCATTTCAGGGATGGATGTTTGGAACTAGGCTCCACACATTGCCCAATGTCCCCAACCCATCAGTAATCACAAGAATTGAGAGAACCCCTGACCCTCCTCTGTTTACCTCAGCATGAACGAGGAAGACCCGTTCTTCAACATTCTCAAACCATAGACAACGTATCCTCAGTGTCTGAAGCCTTGAAATACAGACAAATAAGGTTCAGTCTCTGTCCCTGAAGAATGTTTTTAAAGGTGGAACTTCGAACAGAAAAGCATAACAACAAAAAAAGAAATTGTGAATTTGGAAATTCATTACATTTTTTTCTTCGTTTTTTCCCCTCTTCCCCACCTCAGTGCCTTGATTTACTCACTTTAGGAAAGACGAGTGGATGCTAAATGTAAGAAGGCACTTGTGAACTGGGTTTCTTGGGGAAAGCCGGCATGGGAGCTGGAGCATGTATTGAGAAACAGCAAGTACAGCTGAGGGAACAGAGCCCCAAGGGCACAGACTTCTGAGGTTCCCTGGGAAACTGTCTGAAGGCCAACTCTCTCCACAGCTTCCTGTAGTAAAATCCACTCTGAAAAACATGACTTTTGTGACTGGGACTTTTGTGAGTACAGAGAAGAGGCCAACATTTCCTGTGGAGACTGGGGTGGTACGGGGCCGAGGCCGGAGCAGGGGTGGTGACAACTCACAAGCCAAGGATGTGGTCCTCCCAGCCCAGTGTGACTCCAGTCCACAGAAACACCCTGGGCAGGGATGTGTGGTCTGGATTTACACCAAGCGTTGAACTGGAAGTTCACGAAAGGTTCTTAAGTTCACAAGGGACACACGACCTTGTCACCCATGCTCCTCTTTTAAAAGTAAGAAGTCCAAAGTGTGTTACTACATGTCGGGAAACAACATTATAGGGTTGAACAGAGAAACTAAAGCAATTAAAGAGGATCAGAATTCAAAGGGACTTCACAGTGGCAAGCCAATTTAAGTAGAGTTGAGTAGTCCTAGAAGAGGTGTAGTATCAACAGATGGGCACGGAGGGAGAGGGAGAAAGGAAGGAGGCTATTCTAGGTGGAATGGATAGCTTATGCCAGGGTCTCTCCACCTCAGCAATCAGCATTAGCTGATCAATAATTAGCACGAGTTGTTTACTGTGTAGCATCCCTGCCCTCTACAAGCTAAAGATCAGTAGCAACATCCCACTCCAGTCACAGCAAAGATAACTCCAAACTCTGCCAGATGCCACCTGAAGGACAATGTGAATGGCATGTGTGAAGGACATCATCCCTGGAAGCTGATGCTGGGGGTCATTGATAAAAGATCATGTTGGCAAGAAAGTTGTGCCGATAGGAAGCTAAGCCGTGGTTGTGGTATTGATCCCCTACTGTATGGCCTGGCTATTCAGGTGGGAATTCTAAGCAGAAATGGCATTGCCCAGTGTAACTTTGGAAAAAATAAGTAGGAGTGTGGGGGTAGTGCCTTAGAGATACACACGAAGCCTCGGGTCACAGAACTCAGCCAATGTCTTACAGGAGAATCAATACATCCATTCTTCCTTGTCACTCTGATCTGCAGATAGTTAATGACTCTTACCCTAAGGACTTCCTTTTAGGCTGGGCTGACATGCCTGGCCTTGACCCCTGGGTAGTGGCTTGTTCCTCTGAAGGCTGGGAGCACCTGTGGCCTTACCCCCTTATTTTAGCAACAATTCTCGAAGCAGCCAGAAGCATACACCCAGAAGCTCTTTGGACTGTTTGTTGTGTTGTTGCTAACGGAGCCTGCGGTCTAAAAGGGGTTTCCAGGGCATGTTGATTAGTTCTCTGCTACCCAGGGAGCCAGGGACACAGTGTGCACAGGGGCTGTTCGGCTTAGGAGACTGGTTGGAACTGGTAGTTATTTAAAGACGCTGGGCTAGTGTCAATGTCGCTTCGACTTTTTTTTTTTTTTTAAAGATACTTTAGGGGGCCAAGAGTAATGGCTAGCTGATTCTTCCACTTAGCTGCTAATTTGGGATTTGAGCTGCAATTACAAACAGCTGTTGTAACATCTCCAGATTCCTAGGCAAAAAAAAAAAAAAAAAAAAGCCATTTGTGAAATCTTCAAAGGGCCTCCTCAAGAGTATGATAATTGAATTTCCTTATTTGTCAAAAAGATGAGTTTGGGGAATGAAACACTATAGGTTGTAGGGGCAAGATCTGTCACATTTGGGCAAAATAAATGTCCTGTAATTGTTAAGGCTATACATACCCATTCAGAAAGAGGCAGGCCTCCCATAGGCTTGAACAAAGCATGGCACATTAAGTTGAGGGGCAGGACCAAGCTCTTCTCCCTGTATCAAGGAGGAGGACTGGGTGGGGAGGGATGGGGGTAGATGGGAAGTAGGGGGAGTCAACGGGAGGAGAGAAGGTAGGGTAAACTGTGGTTTAATTAAAATAAATGAAGAAAATGTTAATTAAATTTTAAAAAGAAGAATATGTATATCCAATAAATATATGTTGAATACCTATTGGGGTCCCAGCTACGACAAGAGCTTACTAAAAGTCCATGCTAATAAAAGTTATAAAAATAATCCAATATAATTTGCCAATAAATCTATATAACTTACATATTAAGTTATCTAACTTCTCATGGGCACATCCTCACTCAAGCATGGCTAGCCTAGATCTAAAACATAGGAAGAACACTTTTCCTTGCTCGAAAGCAATTAAACCAGAGGCAAAACACAACACACACACACACACACACACACACACACACACACACACACACACACACCTCTCGAACAATAACCACCTATCATACAGATCAATAATTATACTTTACCTGTTTTGTAAGCATGGGAAATAAATCAGAATAGAAATTCTTATAATATCTGATGGAATCAAGTAAAGCTTCTCAGAGTACGATTGAGTCACTAAACCCTGGTTTTATATACCACCGTTTGCTAGTCCAGTGCCTCTTACATGGTGGACAATCCAATATCTGTTAAATTAAGACCCAGAATTTTTCCAACAAGATCTGAGTGCAGTTGAACCCCTGAGATATGGGTACAACCTGTGATCACTGCAGTAATCCTTCAGAGCAATATGTTTGTCATTTCAACATTATTATAAATTTTCCTTGGTTGTCTTGTCTTTCAGAAGCAAAGTAGGAAAAAAAATAACTGTGAAACTTCTATAAAACTTGAAACAGGAGTCAAAGATCTAAGCACTGTTCCCCTTGGATGGGAGTCCACAGAGCCCTCAGGATTCTTTTTAACAAACCTTTGCTCAATGGGTAAGGCATTTCACATCCTACTTCACATTGTGTGGGAAGCTCTGGTGCAGCGAGAGCATGTCAACCTGAGAGCTGACATGGTATGGGCACTGATTTAACGTTGGGTAGAGTTGTTCGTTGCTTGTGTCTTGGTTAGGAAGGCATAGGCACGGATTTCTTTTAACATTGGGTAGAGTTGCTCTTTGCTTGTATCTTGTTTCCCTTCTTCCCTCTATCTCACAATGAGGATCAGATGAATTCAGGGTGGTCACCACTTCTTGAAAGACCAGATACTTAGCAGATATCACTCAAGGAGGGAACTGAGCCCCATGGGCAGTGTGCTGTTTGAGAACAGCGGTACGAGCTGGACTTCACCCTCAGTGAGCTTTGAAACTATTACATTTATGGATTAATTAATTAGTTTACTTACTATTTTATGTGGACTCATCCAATGGCATCACACATGCCAGGTCAGAGGTCAGAGAAAAATGTGTGGAAGTCGGTTCTCTCCTATTGTGTGGGTCCTTGGGAATGAAGTCAGGTTCTTTGACCTGAAGGCATACGCCTCTACCTAGAGTCATACTGCTAGGCCATTCTTAGAAACTAGGAAAAACACATAGACATCATATCTGGCAGAGTTGGATACACTTGATAATTCTGAAAGGTCCTTTAAAATCCTGGATAAGAATGACAAGAGAAAAGAACCCCAGTGTATTGGTGAAATTATTAAGGCCACTCCACACAGTTAAAAGGGAGGTTTATTTTGTGGAGTAACTTACAAGTGAAGGGGTAGTTTACAAGGTCTGGGAAAGGTGTGTCACACTCCGGCAATGTTCTCTGTAGAACTTTGCTCGGTCTACCTCCAGCGTCCAGGGTCCAGGAACCAAGAGAGACAGCGCATCTGGATCTTGGGTCTTCAGGGTCCTCTCTCGGCCCCGCCTTGTAGGCGTGACAGTTACCGAAGACTCAGTGGGGGTTGGAACTTCCAGATCAAAGCTGGAATGGCTACCCACTTCACCAGTGGGTCAGATTACAAACGCTTTCTCAGTTCTCTGCTGCTGCAGAGCCAACCACCACAAGACCAGTGATTTAGCAATAGCCGTTACCAGTTGTTCAGTTTCTGTAAATCAGAAGTCCAGGCCCAAGGGGCTGGGAGGATAACATCATCATTGCAAGCACAAAGATGGGAGTTTGGTCCACGGAATTCATGGGGAAAAATACAGGTATGGTGCCACACACTTTTTTAATTAAAAATTTTTATACGATATATTTTACCCTATTTTCCTTACCCAACATCTCCTTCTTTCATTCCTCTTTCTCCCTCCCCTTCTCTCTCTCAAAAAAATGGAACAAATTAAGAAATAAAAAAAAAAAAATCCCACAAACATGAAAATCAAAACAGACAAAAAAAAGGCAAAACAAAAAGTTCACAAAAATAGCATTGTGTTCATTTTGTGTTGGCCAATTATGCCTGAGCATGGGGCCTGCACTGGAGTGTGGTTGATATACCCAGTAATATTACACTGGAGAACACTGATTTTCCCTTTGCCAGCCAGCAGGCATCAGCTACAGATAGCTTCTTGGTTAGGGCTGGGACCTCATGTCCACTTCCCCCTCTCAGATTATAATATACATCTGTAACTGCATTGCTAGGGAAGCAGAGACAGGCAGGTCCATGGGATTCTCTGGTCACTCAGCTTGGCTTACTTGACTAGGTCCAGACCAGTCCTGAAAGAGAAAATGAAGTCATGAAGCCCTACCCCTTCCTGAAAAGCTTTTGCCAGTTAATAGTTGCAAGGGTGGGGGAGTGATTTTCTTTAGTGGTATTAACACTGGTAAGTTGCCCTTGCTCCAGGAAATATACCCCACACACCCACTCACACCCATTTAAGCAACCCTAATTAAACTCAGTGACATGCACACAAGCGTAGCACCATGAGGTTCCTCAGTGCTAGATTCTCTCAGCTCCTAAAGACTGTTCTTATTCTCGAAGCCAATCTCAAGACCTTGCTTCTTCAAAGCTAGTTAATAATAACAATGGAAGCAACACAGTCAATCACGATTTAATTCCCTATTTCCATCATACTGCAGTTTTTAAAGACTCTTCTGTCGGGTAAGCTTTATGTGCTGAGGATGGCAGAGTTGGAGAAGCGGACCTACCCAAGCTCCTTGGAGCCCAGAAGATCATGAGTGAGCTAGTAAGCTGGCTTCCTCCATGGTTCCTGCCTCCAGGTTCCCTCCCTGATTTTCCTTAATGCTGGATTGTGACCACGAAGTGTCGGCTGAAATCAACTCTTTCCTTGCCCAAGTTGCTTTTGGTCAAAGTGGTTTACCACAGCAACAGGATGAAACCAGACAAGTTCCCAAACTTTCTCCAGTCCACTTCACCTCACACTAAGCATTAAAAATGCTGTCATGTATTTAATATCCAGGGCCATTAAATGAACCCACTCACAATAGCTGTCCATTGACTAGAGTTCTGCCATTCTTGAACAGGCTTCAGGCCCTCAGCAGCACATCTACACACCACTAGCCCATTTCACACTCAAATAAATACACCAGTTTGGAAGCTCTTCTTGACTTCATTCAGACTACTTAATCAGCAACTGAGTATGGTAAGGTGTTTAGCCAATAACTATTTAACTGAATGTTCATTTTATACCCATCACTGAGCCTGAGTGTTTAGAAGGCAGAAGTGAAAAAAAAATATTATTATCACTGAAAAGAAAACAATCACAGTTCAGATCCCTAGGGCTCTCTGGCTATCCAGTCTAGCATATATGGCTAGTTCAAGGTCAGGTAATTTTTCTACCATTAGAATAGATAATCACATGCCCAACTTGGGAAAAATCTAACTGATTTATAATGTTTATTTGACACACTGGATGAAGAAATTGTAAGACTGCTAGGTACAAGGGAAAATTGGAATTAAAATTTTTTACCAAGTAGAAATAGGGACAGGAGTATAAGCATTCAGGCCACACACCCACCAGCCAGCCTTATTTTGCTAAGTGCAATGCATGTGATTCAAATCCCACTGTAGGCTCTACTTTCCATTGCCCGGTATCACTCATATGCCTATATTCTGTCTTCCTTATCCTCCCCAGCAATTACCATTGTGTTTAGTAATCAACAGCACTGATTTACGCAAGCTCCTTTCAAGTCAATCACTCTAGCACTTAAAAACAATAGCTCTGAATGGAGTTATTTCCTGGGAGAATGTTAAATGTTTCCGAGTTCAGATAGCCAGGGAAAGGCGGCTCCCTGCGTGTAAGGAAAGGGAATGAAATGCTTTCTGGCAGCTGGACCAAGATAAAGTGTTCAGACAAGTCCTGTAGTGGGCTGGGAATGAATGGGAGTAACTTGTTGTTTCCTGCCTAAAATTGTACGGCTGGATCCATTCAGCTTCCTTATACCGTAAGCTGTTAATTACTGATGTAAAGCCTGATAGGGCCCCTCAAGGGATCAGAGATAACCTTTAGCCATTCTGTCTGCAAACAATAGCAGGGCTGCGAAGGAAAGGTAGCTGGTGTGAATGACTTCAAGGGGACTTTGCTGTGTCTGGTTTCTTGTTAAAGTTTCACACTGCTCAGCTAGCTGCTCCGTGGTCTAGGTCCTAATCTCAGGTCTTTAATTTGCAAGGTCATACTCTAAAGTCTCATGGCTCAGACTACAGGCTGAACCTGAAGCCTGAGAAATGAGGAGTTAGACATAGTGGAGACAGTGTATGATTTCATAGGGTAATTTAAAGGGAAGTTGAAACCTTCCCCGGCTTAGGGGATGCCATGTATCTGGCATTTTAGCTCTCTGATGTACATGTAACGAAGGCAATTTTTAAGTAAGCACAAGTGACTACTGAAGATTCTCTCGAATATGAGCAAGCTGGCATGACACTTCTTGCCTGTGCTTCTAGAACAAGGACCCTACAAGGTAGTTCTTGGATCCATCACCTAAGGAAAATACTCAAGCGAGAAGCAAATTGATCATTGGAAATATAGATGCTGATTTAAACAGAATTGAGCAAAAAACGAGTTGAAGAAAATGACGGGGGACCACAAGAATCCTTGGAAGATCTTTCCACCTTTTGTCACCCAGACTTACTTCCTAGATCGCATCCTCAGCCCATCCTCATCCACAGGTGCCCATAAGGGAATGTCAATAGGTGTTTGATTGTGTCCACTTACAAACTTTTTAACAGGACTGTAGCTTTTCAACAGGAATAATGAGTAAGTTAATAAAAATATTTATCCTGTAAAGAAAGTCCAGTTCACCTTCCAATCCAGCTGACCTGGTGTGGTTGAAATTTTCCTCTATTGATAATCTTGTTAAATATTGATTTTTTTTCCTCCCTAAGGGGCTAATTCTTGAAAATAAAAAAGGACAATCAGAAAAGAAAGTCAATTGTTCTAGTTAGCTTTGTGTCAACTTGACTAGAGTCATCTAGAAAGAGAGAACTTCAGTTGAGAACATGCTTTCATCTGACTGGCCTGTGGGTCATTTTCTTGATCAATGATTGAAGTGGGAGGGCCCAGCCTTCTGTGGGTAGTGCCACCTCTGGAAAGGTAAGTCCTGGGCTGTATAAAAAAGCAGACTGAGCAATCCATGAAGAGTAAGCCAGAGAGCAGCATTTCTCCATGGCCTCTGCTTCAGTTCCTTCCTTGAGGACATTTATCAGTGATAGACTGTGATTTGGCAAATCTAATCCTAATCAATCCTCTCCTCTCTGAGTTGCCTTTTGTTTTGTTTTGTTTTGTTTTGTTTTGTTTTTTGTTTTTCGAGACAGGATTTCTCTGTGTAGTTTTGGTGCCTGTTCTGGATCTCACTCTGTAGATCAGGCTGGCCTTGAACTCACAGAGATCCGCCTTGCTCTGCCTCCCGAGTGCTGGGATTAAAAGCGAGTGCCAAAGCTTCTGAGTTGCTTTTAATTACAACGTTTAGTTACAGCAATAGAAAGCAAAGCTAGAACACCAATATTGCAAGAGGAGTGTAAGAGAAGATGACTCTGAGCTGCCTTTTGGAGCCAACGCCTCTGGACTTCATTTAGACTCGTGAAGTTACCTTTTATCCAAACAGGAACAATTTAGCAAGCTTATCCCATCTTTTATCTATTCCAGAGAAGCACCTGTCTATGAATAGAGCTAAATCGTATGTAACTAGATTTTCTTGAAGAAATATAGTAATCTGTTTAAAACCTCTGTCTCTTCTCCCCTGTATAATCTGTGGTAGAAATGCTCATAAGAATTTCTCATAAGAGAATTTCTAGGTCTCTACTGGACAACAATTCAATATATTACCCTACTTTGAGAACAAGCGGACAACCTCTCCTTTCCTAAGCATGGAATTCTGCAGGGTACAGCTGCCTTGATAATTACACTGGTAACCCTCAGCATGATCTCTGTGGTACAGATTAAGTCAATCGGGGCCCATTCTGGCTGATGGTCATATTCAAGGTCATCTAGCTAGGACTTTCATCTAACACTGTGGACATTGTTACAGTCAATGTTGTGGTCCTCCAGCATTTATGTGTTGAAATCCCAACTCCCAAGATGACTGAGCTTCCGGAAGTTGTCAAGGGATCTATGCTCACAAAGACACTTGGAGAGGTTTGTTTATCCCTTCCCCAGGAGGACACAGCTAAAAGGGGTGTCTCCCCAGTCTCTTGGTACCTTGATCTCGGATTTTCCAGCTTCAGTCACTATGCACAATAAAGTCAGTTGCCTATAACTTATTCAGTCTAAGGTGTTTTGTTGTAGGGCCACATTCAGACTAATACAGGCCCCCAAAACTAGAACATCTTCTATTATCTAAAAATGAAATGTCTGCCATTTATCCCCCATCTCTCTGGGATTGCAAGCAATTAATAAAATGGGTACATTTCCCGTTTGTTATGTATGCTAAGCAGAGTAGACCTTGGTCCCTTTGATTTAAAATTAAAAATAGACTGGAGCTATTCTGCTCTTCTTCATTTAGCTAAAGGGGAAAAAAGAAAGAAAGAAAACATGGATTTGTCTTAACAGCTGCAGGAACTTTCGACCCATGTAATACACAAGGTTGAGTACAGATATTAATGTGCTCAGAGCATGGGGCTTTGAAGAATTAGTGCAGAGTGAATCCCCAGAATGAGGCACCTGGTAAATTGGCATGCTTTTGTCCTTCAGGTCCTGCAGACATCAGGTTCCTTATAGACGTTGTCAGGGGCCATTTAGGTACTTCCTATTATAATAATTCTGGTTGAAAATAGCCAGCCAACTTGGATGAAAAGACATCCCCCTGATCTTTGAATGGACATTAAAATCAGCAGACTACGTTCCCAGTCTCTTAAGTACCATGTCTCAGAAGAGAAGATAGGAAAACAAAGACAGCCACCAACTGGAGGAGACATCCTTTCAAGTATATGCACTTGCCCTAGGGCTTTTCAGAGTGTGGCTCTTCTACACCATACAGACACACAGGAGCTTTCTCTACACAAGTCCAAGCTTTGTTTCCAATTTCCAGGTAGGTCTGGAGGAACAGAACTCAGCCTACTGGGAGAGAGTACGAGATGTTTCAAGTTCCTTTTATATATCCTTGGGATATATAGGGACATGTCCAAATGGCCAATGATATCCCTGGCACTTTGCATGTAGGAACCAGCAGTTTTCCTCTCCCTGTCTCCCTGCCACCCACCCACCCCGCTCCCCATCCCTGCTGTGTTTAATCGGCATTTGTCATTGATGGCAGTGTGGTTTTGTTCTTTTCAAACATGTCACTCGTAGAATCTACACTTTGCTTCCGGGGTGCCCTGTAGCTGCCCTGTGCTGACTGTGGATTGAGATCCTTGCTGCAGCCACCTTAAACCTGCTACCGCTAGAACAGTGAGATGTTCCTGTTTGTCACTGGCCATTACGCTATGTTAGTATTTACACCCGGCCCTTGGGGACCTGATAGGGTGCGTCATCCCTGCACACATCTGCTGGCCAGTGAGCAGGCGGTACCTTGGCCTGCTCAGTGTCCTGACAGCATTGGGTGTTCACTGCTGTGTGGTCTCTCTGCGCATGTGCTACCTCACCTCATAAAAGGTGGGGCCCCGCCCACTTTCTCTCTCTTCCCCTTCTCATCCTAGGAGGTGGAGGTCTCATCTGCACCTCCCCTCTTCCCCCTTTCCTGCCTCTTCTCTCCTCTCCTCAGTTCCCCTCCCTCCCTCCCTCCCTCTCTCTCTCCACTATCTCCTCTCTTTCCCTTTCCCCACGAGGCCGCTCTACGCCCCTCTTTCCCCCCCCTCCACTAATAAAACCCTCCATGTGAGTCCTGTCTGCATGTCATGTCTCTCCCTCATCTCCAAGACTCCAACCCACCAAAGTCAACACACTAGATCCTCTCTGACTCCCTTTCTCACACTCCCCCCCCCCCCCCCCCCCCCGCTCTGGCTTCTACCATCTGCTGTGTTTTTGTTTTGTTCTGTTTTCCCCGATAGTAATAAATCTTCAGATAGAAAAGTAGCATGGTTTTTAGGCATGCCAGGACATGCTAAATAAAGTTGGGTGGCTATGTTAGTAATCTACAGCTGTGAAGAAAATTACCCAACATTTTGTGGCCTCAATAAAAACAAACATTTATCATTTATCTCCTTGGCAGTGTTTCTAGGTCAGGGATTCATACAGGGCTTATCTAGGCATTTCTGCTTGTTTCTCAGCAGATCAAAATATTGGTCAAGTTGATGAGCAAATAATGAAGTTTATAAGGAAATGCAAAGTCTCTAGACTAGACAGAGCAATTTAAACAGAACAAAATGGAGGAGTTTCACATTTCAATTTCAAGACGTACTACAAATTTGGAATTGTCGAAGATAATATATAGTATGCTGGAAGACCCTACTGGTCAGAGGTTGCAGTCTACCATGGCCTGACAGTTCTCTCCAAGCTCCGCAGCATGGATGAACCCCCACACACACACTCCCACCCCACAGAAGGTGTCCTGTTCTCTAACTGACCCTATTTGGAGACTGTCTCTAGGCCAGATGCCTGACTTATCTCTAGTATGACCCCTGATGCAGTTCCCTGAAGGAGCTTTCCCCCTGCTGCCCATATGGTAATTAGAGATTATGTTAGGAGCGTTACGACCGGATAGAACCATGCTCCCACATACGATAACTAAGACTTGTACTAGGAGCTTTATAATAGAAGCATGCTGTTTAATGCAAATTAGGTGATGCCCTTGCCAATGTCTTCATCCTTTGTATTTTCCCTCACTCTGGGATAAAGTTTAGCTGATTCACTGAAGTCATCTTCCAAAGAGCTATCTCCATCATGCTCACAGGCCGTACAAAGCTCTCTATTATCACTTCTGCCTCTTGTCCTCATGGACTGGTGGCCAACAGGCCACAAGAAGAAAGGAGACTTCCATAATAGTACATGTCAGAAATAAATCTATAGGTTTGTAGTCAACTAATCTTTGAAAAAAGAGCAAGGCAATTGGAGAAAAGATCACTTTGTTCAAATAATGGTGCCAGAAGAATTGAACTTATACTCTGACAACATATGACACACTAAAATGAACCAAAATAGGCCATAAATTTGAATGCAAAAATTGAAACAATAAAAAAATGTTCATCAGAAAATATTCAAAGGCTGGAGAGATGGTTGCTAAAGCCATTGCCATGTAAGCATGAGGACTGGAGTTCAGATCCCAAGACTCCATAAACATGATGGGTGGGAATAGAGGCCCACCAGTAATTACAGGCCTTGGAAGGCAGCCAGGTAAGTCTAGAGCAAGCTGAGTAGCCAGACTAGCCATATCAGGGAGCTCCAAGTTCAACTGAGAGACTCTGCCTCAAAGAATAAGGTGGAGAGTGATTTAGCATGACTCTTCCCACCAACCACAGGCCTACACACATGAATACTCATGTACATTTGCACACATGAGAGAGAGGAAAAACACTTAAGACTTGGGTCAAACAAACAATACACATAACACCAAAAACAGCACAAAAAAGAAAAAATATAATAAGGAAAAACTGGACCTCATCAAAATGGCATTTCAAAAGGCACCATGAGAAAAAAAATGAAAAGACTTGCAAATAGACTGAGATGAAATACTTGCAAAGTACCTCATAAAAGGCTTGCATCAAGAATTTACAAACACTGAGTGCAATAATTCAATAATTCAACGTGAAGTGGGCAAAAGGCAAATAGAGACATTTAACCAGAAACTAATACAAACGACTAATGAGCACATGAGGTGCTCAACACTTTTAGTCATTGTGGAAATTCAAATTGAGCCTGAAGGGGTAAGACTTTAACCCCACTAAAGTAGCTACAGTAAGTGAGACAGGGAAACAACTACTGTGGACAGAGGGAAAAGCCTGGGACACTCACACTGCTGCTGGGAATGTGGAGAGCTGCAGCCACAGTAGAGATCGTTCTTCGGATTTTCAAAAACTTTTCAAGGCAACAAAAGCTTTATTCTTAGCAGCAACATGGTGGAAACAACCCCAATCCATCAAGACTGAAGTGGTACAGTTGTGAAATTGAAGGCTGTACAGAAAACACCAAAACAAAATACAGATATACGCACCAAGATTGGACTAAAAAGCATGATGCTAAATAAAAGAAACAAAACTTATGTGACCATGTTATTGTTTCATTTCTGTGAATTGTCCTAAGAAGGAGGCAGAGCTACAGAGGTCAATGTAGATTCAGGGTTTATTAGGGAGATATGTATGTATGTATATGAGCTAAAAATGAAAAATGCCCCCAAACATTAATTGTAACAGTTGCATTATTTAATAAATTCATTAAAAGTCAATCTTAAACTTGAAGAGATATTAATTCTGTGCTATGCCTTTAAGAGGTGGGGCCTAGTTGTGGGTATTTAAAACGTTGGAGTGTGCCCAGGAAGGTTATTATGAGATTCCAGTTTCTGAGTTTCCATGCTTCCTGGCCTAAGACCTGAATACTTTCTCTGGCATGTGCTTCTGATATGATGCTCCGCCCTCACCAGAGGCCTGAATCTGCAGGGTTGCCCCATCTTAGACATGAGTCAAGCTAAACCTCCCTTTTTATTTTAGAAGTGCCGTGTGTCACCTTTTTATTATAGAGACCGAAAACTAACTAATGCATTCCCAGACCCTCAGCACACAGTAGTGGGATGATACAAAATGATTAAATCAAGAACAAAGAGAAGGAGGCTCACAGTTAGCTCAAGTGCTAACTGCAGATGTTAGCATATCCTTGATTAGACTCCAGGGAATAGTACCCCGTGGCTCTTGTCTCTGTCCTCTGGGCTTTTGGTTCTGGACTTCTTTATACTTGGACAATAGCTTATGTTTAGAATTGACTAGTCTTCTAAGCTCATGCTCTGCTTGTAAAAAAAAAAAAAAAATTTCATTTTGTCCAATCTATTTTTCTTTCAACCAAAATTGACAGTGTTTCTAAAAGAATTCTTGTTAAGATATTGAGGTTTTGTACTGATTTTGTTGGAGTTTGTTCCTGTAGACAAAAGCCATGTTCTCAAATAAGTTTATCGTCAGTCCTTCTCTACCCCTGGATCCAATAAAGTTGCTGTGGACAACCACCGGAGACGACCCACTGTTTGATGTAATTGTTCTTGGATAGCCCTGAGATCTTACAGAACTTTCTAGTCCTTTTCTTGGCTGCATCTGGGTGATGTGTCCCCGACAGCCCTAGATTTGATCTCCATCAGAACACATACCCTGGTCTCTCATGACTTGTCATCTGAAAAGCTGCTAATTTAAAAGCCAGAATGTTCTGGCATTTTTGCTTATCATTGTCTTTTCATTTAGCTTGTTTCAATTACCTGTTTCAATATCTTTTTTAATCACTTTACTCTCTACAAACTTCAACATTTTCTTTAAATTCCTCTCATCTCTCACTCCTGTAAGACACTGAATTTTCAGGACTTAGCTCTCCCTAGCCCATCCATTAAGGACTTTCTGAGTCCCAGTCACCGCCTGGACCTATCATTCCTGAGAGGAAATGGATAGCCTCAGGACCCCCAAGGCCGACAGACACGGGAGATAGGATGAGGGAGAAGGGGAAGGGAATACAGGAAAGTGGGCAGGAATATTTGTCCCAGATTTCTGGATAGAAAGGAGACAGACGTGGCACATAGGAAAATGGAGGTTTATAAAGGTACATGGGGAAACCTCATGTTAGGATGAGGTGTTAATTTTAATTGGGCATGTTATTTAGGTGAGCCAAAGGGGACTTCCGATTGCTGGACCTTGGTAGTCATCCTCAGGAGGAGGAAGTACCCAAATAAGGTAATAGACCATGGTGGCTAGATTTAGGACTGTAATGTACTGATTTTCAGTAAGACAGAGGAAATGGGGGAGAAGGGCGAGGCCTGCCAGAGCCATGCTCGGCACACGTGAGCTGGCCAGCGTCCCTTCAATGTCTCCCACATTTTAGGTTTTTATCTCAGTAGCACCTTATTCCCAAACATTAAAATCTGCACTAATTTGCTGGGCGGTGGTGGTGCACGCCTTTAATCCCAGCACTCGGGAGGCAGAGCCAGGCGGATCTCTGTGAGTTCGAGGCCAGCCTGGGCTACCAAGTGAGTTCCAGGAAAGGCGCAAAGCTACACAGAGAAACCCTGTCTCGAAAAAAAAAAAAAAAATCTGCACTAATGATCTCTAACTGCATAACCCATTACCCTAAAATGCTGCAAGTTAAAACAATTATAAATGCCCTGTGATGACACATGTCTTTACTCCCAACAGGGAGGAGGCAGAAGCAGGTGAATCTGTGAGTTCAAGGCCAGCCTTGTCTACAAAATGAGTCCCAGGACATCCAGAGCTACAGAGAAACCCTATCTTGAAAAACCAAAACCAACCAACCAAACAAACAAAAACAATAATAAACATTGCATCACTGTTTTGTGGCATGTGCATTTGTGATTTAGTTTGGTGGTTTGTTCTCAGGGTCTCTCCTGAGGTTCAAGTCCAGATGTCAGCAGGGACTAAAGACATTCCAAGGCTTGACTGAGCTGAAGAGCCCATTTCCAAAGTCACTCATTCAGTGGAAGGCCGCTGAAAAGTCTAGCTTTATGTATCTTACTTGACCAACAGAATGTGATTGACATGATATTCTGGGCCTTGAAAGCCCAGGTCGAAAGAATACTTGCAACTTCTATCCAGGTCTCCTGTGATCCTACCCTAAGACTCAAGCTACCACCCACAGGAGGCTTAGGTGCCAATGTGAGGATTCCCATGGGGAAAAAGTAATGAGGGTATCAGTCAAAAACCAGCACCAGCTTATCATCTTGTGAGTGTATCAGCCCCAGACCAGGTACCTCTGTGATGCCATCACCACCAAGCCCTTCCGAATTGCAGATACATGAGCTAAATAAATGATGTCTATTATTTTAACCTCTTACTTTGGAAATGGTTTATGCCAATAGATACCTCAAACAAGAGCCAGAATTTGACTGATAAAAACAGGCTGAAGGAAGAAAACTTGAATGCATGAAAAACTCCCAGAACTGAACCTTTAAACTTAAACCAAAAGAAAAATAAAATAAAATAAAAAGCACATTAAAAAAAAAATCCCTATCCAAAGAACATTATCCTAAAGTGTGAGAATGTTACACATTAGAGCAGGTCGATGCTCCCAGATGGGAGCAAAGGGTTGGTTGGAAAAGACACACAGAAATATGAAAAATCAAACTGCTTTTAGCAGAGCTGGAAGCTAGAAGACAAGCAATGTCCAAGACCACTGGAAAAGTATTTCCATCCCAGAATTCCGTTCCCATTCAAACTATCAACCAAGTTCAGAGACACCATATGTACAGCTTTTTATGCAGGGTCTCAGATGTTTATCCCACTAAAGCAACAGTGGAACCACGAATAAAGGGATGCCAGGAAACTGGACCCGGTGGCTGGGCACTTGAGATCGGAAGGAGGCTTTGGCGAGGAGAGAGTAGGGAACTTCACCATGCCTAGGAACAGCAGCCAGAGAGCCAGCAGTCCATTGCAGAGAAGGAAGAACTGACGGCCAGGAAGAGGCGATGAGCACATCCCCTGGCATCGTGACCACATTTACAGGGGTTTTTCAGTTCTGGGAATGATTCGTTTTGCTATTAGATATAGACGAATTAAAAACTGAGCAAATCGAAAATAACAGTAAAGATAACCTCAGCTCTGCACAGTGTTACGGAGAAAATGTGTGGTGGTTCTCAACTGTCAACATGTAGGAGATTTAGAACCACCCAGGCCTGTCTGTGAGAGCACCTCCAGAGATGTCTAAATGAGGTGGGAATATTCTCCCTGACTACAGGCAGCACCATTCTATGGGTCAGGGTCATGGACTGAACAAAATAGAAATCCAGTGGAGTACCTGCATTCACCTCTCCGCTTCCTGACTGAGAACACAGCTTGATCAGCTGCGTCAGGCTCCTGCCACCATAGCTGAGAAGGCTGCCTCCAGCTGCCCAGCACCAGAGACTGACCTCAGATTACCAGCCAAAGTAAATCCCTCTTTCTTTATGATGCTTTTGTCATGGCAATGAGACAAACGACTAATGAAAATAGAAATGCAGTATTCTATAGACCCGACTAAGATAATGGTTAAATGGTAATAATATGATAAATAAAGACTATTTAGCCCCGAACTGAAATTCTGATACAATCACAAGTGAGAACTTGGGGGAGGGGCGCTTAAATGTCAGGGCAGAAGGCAGTTTTAGAAAATTTGTTTTGTCTTCTGTCAGGCTTATTTTCTTAAATTTTGAAACTCCAGGGGCTGGGCTCATGGCTTATAGATACAGTGGTTGCTGTGCAAGCGGAAGGGTCTGAATCCTGATCCTCACTAGTCACATAAAAGCTGGGTGACAGAGACAGGTGGATCATGGGAGCTCACTGTCCAGTCGGTCTAGCTTAATCAATGAGGGCTGGATTCAGTGAGAGACCATGTTTCATAGACGATAGGTGGATAAATAGATGGATGGATGGATGGATCACGATTCTGAAACACCAGGTTCTTGGTACATAGAGGCTTAAAGAGAATTTGCTTTTGAAGCAGAAAAAGAAAAGGTGCATTTTGTTACCTTTCCATTCTACAGAATCAAAATAAAAACCCAGACGTTCCAGCTGATCAGCAATAGCTATTGATAAAATATTGACCAATAGGAGAACTTGAGGCATTTGGCATTTTATATACACCCAAGAGATGCTTCCACTCAGAACTGCTTTAACATGGGTGCCATGTCTGCATTGTGGGGTTGTGCTCTCGTCAAGAGGATTGCCAGTTGCTGGGTGCCACAAAGTTTCTCTGCCCCAAAGCCAGGTTCCCATGAGTCCCTGGGAACTAGCTGAGAAAGTTTAGGCAGGAGAGGCTGAGAATTTGTTGTGATTGGAGATATCCTTATGAAAACAAACAAACAGTTCGTCCCAGATCTTCTGGAGATAGGGTCAACAGTGTTTTGCTTGCCTATTGACTGGCTTAGCATAATATTTTCTCAATCTTCCTACCGTATCAATTTCTGACAGTACAATTGAACTGAGGCAGGAGGGCATTGTCTACAAGACCAGCCAAGGAAATTGGGAACTTGGTCGGATGCTGTAAATATCCTCTTGGTCTTTCAGGGTGTTTATTCTGAAGTGCTCTCTTACGGAGTTGAGAGGGTTCTGGGACACACTGGCACCAGGTTTTCAGTGGGAAAGATCAGTGGTTGAGATAAGGGTTGGGGGTCCGCCTTGAGACGTGCCATGAAGAAAAGATCTGATTTTGTCCTTAGATTCCCTCAAAAGGGTGGTGAATGCAACGATAACAATGGAGTATTCAGAGGAGGGCTCGGAAGGCAGGAAAGGGATTTTTTAAACATAAATGTCCCAGAGTCTTAAGGGAGGAGAGCGCCACTCCCTCTTGCAACAGGGATGCTGATTAACCATCAATAAGAAGATGCTGGAAGCAGACTCCTGCTTCTCACAGAACTGTGTGGCCCAAAAGATAGCAAAAATCTGCAGAAGCGCTGTCCCCAGGGAATATAGCCCTCATGCGCATGAGTCAGTGTGGGTGGTCCTGGTTGAACTCTGTGGGGTGAGCTTGTTTATAAGTGTTGGAACAGATTTCCTTACTCTAAAGGCAAGGTAATTAGCAAAACACAGGGTGGGAGTGCAAAGGAAGAAAAGAACTATCACACCACAGGTCATCCCCTCTAAAGAAATGGGAAAACGAATATAGACAGAAACAAGCTTATGGGGAAGTGGGGGTGGGGGTGGGGGACCTGCAGACCCACTCAATAAGAGTTACACAGAGCAACAGAAAGATTCACACAAGTGAGTAATCTCCCAGTCCAAGCAAGAGCTACTCTGAAACTAACCAACACACACACACACACACACACACACACACACACACACACACACACACAATGAAAGATGGGCTTCTCCGTGTGTCTGCAATTCTTCAATTTGAAATCTCTTGTTTGTATTTAGTATGGAGTGTTTTCCCTAAAGGATATCCTGTTTGAGATTAGTATTGGCTGGTTCCTCTTAACATCCTTAAAGAAACATCCAGGGAAACTAAATCAGCCCCCACCCCTCCAGTGATAGGCCAAGTGATTTGTCTGCCAGAGGTCAGAAAGAGTCTTAACATGAGGGAGGACACAGCCTCACATCCTCTGGCTGGTTCCTCCTGTGACCTAACAATGACAGCCTCTGATCTCATTGCTTGGCACAATCCAGGTGAGGCACTGCAAGGGAACAGATGTGAGGCTGGTGGCCTGTCCTCAAGCAAGTCTGTGACCCAGTTCCCTTGCCTATATAATAAGGGTAAGTGTTCACTTCACAGGGTCATTTGGAGAATCAAAAGAGCAAATGTATATAAAAGGTGCCTTATAGCGTAAGGATACTGCTATGTATCCTGTTCCAATTGGTCTGAAGATAGCGTACCAGCCTCACAGAATGAAGGAGTAACAGAGAAATTGAAATGATGGGAAAGGGTTTCACAAATATAACTCAGCAAGAGTCAATGTACTCTTTGTACGCTTAAAAAATACCCAAGCAATAATATGATATTGTTCTCTCAGATCTAAAGTACCAGATGCCCCAATCATTGTGTCTATTGCCTTTTTTTGTCAATCATGAAAATATAAGATCAACTGTGCTAATATGTATGTATGGGAGGTAGAAATTAAGAACCAAAGAAATAGTACATGGCCCAGGAAATTGTCCATCTCTACTCTGAAGGGGTTATATCCTTCAAGTCTCTTAGAATAGCCCCCACTGCCCACACTCCCAACACCCCCACCCTCCCAACACTCCCACCCATCCCCATCAGCTTAGACTTCCACCAAAGTTTACCTGGGAAACTAAAGTAACATTTGTAACTATGTCTCCTCTGGTTTGTTTTATCTTTGCAAAATAACACTAGACATTAGATCTAGTGTTTACCTCTTTGTTCCCTTTGTTTTATTTGGAAAGGTTAAATTTTCTAAACTGGTCTATCTCTGAGATTTTACTTAAAATTAACATAACACCACTTCTCTTCTTCATTTGCTACCTCTTAAGTCAGGAGGGGTCCCTGACTTGGGGAAGCATTTCCCCTCTCCTTCTGTACCAGCCACCTCCAAAGTGGCAGAAAATGCCCATCCTATGTGACCTAGAACAGTCTGTGGTCCTTTAAATCACAGCACAAATTCTGTAACACTGTGATTATGTATTTGTGTATTTCTATATAAACACCCTAAAGAGCAAGATTACACAAAATGCGTTTTTGTATTTCTTGGACACTATACAGTACTTTGTACATTTTAATGCCAAATGGTGGTTGTGTCCTCCTCTGAGGATTTTAAAAGTAAAGTCAGGCAGCTATCCTTTCAGGGTGCTTTGAAATTCAAGCTAGGCAGAGGCAGGGAGATGGATGGGAGGGTATCTATCTGCATCCTAGCAATTCCTCCTTTCCTAGACCTGAGCTGGGAATATAGAGGACGGTGATTTATTTAGAAAGGAAAGAAGCAGGATGAAGGGAGGATTACTAGTGAGTATTTTCCACAACCCTGGGAAAAGGACAGAAAATACACCATTTTGTTTTCACGATAATCGTGAAAGTTTGGTGGTTATAAACTCCCTTTTACAGATGAATAAACTGGAAGTTGGAAAACTTTCTTAATTTTCCAAGGTCATATAATTTCTAAGTGACAAAGCTGAGGTGTGAACTATAGCAGTCTGCTTTTTGTTTGTTTGCTCGCTTGCTTGATTTTTATACAAAGCAAGAGGCTAAATCTTCCTGAGACCATTTTATAATAAATATTTTGGGGGAAATACTAGATCCTTACTAAAATACACAAAACTAAGCACATCATTTCTATAAGCATTTAAGGAAAGGAAAGACACAGAAAGGAACATTTTTAGATTTATTGCCAGATGCTTCTGGCTACACACCGGGGATTCCAGGTTCCACACCCTCATGTTCTGGGATCAACACCACCACATGGAAGAGTCTGAGAAGCTCTGGACCACCATCAAGAAAGCCATAGATGTGTGCCAAGAGTGAAGAGGAGCCCCGTGACACCATTGCCTCCAGACTGTGAGCCGGCTATGGAAGACGCTTTCAGCTGGGATGTGTGTGGTCCAGGGTGGGACAATGAAACAGCACAAGCTCATGTGGGAGCTTAGTGGCTCAAACTTGTCCAAGAAGACATTTCCAAACTTCACATCGAGACATCTTCCATTCCCACCTGAACACCTAACTCCAGCTCTGGGGTGGGGTGATTCACCAAGGAGACTGATCTAAGCCAGTGTGGTCTAGGCCATTTATAATGGGAACACAGAGGAGAAGACTTTCAAATATCACTTTTCAAGGTGGACTCAGTTGCCCAGTTAGCAGACAAAGGGCTGCAGGAGTTTCCCCAAGATTGATATTTTATCGGCCATTTAACATAGGAACAAAAATCACAAAGTTATCAGAATCACAAAATTATCAAGCCAACTAAAACTTGAATTCCAATTCACATCTAATAACAGTATTTATTCTACATTAATATACATTTTTCTCATATTTTAACATCTAAGACTATGGCATGCTCTCATGAAATCTACGATATGTCAGACTGTAATAGACTAGGTCTTTCTTTTCCTTTAGCATAACATTAAATAATATCTTGTCATAAATGGCTTCCTGGAGTTGATACAGTGTTGTGGTTTTAGTCCTCAGTTTCCATATATACACTAGATTTATACCTTTTTAATGAATTTTAAAGATTATGAACTACGGAAATTTGTCTCATTGTGGAATTTGGAGATGTCTATGCCTTAGATCTCACAAAATAAACACCAAGGAGAGCGGTGTCATTCTAAAGGTTCTATGCACACTACTAGAGGGGAAAGGGCTTGACATGATACGCCAACTGGTACAACCGTGGCCTAATGCTAGGGAAGTAACTACCTACTTTCTGAATGGATTTAAAGCCCATTCTACAAGACAGAACTCATGCCTGATACCATTAACTGGGCCAAAAAAACAAAAAACAAACCATGGCCGGCTATGTCATAGGGGAGAACCTAACCTTAAACATAGTAATAAACTGCCCACTATGTTCTTATCATTATACCACAGATTGGTGCATCTCTCACCAGAGAATCTTCTTTTTGCAGTAGATTGTGATTAATAACAAAGACCCACATCTGTTCAGTGGGCAGAGAATGAGACTGGGGGGGGGGGCAGTGCTAAATGGGACATCTATATCACTCCCTCCCAGCAAGGCCCCAGAGATCATTGAAGGATGAGAAGGACTGTAAGAGTCAGAGGTGGTAGACAACTGCAGTGAAAAGGTTTTTGTTGGACATGACTGCAGTCACATACAAGAGCTCACAGTGACTATGAATGCATGTCCAAGACCCACACAAGATCAAGGCAGCAAAAATCCTAATACAGGTTGGCAAAGGGCTCATGGAGTCCCAGCCCTAGCTGAGGAACCATTGACAACTGATGGCTACTAGGGAATGGAGGGTCAATTTTCTTCCAGGATCTAGATCCTGAGAAGGTACTCATGCTTTAGTAGATGGTTCTATACTCATGGACCTACAGGCAGCACTAAGGGGACTCAGTGACTTTAAAAATAGAGCACGTGAAGTTGTTGTGAGTGGTGGGAGGCAAATGAGAGGACCTGGAGGGGATGGCCTGGGGTGGATTTGACCAAAACACATTATATTCATTATGAAATTCTCAAACAATAAAAACATTATTATGAAAAGACTCATCTCAGGAGATTCTAGGCCATGTCCACTTGAGAGCTAAAACTAACCAGCACATCTCCTAAGTTCTTGTTATAGACAGATAAGAGGAGGTGGTGGAGATCATGTTAGTATGATTCTTCTGGTGAGCAGTAAAGGAATCATGAGAAATGTTGTCAAGACACGTTGAATGGAGGCAATTTTGAAATCAATGCAAGCCTTTGGGCTGATATTCTGGAAAAAAAACAAAACATTTATCAGGACCCCCTTGTTTTCCGTGTTCTTTTCCATGTTCACTAGGTCAGATTCACAAGAATCTTATGTGTTGATCCTCACCCAGAGCACACAGCCTTCTCAGTAGGGGTAAGCAGCTGGCCTTCTGTGTTCTTGAAGACAACAAAGGACAACATCTTCCCATTCATGAGTACAGGAACCGGGTTCCAGGAAAAAGACCTCCACTAAGGGAAAGGAACTGTTCACATCTGCGAACAGATCTGTGTGCCAAACTTCTGGCCAGTTTGTTGCAGTACACATATATACAAAGACCAATAAAATAAACAAAATAAAATCAATTGTCAGAGGTTACATTGGTTACTAAGGAAAAAGAAGCTGCAGACAGATAATTGTTAAGGAAGAGTATTACAATTCTGATTATCCTTACACTTCACACACAACACCCATCCACACAAAAATTCATGTTTTCCCACTAACTATATGTATAAGAACTTCATGAATAAACATAAACATCACAAATGGAGACACACACACACACACACACACACACACACACACACACACATCTCTTTTCTCCATGATTGTTAGGTCTTTTATCCTTCTTGTTGAATTGAACTTCTTTAGAAAAATGAAATAATTCTTATCTCAGAACCAAATCATTGGGGGACCAGAAGGGAGAGGATGGGACAGTAAAGGCTCCAGCCAAGTCTCTGGGAGCCTGGCAATATTACGTCCTCAAGTTTACAACCTTGAGACTGCTTTGGATCGTGTCTGGGAAAATTCTCCATTCTAACTCCCTCTGGGTTGGTATGTGCATTTTCTACTAGAAAAAAAAATGAAAAGCTTGTTATTTTTGAGAATCAGAAGGGGCAGAAGGTTGCTTTTTTCCATGAAGGGCCAACTAACAGCTGTGATTTTTCATGTCAGTAACTGACAGTAACAGCTTGGTGGCATCATATTTAATGAGAAGAGACTAGCTCACCTCATGCCCTGGTTGCTATGTACAGAAACGCAAGGAGTCCATAACAAAGGCTGTGAGAATCATTGCTTAGGATAGATGGAAACAGAGCCCGTCCCCAAGACAAAAGGGAAGACTTGCTTTTGTCCCACCCTGTTAGAATTTACAAGGTGAACAGAGTGGAATTTGTGCAGGTGATCCCAGTAGGCAGAGAACTCATGAATTGCTTAGTTTCTCCAAGAAACTTCTAAAGTAATAATTGCACTTTGGAACAACCTAGTTAAAGAACACAGGTCCCTGTGACCATATTTATGCATCATGAATAACTTTCTGGCATTTCAAAAGTAGTATATTTTTCCATTTTACACCCTAGGGAGTTCTTTGACCCACCAGCCACTGGTCATTCATAGGAGGAGGATGAGAAATGAGCCACATCATTTAATACGTGAAAGATTGAGCAGGTTTCACTCTCCCTGAGGGGGAGGGGAGGAAATAATTCATAATAATCAAGTATGAGTTTAAAAAACAGCACACGTTTTCTTTGCTTCTTACCATATACCCATTCTAAGAAGGGAAAAATCAAGGACACATGTGGCAGAAGCCTCACCGAAGATGCAGCTGATTACAACATTGCCAAGTCCATGGTAGAAGCCAAAGCTGCTGACCAGTGTGGGAGCCAAGGACTGGAGGCAGGAGGCTGACTTGTCAAGTAGCTCAAAGTTAAGATCCCAGTCATGGGGAGCTCTCTACACTAGAGAGGAAGCAACAGACCACTGTTCTGTCTCTTGGGGCTAAGTGTCACTGGAGTGTGGTGGCATTAATACACATTGTTCATAGTTAATCGTGCAGTCCTAGAGTGAGTCACACTTCCCTTCAATGTCAAATCAGAATTTTGTTCTTAGGTACTCCTGTCATGGGGAGCCCAGCTCTTCTATAGGGCTTCCCAGCACAACCATTTCTAAGTGTCCCTGAGGCATATTTAGCTATTCTACAGCTCCATTAATTGATCAGATCTTTTAAGAAGAGAGAACAAAACAGCAAGGAAATAGGTGATTTGAACAAAATTGAGAAACCAAACAGACCTTAATAGACTTACATGGAAGACCGGATGCAATAGCAGGGGAAAATACATTCATTCAAAGGCACACAGGCAGTTGGAAAGATCAAATAACATCTTGGGGCATAAAACTAGTCTTAACAAACTTAAGGTTGGAGAGGACCACATGTCTAGACATGAGTAGCAAAAGACAAGAAGGGAAATTTCACAAATATGTGGATATTAAACAACATGTTATTGAACAATCAACTAAGAAATCACTAAACATCCTGAGGTGCGTGAAGAAGACACCACCAGACACCAAAGCCTAAGGTATACAACCAAAGCTCCCAGGAAGAACATTTTGTTTTTGTTTTTGTTTTTGTTTTTGTTTTTGTTTTTCGAGACAGGGTTTCTCTGTGTAGCTTTGCGCCTTTCCTGGAACTCACTTGGTAGCCCAGGCTGGCCTCGAACTCACAGAGATCCGCCTGGCTCTGCCTCCCGAGTGCTGGGATTAAAGGCGTGCGCCACCACCGCCCGGCTAGGAAGGACATTTTAACGGCAAACACCTTACGGAAAAAGATGCATGGTCTCAAATGAATGGTCTAACTTCATACCTGAGGAATTATAAGAACAAATTAAACTCAGGACATCATTAGACAAATAATATATGTGCCAATCACATTACCTAGAAGAAATAGTTACATTCCTGGAATCAGACAATTTATTATAATTAAGAAGTTATATATATATATATATGTATGTATGTATGTATGTATATGTTCATGTATGTATATACATATGTAAATGTACATATAGCCTACTCCCAATGAAGACAGGCTTGGAACTATAGGTTCCACTAAAGAATTCTAACAAATTTTTACAGAACAGTTCTTCTCTGAAATGAAAGGAACTTGAAGTCCTTTCTATAAGGTCAGTATTATCCTGACGTCAGAAATCAAAGATATTTGTATTTATTCATTTTAATTAGCGTACAGAATATTCTGTTTTGTTATGGTATGTTCAAAGAAAACATGTTTTTGTTTGTTCTCTTCCCTCCCTGCCTTCCTCAAACCTCACCATGTAACTCTGCCCACCCCAGTTTCAGTTCACTTTCACACCGCATGTGTTGTTCTCCCTTTCCCTCACCAACACTTCTTTCCCCTTCTTTCAATCTCCCCTCTCATTTCATAGCCTCCATCCCCCTGACAGCCATTTATATACACATACATACATACATATCTTAAAAAAACGAGGACTCGAACCTCCTCCCTCCAGGGCTCAGGAAACATCATGGAAGAGGAAACAGAAAGATTGTAAGATCCTCAGAGGTAGGGGAAGACCAGAGAGAAATTATGCCATCTGCTCATGACGGAATTACTGCATTACTGTGGTTATCTGCTCAAAATATGCACAAGATCAAGAACAGTCAACATTCCAGCATGGAGTGGGGAGGGGTTCGTGAACTCCCACCCTTAATGAGAGCTTCTGGGGGAGGGAGAGTCAGCTGCCTTTAAGAGTATGGTCTCTGATAGGTTGCCCATGCTCCAATGGATGGTCACTCACCAGTGCATAAATGAGCAGCACAAATTGAACTCCCTCAGTTAATTGTTTTAAAAGAGGACACATAGTTACTTGGGGGTGTTAGGAAGTGATCTGAGAGGAGTTCAGGGAAGGAATGGGTATGAACATATCAAAATACATTGTGTGCACGTAGGAAATTGTCAAAGAAGTACTACAAATATTATATTATGTGAAACCTAGGATCCACACATAAGAGAAAATGTACGATTTTGTCTTTGTGAATCCAGATCACTTGCTCATTGTAATATTTTCTATATATCCATTTTCTTCAGTTTTTCATAATTTCATTTTTCTTTAAAGCTGAGTGAACATCCATATTTTCATTATCTATTCATTGGTTGATGGGCGTCTAGATGGGTTCCATCTCTTTACATTGTGAATAGAGCGACAAGAAACATGGATGTGTAAGTATCTCTGTGGCAGGATATAGAGCCCTCTGAGTAGTATAATGACTGAGGGAGATATTGCTGGGTCCTATGGAAATTTCTATTTGTAATGGCTATTTCTAATTATAATGGCTGCATTAGTTTGCATGCTTGCCAACTGTGACAAATGATCCCTTGTTTCCCACATCCTCGCCATCATCTACTGTCCTCTGCTTTCTTGAATAGCCACCCTGAGTGTGAAAGAAGGAAGATGGACTCTTGCCCTCACATCATATGCAAATATTAACTCAAAACGAGTCAAAGGCCAGAAGGTGAGGCACAAAACTATACATCTCTTAGACGACAGCAGAGAGGATGTGGTAATGACTTCTTAGACATGAAACAAAACTAAAACTAGAAAAATAGGACCATGTTAAACTTATAAGGCTCCTACTCATCAGAAGAAACAATTCACGGAGTCAAAGACAACATGGAAGACAGCAGAAAATACTGGCAAAGCATACGTTTGATCATGGATTGATCCCCAAAATATAAAGTACTACTGTAACCCAACAACAACAACAAATCGATTTGTAAAGGCAGATGTGGCCTGGAGAGATGACTCAGGTGGTAGACCATTTGCCAAGGAAGAATGGGGACCCGACTTTGATCCCTAGTTCATATACTTGGAAAAAGCTGGATGTTGCAGACATGCTGGTAAACCCAGTGTTGAGGAGGCAGAGACAGGAAGAATCCTGGGGCTTCCTGGCCAGTCAGCCTAACCAGCAAGCTCCAGGTCCCAGAAAGAGACTATCTTAAAAAAATTAAGTTACAAGACTCCCAAGAAACACCACCATGGTTGGCCTCTGACCTCCACATGCATACACACATACTTGTACATGTACATGCACGCACAAACATGCATACATTCCCTCACATACAGACACTTTCAGAGAACCCAAAAGGTCAGAAACCTGCCAGTCTTTATAGCTATAAATGTTGGGACCATGCTTTGTATGCAGAAGGCACATTACAAACCCTTACTAGAGACAATAATTCATGAAACCATAATCCCTAGAGCAGCACTAATAAGCTTTATTTTTCTTTGCCATCCCTGTCAATAGCCTAGAGCACTATTCGCATATGAGTTAAATCTCGCATCTGAACCTCAGCATGCTGACTTTATTCTTCCTAGTATCCATTTAGTTAGCTTAGCTTCTAATGACTTCCTCATTGTAGAAGTAGCTCAGTGTTTTCACCTTGCCAGCTTTGGTATTCTTCTTCTGTATTTGGTTCTTTCCTTTTCTTCTGTTTGTCCCTCTATCTGATTTGGCTGGGAATTATTCTTATTCTTCCCATCATTCTCTGCGCTAGATTATTGAACAAACCAACTAACACAAGTTTAAGCAATTACAACTTCAAGCAGAGTTTATTCCATGGTTTGGAAAATGTTCATGGGCTACAGTTATGTGCTGGGTATTTAAAAGACACATAAAGAAAAACAATAAGAGTTTGACATTCAGAAAATATAATCCCAGCACCATCATCCTCCAGAACTGTGGAGAAGCACATGTTTTATTTCTGATTCAAAATATTAATTTCCTACAGCGCTCCCAACTTCATAAATCCACAGTTTCCTTGGGAAAATCCCCACAACATTAGGAAGGTCCTTTATCTTATTTCAGTAACAATGCTCTTATGGAAGTGTTGTGGGAAACAATGGGGTCAGCAGAGCATTAAGGACTGTTTTCAATGCTAATCATGTAATTTGCAAGTCACTCTACATAATCCAAATGCTATATAAATATAATATAATTATATTACAAAATTTACTGCTTTGCATAATTACGAGTCTTTAGCAACACTGTGGGCCTTAATCCCCTTCACCCTTTGCTCTGCTAAAGTAGCCATCCACTCACCCCTAGACAGGAAGCCGTTAGAATGCTTCTCATGAACATATTTTCCAATGGGAAACCAGAGAACATTGCCACTTCCAATTCCTTTCCTGGGGATGACTTGAGAAGAAGACTTTTCTCATTCTTTCCTTCCGATCTCCTATTTTGTTCATGTCCCAGCTCTGCTAACTAAAGTGACAGGTGGACTCCTTGAGGCCAGCCAGACTTCTCTGGCTCTTGGAAGTCCTGAAATCACCATGTACAGGTGGGAATATTTATCTCTAGCTGACTGGAGTGATGGCATCATGACAGCATTTTCACTGCTTTCTTTGAGCACTCTACAACTGGGGTCAGCTTCCTTCAGGGGCTGGAGGAGAATATGCAATGGACAGAAGGACCCAGGTCAGATCATAGGCTACGAGTACTTCTTTGACCTTCCTTCCTTTCCACCCTCTCTCCCTCCCTCCTTCCTTCCTTCCATCCTTCCTTCCTTCCTTCCTTCCTTCCTTCCTTCCTTCCTTCCTTCCTTTCTTTTCTTATAAATTTGGAGATTTTGCTGCAACACCAGTGTGTGTCCTTACAAAACCACACACAGACTATAGGATTTTCAGGATCTGGACAATACTTTCCTAGGCAAGTGTCCTTCCTCCCAGAGAAAAGGCATGCTGATGGACCCCAGCTGGTAGCCATTCCTACCCCTCCATAGAGAGGTAATAGCAGAAGCCTTAGGTTTGTGCAAAGAAGGTTATTCACTCAGAGCAAAGAGAAAAGAGGACGCGTGATTTTCACATGACAAGCACAGAGGTCAGTTTAAAGCCGAACTCGTGGTCCTTTGTTTTTCTGCTTGACAGCAGAGGATGCTTGCTGGGCAGCTTGGGGATTTAGAGCTCTCCAAAAGGGCTGTGGGGTCTTAGAACAGTCTGCACAACAGGCTGCAGACTCATGCTGTCTAAAACCTTAGAGTAATTCACGGCAACTCCCCACATCACTTGGGAAAAGGATGCAATGAGAGGAAAATGAACTAATACCAGCAAAGCACTTAGCAAGTAACAAACAGGATGAGTTAAGGGCCTGGAACAGCGGGAATCGTCCCTACTGCTCTTTGCCTTCCAAGCTGTGCTTCATCAGCTGAAGGGAGCCTTGCTGTCCTCTTGGTACTGGCTCTTCCAAAGCCACCATCCATGCCTAACTCCTTTTACATTACCATCCCATTTCCTATACCATCATCATTAATTTATTCAATACATTTTTATTGAATATCTATTATTATATCATGCTCAGAACTTCAGGTTGGAGATTCAGAGGTGGTGCTTGGACTTGGAGGACACACAGTTGGAGAGGAAGATCCCACTGAGTAACTTACTGAAACCCAAAGCAGAAAGAGAGAAGTAAACAGATCAGCCAGCGGATGGAGGCCTTAGCACTGGGCACAGGAGAGAATGGAAACTAAGCCAGTCCACAGGGGAGCAGCAGGGGACAGAGTCAGCAAGGGCCTAGGGGCAGGGAAACTTTAGGACCACATGAGGAAGGTGTCTACCCAGCTGAGGGAAAAGGAGGCGGGAGCCTGAATAAAGCAGCTGGAGCCTCCCTCCAGGCTGTGAGTCACCCAGAAGTACCCCTATGACTGCAAATAATGTGTAATAAATGAAGCCAGGGGAGGAGACAGAGCGGGCAGGACAGGAGGAGCAGTTGGAGCAGAGAGGATCACAAAGGCCTTCCTTCGCCTCTGTGGCCAAAGAAAGGCAGGCAGCCAGATGCGAGAAGGGACTTGAGGCATGAGACAACTGTACATCAAGACAGAAACCCCATTATACGAGTCTCTAGAGGGGCCACTGAGCTGCCTGGAGAGACCGCAGCACACAACCTGGTTCTAAGACTCGGGCTTTTGTTTGGGCTGCAGGGCTGGCCTCAGAGAGCACACAATGGCCAGTGCTGAAACTCCCTTTTTGGACGGAAGAACAGCTGCACATCTGGGAAAGGTTAGGGTCAAACATATAAATGAGGGGAGCGGAGTCCATTACCCCGAGACGCTCTGTCTGTGACGTCAATCGCTGCTGGCTCTGGACAGAGGTCGTTCTCTTGTGCATCAGGCAGGACCCATTAACATTGCCCAGCACTCTAGTGTTTATGTGGAAAATGTGAGCCAGGAAGTTTCTCCTCATTGTGATCTGGAGGTTGTCAAGGAGCCATTCTCTAGTGGTTGATTTCTGTCTCTCCCATCTTCCCAACACCACTGTTTCTGCCGCTCTTTGTCCCTGGCTGCTCGCTCTCTCTCTCTCTCTCTCTCTCTCTCTCTCTCTCTCTAGTCTGCTGGGGGGGCACAGTTTAGAGGATACATGTCTCATCTGCTGAGAGAGAGACTGCATACACATTCCGTGTTAGTTAGTTACTTACTTCTGTGTGCTCTCCCTCCCCATTGTAGACCCGGTTGCGCCCCACCTCTTTCTCATGGCTGCAGGCCCAGATGGGAACTGAGCTCTCAGAGCTTAGATCCCCCTAGAAAGTGAGTGTTTTGACTGTTGATGACTTTCTCTTTCAGACTTCAGGGAGCAAGCTGTTTTCTGCCCAGGCACTATCATGGCCTGTCCCCAAAGCCTCGTCACCAGGAGACAAGGCACTGAGCCAGCACTACCCTCTGTCCCCTCAGCTGTCATCCAGAAAAGGGTGGTGGATGCCAAAGCTGAGTGTAGGAAAATCCTCGCAGCCTTAACCAACCTCTTCTCACCCCTGCCCGTCCCAACATGCCCAAGGCCATTACTGCCACCCAGATAACGAGCCTGGAGAACTAGGGATCTGTTTTCTTTTGAACTTAATACAGACTACTTAATGCCAGGCCAAGGTGAGGCCCCACAGAAATCCAGCATAATAACTAAAGAAAACATCATATAGGCTATTGTCATGGGCTATTATTATCCACTGCTGACGATCCACTTTAAGAGTATATGATGAACGACAAAAGCATATGCCAAACTAAGGAAACAACCGGCCAATAAACAGGTTAATGAATACAACAGACCTCGTGGACAGAACAGATAGCTCTCAGAACAAGAAGCACAAAGGGCCAATAAATATTTTTAAAAGTGTTCAACATCCTTAGCCATCAGGGAAATGTAAATAAAAGCTACTTTAAGATGCCGTTTCACTGTGGTCAAAATGGGCAACAATTAAGAAAGCAACCGATAACAAATGCTGGAAATGAGAAAAAAAAAAAACCCTTATTCACTATGGGGGTGGGGGTGGGGGGATGGGGTGGAGGGGTGGAGGTGGCAGAGATACTTGAACACCCATGACTATTAATACTCCAGTCATGGTAGCAAGAAAATGGAACAAGTCTAGATGGCCGTCAACAGATGAATGGATTGAGAAAATATGGTTTACACACACAGTAGAATTTTGTGCGGTCATAAGGAGAAATGAAATAGTGAAATTTTCACGAAAAATAAATGAGGAAGTTACAGTAAGTGAAATAACCCAGACACAAAAAATACAAATATTTTTTCCCGTAGGTAGAGTGTGTGTGTGTGTGTGTGTGTGTGTGTGTGTGTGTGTGTGTGTTTAAACCATGAAACAAGAAAGGAGACTATGAGAAGAGGTCTTAAGGAAAGGAAGTCTTAAGGAAATAGGAGAAATTAAAAGAGGGGGTAGAGACACATTGTAGCACCAATCTTAACAAGTCTTATTAATAAAAACAAGCCTGAAGCCAGGTATTGGGTGAGTGCTGGAAGATCAGAGAAGCAGAACAAGCCATAGCCATCTCACCTTGCCAATTCCTCAGCTGATCCTGTTTCCTCAGACTGGAAGCCTCTGAGTCCTCATCCAGAATGAATCTCAGCTGAACTGCTGCTCGAAAGCCTGAAAGCTTAACCAGCTAAAAGCTTCTAGTTCCTGGTCTTCATGCCTTATATACCTTTCTGCTTTCTGCCCTCACTTCCTGGGATTAAAGGTTCACTTCCTGGGATTAAAGGCGTGTGTCACCATGCCTGGCTGTTTCCAATGTGGCCTTGAACTCACAGAGATTCAGACGGATTTCTGCCTCTGGAATGCTAGGATTAAAGGCGTGAGTGCTGCCGTTTTCTAGCCTCTGTATCTAGTGGCTGTTCTGTTCTTTGACCCCAGATAAGTTTATTAGGATGCACAATATTTTGGGGAACACAATATCACCACAACACATGAAATGAAAGTGGGAAGAGAAATCCTGAGAAGGGCCAGGAGACTGAATGAGGAAGGGAAATCCGGAAGAGAGTGTCAGCAAGGCCAGAGTGTATGTATGAAAATGCCAGAATAAAGCCCTTACTCAAACAAACCCAAGGAAACAAAATGATGAAAAAAGAATCATCACAGCATGTCCGATGATACTTTGGCATTTACTCGACTACTTTCTAATACCATTTTATCCTCACGTTATAGATGAACCGCCAAAACCCAGAGAGTTAAAGTGGCTCGCTCAAGTTATGTAAATATTAAGTATCCAACATTCAAAGTAAACCACTCAAGGCAGAGAAAGCCTTGGGACATTGCCCATATCACAAACCTGAACTTACAGCATGAAAATTAATTAAGGAGTGGTATGTGGTCACATGGCAGAAGTAGGCACCTACAGACCAAACCGAAAAGGCTTCTTCATTCCAGAGATAGAGGTGGTTTAGAATGAAAATATTTTCAAGGGAAGACAGCAGGACTGGGGAGGTGGTTGGGTCAGTAAAGTGCCTGCCAAATCAGCACAAAGGCTTGAGTTCAGAAAGCCAGAAGCTGCATAAAAGCTGGACATGTTAGCATGCATCCATAATCACAGCCCTGGGGAAGAGGAGACGAGTCAGGTCCCTGGAGCTCACCAGCTGGCCAGTGTAGCCAACTGATGAGCGCCAGGTTCCATTGCAGAACTTGAGGAGGGCCTGCATGCCTCTGGCCACTCCTGTTCGTACGTTCCTGGAATCTTGCCATTTGTTTGTTTGTTTGCTTGTTTGAACCTTGGTTCTTGATTCCACCCATTCTTCTAACTTTAATCTTACATTGACCTCAACCAAAAAAACCCAGTCACACTCCATTCAGAGAGAGAGAGAGAGAGAGAGAGAGAGAGAGAGAGAGATCCCATTGAATTGTTCCTTCAGAGCTATTTAGTTCTCCAACTATTTGCAAATATTTCTGATAAGTTGTTACCCCAAAGCATCTTTCAGGCCTAGTATATCCTGAACACACTTCTGAAGATGCTGAGTAGCTCTATTAGAAAATGAAATGAAATAATGAAAAAAAAAATCAAGCAGCTTTGCAGTGATGGTGTGCTGTCTTTATGACCAGTTCCTTAGAGTCTAGGGCTTAGACAATAGAAACATAGGGACAAGGCTGGCTGGAGACACGGCCTGATAGTAGAACACTCACCTGAGTGCCTGAGATCCAAAGTTCAACGTCTAGTAAGACACAGACGTAACAAAATGGAGAGATTGAAAGTGTAAAGTGTATGATTTTTTTAATTAAGTATGTTGGACTGATGACAGGGCATATAGACATTTTAAAGAAAAATATTAATAAAATGAAATAAATTTAACCACTTACATACTTTGGTTGTTTAGAGCAAATAGATTTTTTTGCAGGCTTCTACAACATATTTGCATTACATAAACTAAAATATGCAAAAGTTAAAATAATTATCATGAGACAAATGGTTAAAGACAAACAAACATAATGAGAAAACTGTACAGTGGATTTCTCAGAAAAAGCATCTTTCACATATGAATAGTTAAGTACAAAATTTAAGTCATTAAAGTGTACACATTAAAAGAGACAATTACTCATGGCATAAAGTAGAAACACAAGGAAATCATTTACTTAAAATACGTGAGGAAACCTGCTCTTGGTACTTACTAGAGATGCAAATTAAATTTGCAGGAGGAAAACTCATTAATTTGCAGCCAGAACTTTGAAAAGCGATGGGTGGTGTAATGAAAGGACATTCGGTGGCTTGAAGTGGTTATTGTGCAGAGGTCCGAGTGGCAGGAAATGAGACTAATTCCTTCTGGTTTTCCTCTCCTCCTCGGCTTCCTGGCTGACATCTTATCTGTGCCTAGTCTTCTACATTGTTGGGTCAATGGTACCAGATTTCGAATGTCCTTAAATGCCATGGGAAGATGGAAAGTGGGTTTGATTTTGCTCCCTACTAGTCAACAAGAGCACATTTAGAGATCATAAAGCAGGAGCAAACATGTGTCGTTGGTGAGTTAAGGAGAATATAACTCATCTCTGGGGGTTCATTAGTAGATGTCAATAAAGGTTCATTCTACACTTGATTTTTGTGTCATGTGGAAAGCTACATGCTCCAGCTGAAGAGTGAACATAAAGAAAACAAACGTGCTCAGGGGACTGGGGAGATGGCTCAGCCAGCAGTTAAGAGTGAGTGTTGCTCTTGCAGAGGACCCAAGTTCGGTTTCCAGCACCCACATCAAGCAACTCATAACTCTAGCTCCAGGAGATCCAATGCCCTCTTCTGGCCTCTGAAGGCAACTGCACTCATGTTTACATACCCTACTCACATCCAACTAAAAACACAAAACTGAAATATTAAAAAATAGGTGTTATCACACATCTTGACCATGGGCATTGATGAGATTGACTAGGCCATGGAGGGATCTAAGAATCTGAGACTATTTGGCCTAGTGTTGGTGTCAGCAACTACTTTGTCCAAGTCTTTTCACATCCGAAAAAAACATAGATGGGGCTTAGAAGGGCTCTGAGTTCCAACTTGACTTCAGTGGCCTCATATTCTGACCTGAACTACAGTCCCACACTTGGACATCTGTTTTGGAAACTAAAGCACTGACTTTAAAGAAAATTATCCATCATGGTTTATAGTTAATTTCTTATATCTTTCTCACCTGAATTTCTCATCAGTGAGAATAATACGTAATACAGAGCTCCATCCTTCCAACCCTCCCCCCCTCAACAACAACAACAAAACAGTTTTCAGAAAGAAAGAGCAGCTTTCTTACTTAAAATATACATTGTAAAATAGCTGTAGAGGCAGCTACCCACAGATATTTGATTTCAACTGTGCCACGATGGTGGCAAAGGTCGAGCACAAATGCGAAGTCAACCAGGAAGCTTAAGAAGGAAAAATGGAAAGACCATAAGAACATCATCAGTCACCGATAGCATTGTAACAAATCAGCAAGAGTGAGATACCTGATTATTAGCACCAAGTGCACCCTGGGATTTGAAAGTCCATTGAGAATTTCTGAGTTGTGTGTCTTCATTTCATTGCTAGCTAATATATCGTTGGAAAAATGACCCAGGTTTATTTTTCATGATCTAAATCAGTGGTTCTCAACCTGCCTCATGCTCCGACCCTTTAATATGGTTCCTCATGTGGTGGTGACCACCCAAACATAAAATTATTTTGGTGTTACTTCATAACCATAATTTTGCTACTGTCATGAATTGTAATGTAAATATCTGGCATGTGACCCTTCTGAGGTCGCGACCCACAGGTTGAGAATCGCTGATCTAGATGCCCTCTTAGAACTGAGGTCTTCCTTGGTTATTCATAAATCCTGTGCTTACTCTGAGCTCGTTATGGCCTTTGAGTTTATAGTCCTTCTGCCTGTAATACTTTTCCTATTACCTTTCTTGTCTGGTTCCTTCGACCATTTAGGTCTCCGCTTGAACATCAACGATTCTGAGGACATGAGCAAGTGAACCGGGAAAGGGTCATTGCTCAGGCAGAGGGCAGTGGAAGAGCAGAAAGGACTTCAACAATGTTTAGCATTAAGTTTAGAGCACAAGGAGAAGGCAAGAACAGGGTGAAAAGGTCAGCCAGAGAGCAGGAGGCGCCAGCCCACGTGCAGCTGAAGGAGCTTCATCTTCATCTAAAGCGTAATAAGGAGGCAGATGGATTTTTAAGCAGGGTGATGAGAAAAACATAATATGTTCATCATCTTGAGCCCAAATTGCAAGGAACTTTGCAGAAAATAATGAGGTCTGGTGATGGGCCAGGGCTGGTACAGTAAAAGCAGAAGACTGCTGTCCTGCATCAGTTCCTTTCTGCCCAGCACTGCTTCCCATGGTCCACAAGCACCACTGCTTCCAACCTCAACCTAGGAGACGAGCCACAGCTCATGCTCTGAATTTTCTCTCACTGTTCCCAGAGCATCGAATTGCTTTCCAACTCAGGCCCGCCCCGCCCTGTATGCTGTTTCCTCTGTGTGTAAAGTTTTTCCAGTTCCCAACCCACTCACTCCCTTAACTCCTCTCCCTCCTGTCTCAGCTGAAACACCATTTCTCCACAGAAACCTGTCTTGATCTCTCGGGTCTGAACTACATTGGAGCTGTTACACGATGCTATAACTCCTTGGACTAGAGTTCCAAGAAATTGCTATTCTTTCAAGCAATAACCACAGTACACAGCCATGTGAAAATGGAGGCTACCAGTTAACATCCCAGATTTTCTACTTAGCAACTTGGAAACATAGCAAAGTTAAGCAAACTCTCTGAGCCTGAGCTGTATCATTTGGAAAATAGGAACAATAAACATTCTCCCTTCAATCGACTTTGAGAGCCACACGATATCTTACACAATTTCAGTAAACACTTATTTTACCACCATCATCTCTCTTTGTGCAGTAATTCATAAATGTCCATTAATCCAGTTGACTAATTAATGCCTTTCATTCCTAGCAGACTAAAGTCTCTACTGGGCAGGGATCCGTGAGGGCTGGACGCAGCATGCCTCGCTTACACTGAAAGTTCAATGAATATTGAATGAATGGACTTATATTATTCTTGGGTGCAGGATTCATTGCCTAGGAACATTCTTGCTGGATGTACTTGGCAACATGGAGTCTAGTCTGCACACATGATCCAGAGTAAAATTTAGGATAATATTTATCTTAATCTGCTCTGGCTGATATACCACCATAGACTTGGGGCTTATAAACAACATAAATTTATTTCTCACAGTTCAAGGGGTTAGAAGGCCCAAGAGGAAAGTGTTGTGGAATATTATTTTAACTATATAAAAAAAGTTATATTTGTTTATGCTGTGGAATATTACTTTAACTGTGTAAAGGTGTGTTACATTTTGTTTCTGCTGAATTTGTTTAAAGATGTAAGGATATGTGTTTAATTATGTAAAGATGTGTTACATTTGTTTCACCTCGCCTGCCTAAGGCACCTGATTGGTCTAATAAAGAGTTGAATGGCCAATAGCTAGGCAGAGAAAGAATAGGCAGGGCTGGTGGGGAGAGAGAATAAGTAGGAGAAGAAATCTAGATGAGGAGAGAGAATAAGAACGAAGAGAACAGAGAAAAAAGGGAGGGACACACCCAGGGCAGAAGCTGGGCAGAAGCCAGGCAGCTGCCAGCCAGACATGGAGAGAGCAAAAGAGTAAGATATGCAGAAAGAATGAAAGGTAAAAAGCTCCGAGGCAAAAAATAGATAGAGAATCAGGTTAATTTAAGTTAAAAGAGCTAGCCAGAAACAAGCCTAAGCTAGGCTGAGTATTCATAACTAATAATAAGTATCCACGTCATGATTTGGGAGCTGGTTGGTGGCCCCAAAGAAAAAGCCTGGTGCAGGAAATGTTTCCTAAGAGCTACCCTCATCACAATGACCTTCCCACGTTACCTCCACTTTATAACACAGGAGCAAGGGTTCTCAGTGAAGTCTCTTTTTAAGGTCAGCAGCCTGTGCAAGAGGCCCTCCAAGGGCACCATCTCCTAATGGCATCACCCCTGCAGGGGAGGATTTCAACACCTGGGTTTCTGCAAGCACATATTCAGACCATAGCAACAATTCCCTGGCCTCCCGTCTGGTTATCTTGAATATCCTCCCCTGTTAGCACCTGTTCCTTTTTGGAATCCTTCTCAGCTCAGATCTTCAGCATCAGAACAAGCCACTATATTCTTGTAAGGAAGTACTCCTCTTCCAACTCACAATTAGGCTTTGTAACATAGATTGATTGATTCGTTCATTCATTCATTTATTTATTTATGTCCAAGCAAGGGTGGTGGTCTGTAGAATAGAGAGAATGGTACCATTCCTTCCTACATGGTCTGTCTCCGTGTGTGCGTGTGTGTGAGTGAAAATGACATAATGAAATCCATTACATATACAATTAATATATGACAATAAGATGTTTTCTCAGGACCAGGAAGATGGCAGAGTTCCAGCACCCATACAAAAATCACACATGTCCAAACATGTCTGTACTGTCAGTGTTGGAGGACAGAGTCAGGTGGACGCTGGAAACTCACTAGCCAGGCAGCCTAGCTGAAAGAGCAAGCTTCAGGTTTGATGAGAGGCCATGTCTCAAGAATATAAAGTGGACAACAGAAAAGAATACATACAATGTTCTCCTCTGGCCTCCACACACATGCACATACCCACAAGTACTCATGTAGGTTATACTGCTCACATATAAGAAAACACACACACACACACACACACACACACGCACGCACGCACGCATGCACACAAGATTGTTTTTCTCTTATGAATTAGGTATGTAGGTTACTTTGTACTGCATACCTTTAGTATGACTTTGTGGTCATCTGAGCACCTTACTAAATCTAAGCCAAGCCATTTTGAAATCAGGTCATGTTCTTTCTCCACCTGTCATATCTCCGACACTTTCAACAACCACCACTACACTCAGATCACATAAGACCCCTCTATCTAGACAATCTGAATTCAACCAATACTGTTGTGCTGGGCTCCAGGACCATTAAAGGAAGGGAGAGATCGTGTTCCATCAAATTGGCTCCAGCATTTGGAAGCTCAGAGCTATTTGGATCAAAGAAAGCCAGGAAGGGATCAATGCCTAGACCCCGTCTCCAGCTGATTGGGAAAACCTGCAGAGCAGCCACGCCCTCTGCTTCAGTGCAGCCGGGTCTCTGAAGCATCAGTTGTTCATCTTAGAAGTGCCTCTGCCTTGGGTTGGCCCCTCCTGTCGGAGGGGTAGTCGTGGATAAATAACATTGTGCCCATTCCTCCAGATCCGAGGACCACTCTCTGCTGGAAGCAAGGTCTCAGTTCTCCTTAGAGACCTGCCTCCTCCCCTTTCTAGCTGGCACAGAAACACAGGGTCCCTGCCAGGTCTCAGAAAGGACAGTCATTTGGTGATGCAAGAATTCAAGACTGTGTTTTTGGTGCAAGCTGCCAAGGTTCTGGAGCGCCTGCTTAGGAGGAGGTGGGTTTGAGGCAAAGGGGAGGGACTCTGTTTAATTGGATATTATATACCATCTCTGATTCCTTTGAACCAGCTTATCAGATGAAATTCTCTTGTGGTGGGCATGGGAGATTCCACTTACCTTGTACCTCAAAGTGAGACTAGCCTTCTCCGTGGCAAGAAAGTGAGTGCAAGCCTGTGGACAGTTCTCTCAGGAGTGGGTAACTCAGTGAAGCAGCTGAAAGGGGTCCAGAGGACAGACGTGGGAGAAGGAAGCAGTGGACGGAGTGAGGGCCACTTGGCCCCTCAATCTCTAATGCTCTGGAGAGTGATGGAGGCTGGGGGGTGGAGCCGTGATGCCTTGCTCTCTCCACACTCTTGACCTCTTTGCCAAAGAACCAGTGAAGAGTTTCTGAAGCAGGATTTCCCACCCAGAGCCCGAGGAAAGACTTGGTCTGGTACCGTGATCTGGGAATAGCCAAGACTCACTTGTTGTCTGGCTTCCCCCATCCAGGGAAATGTGAGCTGTCTGTTTTTCATTACTCTGTGCTTATCACATCAGGCTGCTCTCCTGGGAAAGCAGTTTCATTTCCAAGAAACCTGTTTGGTTTCTCCTCCCTTGAGCGCTTCCGGACCCTTCCCACCTCCCTTTGTGAAACCCTCCTTCCTTTCTACCTCCCCAACCAGAGCTGCCTCAGCTGCTTTCCCTCTCAAGTTATAAGATTCAGCTGCTGTAGACCCTTAACGAATACCATACTTGTTAAAAAAAAAAAAAAAAAAAAAAAAAAAAAAAAAAAAAAAAAAAAAAAAAAAAAAAAAGCCAGAAGACTGCTATCAGGTGAGAGGCGTCTTGCTGTTTTTCCAGCTTGGTGCCTTCTTACCAATGTAGGAAGGGGATTTCATACCTCATTCTCTTCTGTGGTCACAGGTACCAACTTGATAGATGTCTTGGTTTGATTTCTCTGGCTGTGACAAAGCAACTCAAAGAGGAAAAGGTTTATCTCATCATACAGCTTCCAATCCCCCATGAAGGGAGTGGGGATAGGAACTCAAGGCAGGAGCCTGGAAGCAGGACCTGAAGCAGAGGCATGCTGCTTATTGGCTTGCTCCCCAGTGGTTGTTCAGCCTGCTTTCTTATACCACAGCCTGTCTAGGGATGGCACCTGTTTAGGGATGGCACCTGTCTAGGGATGGCACGGCTCACAAAGAGCTGGCCCTCCCGCCTCTACCATTAACCGAGACAATGCTCTTACAGGCTTGCCTACAGCCAATCTGATGGAGGCATTTTCTCATTCAAGGTTCTTCTTCCCAGTCTGCCTGTGTCAAGTTGCCAAAAAAAAAAAAACAAGACAATAGATGTGCCTACTGTGCCTGCATATGGGACTCTTTATAAAGTCCCTGAGGGATACAATCTAAAAGGTGAATAAAGCAAGATGTGTGACCCGGCCCAGCTACCAATATCAAGCACCATCTGTCTCAGAGCTCACAGGTGGAATGGAGATCTGAACACCCTTCGTTGTTCCATAGGACTCATGAGAATGTAAGAATATCCTTAGCGACCTAAAGAGAACTAAACGGACAGTCATCTCTAATTTGGGTGTAACTAGTGCACCCCTATTTTCCTCAAATGAGGTATCTATCACACTTTTTCTTCTTACTTTCTCATTTTATATATATATATATATATATATATATATATATATATATATATATATATCCCCCTAGCTTTTCACATTTTTCTTTCTAAGATTCATTTTATTTTAAATTATGTATATGTGGGTATACACATGTGAAGGCAGATGTCCACAGAGTCTAGGAGAGGGTGTACAATTTCCTTGGGCTGGAGTTCCAGGTGGTTCTGAGTTACCTGACATAGGTGCTGGGAACTGTAATTGTGTCCTCTGCAAGACTAGCAAGTGCTCTTAATTGATGAGCCATTCTCCACCCCCACTTCCCATCTTTTCTTAAAGTTGCAATCACAATGGCTATGGTAGAAGGTCTCACTATGTCCCACCTCACCACTGGTCACCAAGTTCTCACTGGCTTGTACCCTGAGCTGTGAAAGTCCAAACTTGATAAATGTTCTGTGACTTCCTCAGAAAACTAGTCTTTTAAGTGAAGTCTGACCCTGCTTTGCTAACTGTATCAACATGAAAGTTGGTTGATCATAGGTCTTTCTAATTTTTACGTTGGCATCACTAACATACCTCCCACAGTTGAGAAAGCAACTCTCACCAGCTGTCTGTATCTAATAGAGAGATTTCTTATAGAGCAACATACTGAACTTCAAAACTGATCTCAAGTGGAGTTAATTCACAAACTCCATGAGGCCTTGGTCATGCCCCTCTTACTATCTCCTCATCTGTGTCTACCTCTCTTCTGCACTGCCTTCTTTGTGATAGTCTCAATTGCCAATTTTTTAAGACCTGGAATCACCTGGGAGACCAGCCTCTGGGCTGGGGAGATTATTTTGATTGGGTTAATTGAAGTGAAAAGACCCATCCACTGTGGGTGGCACCATTCCCTACACAGGGATTCTCAACCATAATAAAAGGAGAAAGTGAGCTAAGCGCAAGCATTCATCACGCTCTTCCTGAGTGGATGTAATGTGACCAGCTCCTTCATGCTCCCGCTTCTTTGACTTCCCCATCATAATAGACTGTAACTTCAAACCAAGTCAAAATAATCCAAAGAAACTCAGACATCCTTGTAGAAAGCACCTTTGTAATTAGAAAAGAGTTATACATTAAAATTTTTTTTATTTTATGCATACACCTGCATGTATGTCTGTATACTGTGTGTGCCCACTACCTTTTGAGGGCAGAAGAGGGAGTCTGATCCTTAGAACTGGAGTTACAGATGGTTGTGAGCCACCATGTGAGTACTGGGAATCAAATCCAGGTCCTCTTGAAGAACAGCCAGTGCTCTTAACTGTTGAGTCATCTCTTCAACCCCAAGCCATCCATGTTGAACATAATTATATTTCTTAGAGAGTTGGTGTAAGTTTTAAAAATTATTTTTGATTATTTATATTTATAGAGCACAATTTTACTTTGATGCTTGATGAGAAAACATTTAAGAATGTAGAAAAACAATACCACTGATGCTCTTTTGAAGACTTTTACAGATTGAAGTGAGATGGAATGGATGTTTAAAGACTGCTCATTCGGCTTCTCGTCTCTTATTTTCCTCCATTCTCTCTTGCCCACTCTCCTGCTTGATGCTCTCTCTTGCCTTCATCCTTGCTTGCTTCACTTCACACTCTTACCCTCCTTATTTTCTTTTCTCAGAAACAAAATCCTTTCTGCACAGCCGAGGCCCAGGCCCTACCCTTCCTTCCCGCCTACCCTCCCCTGGACTGTTGCACTGTTCCATGCATGTTTTTGTACTTTTGTTGCATATGAACACTTCCCTTACAACACACAGTATTGTCCAGTGTGTTTAAAAACATTCACCAGATTAGTGTATTCGAGCGTCTGAGAGTGAGCTTGTAAGCAACAATGGCCTTGTCTCCCTCTGTTTCTTATTCCTTCCTGTCGACTCTGGAACCCCATGCTCACATGCCAATGTATGAAGTAATGCAACATGTGTTATTTTACATACTACTTTTTTGGCCTTTGGAACTTTACTAAGTCTTCCACACAAGTTCTCTGCCTTGAAATACCTAGTGGAAGGTGAGTTTATAAATACTTCATTAAGGAACATTCTACCCACAGGGTTTACTGTGACTCCCTTCACATGGCTCAAACATGACCCCAGTTTCAATGAGATCCCCTGAGTCCTTACTGAGGAACCACCCTTTCCCATAACTGGTGACTTCATGGGTGAGGAAAGCTCCTTCTCTTCTTCTATCCTGAGTTCATCCTTTCAGATGCCAAGAAAAGTACCTGACATCATTATCTCTGGAGCAGCCAAAACACTAGCGGTCATGGGTGGAAGCCATATCCCTAAGGCTTATACTTCCAGAGTACAGAGGACAAGAATTAGAAAAGTCCAAAGGCCTGGAGTCTAGGCTGAAACACCCTGGAGGGCAGAAAGCAACCCCACCCAAACTGATGGTGCCGGAAGCTGCTCCAAGTGTCTTCTCTACTCTGGCCATCAGTCGAGGGATCACGTGATTTCTCATTCAAACTCTGACAGCCTAAAAGTGATGGTGGTGCTGTGAAAACTTATGCTGGGTTAATGTATGTAAATAAGGGTCATTTATGACAAACCCAGATTTACAGTTACCCTAAATCAGTAATCCTATGTGAAAGCCAAGCACAGCATCCCAGTTATCAGAACCTCGGGATAATGCCCTCCATCCCTCTCCTAGGTGGATCTAATGGTGGGGTGACTACATTCTCTTAAAGCAGCATGTGACAGTCTAATCACCACATGGTTCACTTTGTAGCAGAGAGTACTTTACTTTTTTTCTTTTTGCGTGGGAATGAAATTAGGACTAACTAGTTTGCAGGGATTGACAACATGTGTCTGATACATACACAAGAAAGAAGAAACCAAATATCACCAGTCCATCAAACCTAGCTTCTGGGGCTAGGGAGATGATTCAGTAAGCACAGGACATGCCACACCAGTGTGAAGATCTGAGTTTGTATTCCACACAAAGCCAGAAGCAGGGGCATGAATCTTCAATCCCCGTGTTCCCATGCTGAGATGGAAGGTGGAGAAAGGAGAAGCCCCAGAAGCTTGAGGGCCAGCTAGACTGGCGCATACAAAGGCAAGCAAGATACCCTGTCTCAAATGAAGTAGAAGAGGAAGACAAATACCCAAAGTTCTCTGATACACACACACACACACACACACAGACACACACAGACACACACACACACACACACACTTTGGCGTGCATGTGCATGTGCGCATGCACGCAAGCTTTCTCTTTTCCACAAAATTTATCATATTATCTATGATAGATAGTGCGTGAGAAACATGTCTCTACCATAGTTCAGCTTTAAAAACAGCTGTCAAGAGGTTAACTAATCCTGGAATCTGGTAGACCTGGGACTTAGTCACCACTTATTTTATAAAACAAATTATTCAGCTTCATCAAACACCAATGCTCACATCTGCAGAATGGGCATAAATACTGCCCAGTGGTGACGAATGGGCTATCCAGGGTAAGCTGACAGTAAATATCCTGAAGATGATGGCCATCTGTAAGAATCATTAGTCACTGTTATGAACAACTTTGTTTTTCTTCAGTGATACGCTTTCTGGTGGTGTACATAGTCCCACGTTTTACACTTTTTATATTATTCAAATCAGTTCCAATCAAGCCAGATACTGGAACAATGGCTCTCCTACTCAGGGTGTAGTCTAACGTCCTACAGGCTTACCACCACAGCAATTGGAGTACTTACACAATTTCATCTATTTTTCATAATGAGTAAGATGAGCCATTAATCTTACCCATTATTTCAGGTCTGGAGCCCAAGAGCCCACAGAGATCTTCTTGATCTGGCACAGATCCTGTAAAAACAGAAAGCTTATCTCAGCCTTTGACAAACACCTCCTTACTGGATTCACAGCATGACTCATTCCCCTTTTTCCTGACAATAGGCTTATTTCTTCTCACCTGATAGCTGGTTCCTATAAATGCATGCTCATTGGATCTCTGGGCCTCTTCTTCCCTCCAATTGGACAATGTAGTGGAGGGGCTGGGCCCTATAATCCAACAGCACCAGATTCCACCTCTGGCTCTATCTCTGACTGGCTGCAGATGGAGAATAAGTTAAATAATATGTTTACCCTTTCTCAGCTTTGGTTTCCTCACCTATAAAACGGGAATGAATAAATAGATAAGAGTCACTTCCTGTGATGTGGCACACGCACAGAGAGAGAGAGAGAGAGAGAGAGAGAGAGAGAGAGAGAGAGAGAGAGAGAGAGAGAGAGAGAGGTGGGAGAAAATATTACCAAAAGAAAAATAAATACGTAACAAAACTTACCATCCAAGGGAAAACTTCCAGTCCCAAAAGCACAGCAGGAACAATGCCTAACTAAATTCTACTAAATTCAAAATCTAACTTTCCAGCAACTGTAGAAGGGTGTAGTGGAGAAAGTTACAGGATTTCCAGAAGGACTGGAACTTTGCAGAGAGCTTGGGACAAGAAGCCATATTTCAAGATCCTGCAAGACATGCCAGCAGCCTGTGGGATGAAACTTCAAAGTCACCCATCGTCACCACCACCACCATGGGTCTGATGAGAAAGCTACCCATCAGCCAGGAGGGGAAGCTAGAAATGTAGATCATAAGAATTCGCTAGCTCTAAATGAACACTTTCCGGCTGGTGGAGCACTCAAATGAAAACACTATGACAAAGTGCATTCAGAATTAGCATAACCCCGTCGCCCTCCAGAAGAAACTGACTCACACCATTCTGGAAGGAAGCAGATACATACCATGACTCTGGGACTCAACTTGCACTGGGGGTGGGGTTTACTACAGGAAATGACTTCTGGATCTCCTAAGAAGCCACATGAGGGGAAACTGCCAAGTACAAATAAGTAGAAAAAAACATAAAATAATATGACAAATACTTTCGGGTATTTTCTTTTTTCATTCAAAGAGAGTAGAATAAAAACAGGGCATTACTCAAACATTCCAAAGACGTTTCAGGAAGAATGGAAGTCAGAGATGCATATAGGTTATTGAGTAAGAGTGCTTGCTGTACGGAGATAAGGACCTGGGTTCAGATTCTCAGTACCTATGTAAATATCAGGCATGGCTGCACATGCCTGTAACCTCAACCCCCAGCCCCAAACAAGCACAACCCAGGAGCTCACTGGCCAGTCTGCCTGGCTGAAACAGCAAGGTGCAGGCTCAGTGACAGACTGTCTCAGGGAATAAGGTGGAGAGTAAGACAGAAAGACAGCCAACACACTTCTCTGACCCCTGCATGTTCATTCACAGGCATGCACATGCACACACACCACACCATAGCACACAAAAAAGGTGTCTTTAGAAAAAAATATAGCTTTGGGGTCTGGTTAATTTTGGTGTGTGACATTATTTTCTTTGGAACATTTTTTAGAAAATAAAATTTTTTAAAGAAAATTTTTAAAAGAAGCACCTACAAACCCCAATGATGGATGCATAGTTACTAAACTATGTACTTATGTACATATGTGATGGATGGGCCAAAGGCAGATAGCTCACCACTAAGGAAATAGTTGATGACTGAGTACAGGAAGTTGATGAAGAGACTTGAGGAAATCACATGGAAAATAGAAAAATACAAACCACAGAAGAGTTAGAAGGTAACAAAGATTCTGAGAGAACACAAAAGAACATGAAAAAACAAATTAGTTGTTAATTTATGCAAAGTGTAAGAAAGATCTAAGTCCTCAGACCAAAGGAACATCTTCAACATGGCAAAGAATGAGAGCTAAAAGTCTTTCAGCTACAATAACATGTAGAAATTCTCCAAGAGATCCTAGATCTCCTATTGCTTTACAGTGATGAAGTGTGAGCTGGTCTTTGGAGATCAAAATAGTCACATCTTCTGGAGGAAAAAGACAGCGTGTTCAGAAATCACCATGATATAGAGTGTAGAGGGTTCTCCCTATGAATGGAAAGTGCCAGAAAAATGACAAGATACTGTCTGCAAAGAGCTGGGGAAAGTGCCCATTTAGATTTCTGCGCTCATGTTATCCTCATGCAAAGGTGAAGGCCACCTCTACAGGTCAGGCTTGAGCTTTGTATACACTGACTTTAGACAAGTTTTCCAGAGCATAGTTCAGCCAAAGGAGTCATAAACCTGGGTGGAGAGAGAGACTAAAGAAGAAAATAGGAGAAAAAGATGAGAGACAATGTTGGTAAAGCCAAAGTATTGCTATACAAAGAATCATTGTATTGGCTAAGTTGGTGGAGTCAATAGCTGCACATTGAAACTGAAGAACACATCCATGGGATTCAAAGTTAGAATAAAGCTAAACATACCTCATGCTTTAGAAGGGATTGACGAGATCAGTTTGCTGTGCACATATTAAGGAACAGGTGTTAGAAGTGTCAAGGCAACTATTAAAAGCATCCTGTCTCCATGTTTTCCTCTAACTGTCCCAAATTCATCTTTTTTTTTCATATGTATTTATATCTGATTCATAAATTATACCCCCAAATTCTGTCTCAGCATTTCCTTCTAGATCTAACCTGTGGTACTGGATGGTCCTAGCTCCACCTGTACCCTCCTCCTTTTCCCAATCCTTCCTTTAGGACGTATTTCCGGATTGGTGCTGGATGTTTCACCTTGGATTATTAAGCACATCTATCCCAAGAAGGCTGATGCCATGTTAGATGCTTTACTTTAATCTGAACACAGCACAACACTTCTTCATTCCTGGTAGCTCTCGGATCTCATTCTGCACCATCCTCAAACACACAATGTATCAGCTGTTCTTACCTCACCACTCTCGTGCCAGTAGCTCATCTCAGCTCCCATGCTAGGAGAACCCCCTCCTACTCCCATCAGCAAACTCACGAACCCAACTGTGTGCTTCATTCATTTCTTCTTACCTCTCCCCCTTTTCATTTGGAAAATTCTCTACCAGCACTCTGAGTCCCATCCCCCGAGACTTTGACCATTTGGTCTTTTTCAGCCTGTCCCAGATCATAAGTCTCTCTCTTTGTACTTGATTACTTCCTTCAACTCCTACAAACATGCCCTAGTATCTCTCTTTAAAAACAAATCTCCCTTGAACTCTCAGGGCCCCCCACTTACTGCTCCCTTTTTCTGTGCTTTGTCGTTTATTTAAGGCTTGTCAGCAAGTGGCAAGACTCCTAATTCATTCTCCCTTTACTCCTTTCTCAGTGGTCTGCATGTCAGCCCCATTACAGAGAAAACATTTTTTTTATTTTCCCATTTCGTCAGTATGTGTGTGAGTCTGAACATGGTATATGTGTATGTTGTATATGCACAGATCTGGGGAGGCATATACATGCAGAAATCAGAAGAGGGCATTGGGTATCCCCTTCTATGAATTTCTACTTTATTCCCTTGAAATGGAGCTGGCAGTGATCTTCTTTCTCTGCCCTACTCTAGGGTCATGTGTGTGGCCATATCCAGCATTTTACTTGGGTGCTGGGGATACAAACAGAGTCATTGCACAGAGATCGGAAGTTTTTACCCACCAAGTCATTTCCCCAGTCCCACAGAAGGGGTTCTTATCTAGGTCACTGGTGATTTCACTGTTGCCAAATCCGGTGAATTTTACCTCTGTTGCCAAATCCAGTGAATTTTTCCTCTGTATTCTTCGAGTTGATTTCATGGTAATACTGAACACAGCCAGGCATCAATTCCTTACAAGAACTTCCTCTAATATTGGTTTTTGAGAATGTCTTCAGTCCTGGCTTCATTTCATACCCTTGGCTACTCCTTTCCTGTCTCCTCCACTTACTTTTCTTCTCTTCTCTGCTCCCCTCCTATCCAATCTTTGGTGTTTTAACTCCTTAAACCTCACCTGCCACATTCTTATTGTTCTCTATCATCTCTGTCATATAGTGCAGCGAGTATCAACCATGTTCTGGCTTCAGTTATGTTGCTGTGATAGAATGCCCTGACAAAAAGCAACTTAAAGGAGAAAGAGTTTATTTTAGCTCACAATTACAGGTTACAATTCATCACTGTGGGAAAGTCACAATGGAAGTTGACATACATAAGTCATATCACATCCACACTCAAGAGCAAAAGTAAAAAATCATTCACTTGATTGCTTATCAGTATAAGGCTCTATTTCTTCTCTTGTACCATTCAGGACTACTTACCTAGGGAAAAGTGCTGCCCACATCAATTAACAAAGACAATCACCCATAGACATGACCACAGGATAACCTAATATAGACCATCCCTCATCAAGACTCTCTTCAGGTGATCTTAGTTTGTTTGTTTGTTCAATTTGGTTTTAGTTTTGTCATTGAAGTTAACTCCTACAAATAGTAATGAGATTTTTTCCCCCTAGAAGACATGTATCAATGACTGGAGACGTTTTTTTTTGTTGTTGTTGTTGCCACAAATGGGAGGATGTCATTGGCATCTAGCTAATAAAGAAGAGACATGATTAGGACAGCAATTGTTTGAAGCAGTCTATTAAGCTTCTCAGAACAAAAAATTAACTAGTCCAAATGTTGATCTACTTACCTTGAGAACCCCAGCCATTGTACTCATTACACCATTGACAGAAAATCTGCCTTTTGATAGTCAGCCTCTTGTAGTAATGGAGTTGATACCTCAACCAACTGGCATGGGCTCATCTTGTTACAGACACTATTGATAGCCTCTCTTGCAGCTAAGAAGTGTGTAAAACTTCTGGATTACTTCCTTCAAAGAAGGCATCACTTTTCCCACCTTTTCTGAATTACAAAATACATCACTGGGATTAATGAGCCAATTTCAACCACACTAAGAACAATAATGTTCAAGGGGGTAACAAATAAGATTAAAGTCACCTGTATCACTGAATGACTTGTGGAATGGCTGCCTAACTCTAGAGAAATCACTGACCCACTTCTGAAATATTACATGAAGTGGGGAATAAATTTGTATCCTATTAGATTAGCTCTATTATTTTTTTTATATTTTAGATGGTCTCCCTGGATATTGATGGAGCTGTAATTTATAATAGCCTTATTCTTTTTTGAAAGACAATCTTGCTATAACCCAGGCTGGCCTTAAATTTGCAATCCTCCTGCCTCCCAGCCTTCTAAATGCTTGGGGTACAGATATGTACCCCCATTCCTGTCCTCTGTGTTTCTTTCTAATCATCAGATTCATAAATTAGCTACATACTTGATATGGACTGTTGGATACATCCCAGAGCCTCAATTAAATTTTTAAAACTGAACTCTTGATGTGTTCATAAAATCATTCCCATCTAACCTTTCCTTCTTCTCAGTGACAAGAAATCTAAGACATCCTTAAGTATTGTCTCAATCTCCTCTCTCCCTTATAGTTCTCTGTTATTACACTCTATTTCCTTCATGGAACATATCTCTGTTTATCATTCTACATGTACTTACATGTGTGCTATCTGTTTCTCTCAAGTGTAAAAATTCCAGTTATCCTATTCACCAATGTGTACTTCATATTAATATTGCTAAGCACATAGTAGGCATTTGATATTATGTGAGTATGAGTGGTTACATGCATTTGTTTATGCTTTATTGAATATAATAATGCCTCAGCAAGGCAAGGTTAATCCTGGATATTTCCCTGTTCTTTATACCCAGCTGAAATAATGTTGTAATGAACATTAAAGGCATCTCCAAAAAGAAGAGGGCAGATACTCAGACACAAAACATATGAGAGCTGACAGGACACAGCACAGGGTGAGTGTGGAAGGAAGAACGGGCTGCTGAACCCAGACCTCAGCTCAAACTGTCACTCAGTCCCAGTAACAGGAAAATGTAAAACAGGCCCAACTCCGAGAGGCTGATGGTTTAAGATATAAAATAGGAGGAAGTTGAAAAGAAAGACAGAAGGAAGGATGGAGAAAGGACAGGAAGAAAGCCCAGAATGCCCTTTGTTTCCTTGATTTGGGTACTAGAGATTGAACCCAAGCCTCACACGTGCCAAGGAAGCATTCTGACACTGATACACCCCCAGCCTGGATGCTTTTATTCTACGCAATTGAGATCAAGGTACCATTGAGGAGGAAAGAAAACCAAAGGAAATAACTTGAAAAAAACTTTATTGCTGAAGCAAAAGTGATTTGTGCTGCTCTTTGAGAAATATTTTACTGAATATTTGGCTGCCAGAACCAGTTCCCTAATGACAAAGCCAGTCTGCATATAAATTATTCATGCTCTTTTTCATCAAGGGCTAGTCTCACTACTTTCTTCTCTTTCCTGAAGCTGCTTTTAAGGACCTTTTCTAAGTCAAAGTCTCCCTACGCATTGCTCAGGCCTTTTACCTGTGGCTGGGTTCAGAACTCACTCACAAGCTTCACTTCTATCCATCATGCCAAGCAGAAGCAGCCTGAGGATGAGTCATTGGGAGATATGATTCCCAGGCTTAGTGGAGTCAAGGTCTATCCCATAAATTAAAGTGGCCTGTCCTTCTGAAGTTGAAGAGAAATGCACTACTCTCTCCATTTTGCCCGGGAAGAAAGTAAGGCTGAGGGAGGCTTTCTGTTTCTATTCATTCATATGGCTAAGAACAGCCTATCTCCAGGGGCAGAGGCACTGAGTCAGTCTCAGTAAAGCGCTTGCACAAAAGGACTTGAGTTCGATTCCCCAAACCCATGTCTAAGAGCAGGGAGGCTTGATGGCACTCACTTGTAATCCCAGCTAAGGAAGAGACAGGCGAGCCCCTGGGGCTCAGTAGCCACCCAGCCTAGCCTACTTTGTGAGTTCTAGCCTAGTGAGAGGCACTGTGTTTTAAAGAAATGTCCTCTGACTTCCATACCTACATTTATACACACATGAGCCCATACTAAGACACACCCACATGCACATACACACATGGAATCTTGGGCTTATTTGATCCAAAAGCGCATGCTCTCTTCTCAACATATGGTATTTCCTCACTGCAAAACAGAAGTTTCAGAAAGACAAAACTATATCCAGCAGCCAGAGTGATCTTTTTTTTAAAACTACGGTTCCAATCACATGACTCTGTGGCTAAAATCACTCCCTAATTAGTTCATTCCTACTGAGAGGTTATGTGGTTGTGTTAACCCCCTCCTACAAGTGTAAAGCCCTCAGCCTTGAGTCCACAGATAAATTCACACACACACCTGAGTGTGTGCCCACAGGAATAGACCCACCGACTCATCTCATTTACACAACTGTAGCCCTTCAGTCTACAGGCCAGCAGTTCTCTGGCTGCAGAGTATTTGCACATTATTTGGGAAGGCTGCTGAAATATTTATAATTCTCAACTCACCCTTGGAAGTTCAGTGTTAGTGGATCTAGGGAGGGGAATCATAAATCTGCATGTTCAGGCAATAGAGAATGCTCCACATCCTCACACTTCAGAGTCTGAGGCAAGTGGATGATGAATTAGAAGAGAGCCTAGTCTACCTAGCAAGAGTCTGTCTCAAAAAATAAAAAGTCTGCATGTCAGAACAATGACCAGAAGCATCCCAACTAAGGTGGTTCTGGCAAGGACATTCTAAGAGGTGTTCTACCCAAGCATGATGGCATGTGTCTGTAATCCCAGCACTCTGGAGGTAGAGGGGCAAGAGACTCAGAAGTTCAAGGTCATGTAAGGCCACAAAAAAAGTTCAAGGCCAGCCTGTGATACACTAAAACTGTGTAAGAGGTGTTATGCACTGAGATTTCACTACAATGTGCCTTCCTTTACAGCACTCCCTTTCCATTGAAGTCTCTTCATAAACAGATTAACAATGTCCATGTTTTTATGGAGCTTACTCTCATTAGAATAAAACCAAAAAATAAGGGCTGGAGAGATGGCTCAGCCATAAATAGCATTGATTGTCCTTCCAGATAATTCAGGTTTTATTTCTAACACCCACATGGTGGCTCACAACCATCTGTAACTCCAGTTCCAGTAAATCTGATGCCCTCTTCTGGCCTCTGCAGGCACAAGATGTGTAAGTGGTGCACAGACATGCAGGCAGGCAAAACAGCTGTACACATAAAGTGAAATTTAGGAGACAGATGTTATCTCTGCAGGGGTGTTACCTAGTTCAGATCAACAGTAGGTCTGAGAAGCTTATACTGTTTGCCTTTATGGCCTAGGAGTTAGGGGTGGACAAGAGGTTGATAGTAGGAAACAGCTGATATATTAAAAGCCAAATAACATCAAATATTCCCTGATATTTGACTTTCCTCTAGAAGAATTCCTTGACCCTTCTAGGTGTAGCTTTATCATGTATAGCTGATTCTCTATTTCATATACTTGTGGCCTACAGCCAATAAAGAACAAAATTAAAAACAAAACAAAACAAAAAAACCCACTTTCTATATGATAAAACAGATGACGAGTGTTGTTAAGCAGATAAAGGAAATGGTGATGGGGAGTGACTGTATTATTGCTCAAGTTGTCTTAAAGAAAGGAGCTTTGTCTGTCCTCTTCAATGCTGCCACCCAAGCCTCAGGGACCTAGCACTCCATCTACATCTGTTGAGACAGAAACAGAAGTATTTTACAAAGGTGGGAAACAGAAAGGCGTTCACAGTGGGCTTTGTAAACCCTGGAATGATAACACGATGCTTAATGCTGCCACCTAGAGCAGTCTATGTAACATTCCAAAGTAGAATTGAATTATTAAGAGGCAAGAAATGATCTTGTCACACTTTCCAGTAATGAGGAGCTGCCCAGTTACATACTAAATCAGTCCACTCCCTCTTTTACTTAATGACCCTTCACATGTTTTAGAATTATCTGCCCTCCCTGTAGTAACATGAACTCTTCCTCATTGAAGGTTTCCAGAAATTCTCACCATGCTAAACACTCTTCTATAAAAATGCTTCTGTTTGATGATCTGAGATAACTGATTCTCAAAAGTTGTCCTCTTACCTCCACACATGCAGTATCCTCTCATCCTCTCTCTCTCTCTCTCTCTCTCTCTCTCTCTCTCTCTCTCTCTCTCTCTGTCTCTCTCTCTCTTCCATCCTCCCCCCCCACACACACATCCAATCTTCTTTTATAAGTAGAGTATTCAGAAATGAATACCAAACTCTAGTTGTTATCTGATCTTTGAAAATTTAAATTACATTTAAAAATAACTTTAAATTATATGTTTTACCAGGCTTTCTTTTGGGCCACCAACCAGCTCCCAAATCATGACACAGTCTTATTATTAATTGTGAATGCTCAGCCTTGGCTTATGCTCTTTTCTGGCTAGCTTTTATTCTTTAACTTAAAATAACCTGTTTCTCTTCATCTATGCTTTGCCTTGGGGCTTTTTACCTTTCCATTTTCTTTCTGTATGTCTTACTTTCCTGCTGTCTCTGTGGTTGGCTGGCTAGTAGCTGGCTGGCCCCAGGCATCTTTCTCTTTCTACTCATTCTCTTCATTTCTCTCTCTCTCTCTCTCTCTCTCTCTCTCTCTCTCTCTCTCTCTCTCTCTCCCTCTCACCTAGATTTCTCCTCCTACTCATTCTCTCTGCCTGCCAGCCCCACCTATCCCTCTCCTGCCTAACTATTAGCTGTCTGGCTTTTTATTAGACCAATCAGGTGCCTTAGGCAGGCAAAGTGAAACAGCAACACATCTTTACATAATTAAATAAATGCAGCATAAGCAAATGCAACACATCTTTGCCTAAAGTAATATTCTACAACAATATATTACTGGAATGCAACTTATAAACATGTCTGTTTTCTCTATAACATTGACAGAATATGTGTAATATATAGCTTCTAAATTTTCAGCTTACTTTCAAATGAAAGCCATGAAGACAGGGGTTATCATTTATATATTTCTTAAACCTTAATACAACATTTTCCAATCATGAGATAAAAATGCCTTTTCTATGTGCATACCGGCTTTACAACTTTTCATCTTGCCTTGATTCTGTCTTCCAATGTATTGTCTATTTCTCCTAACTGCAGCTATCATGACTTGACTGGCAAGCAAAAGACATTAGAAATAATTCTTACCCAAAAGGCTAGTGTTTTAGTGTTTCAATTGCTGTGAAGAGACACCATGACCACAGCAACTCTCATAGAGGAAAACATTTAGTTGGGTGGCTAACAGTTTTAGAAGTTTAGTCTATTATCATCAAGGCAGGAAGCATGGCAGCATGCAGATAAACATGGTGCTGGAGAAGGAGCTGAGAGTTCTACATCTTGATCCAAAGGCAACAGGAAGTGAACTGAGACACTGGGCATGGCTTGCACACATATGAGACTTCAAAGTCCACCTTCACAGTGACACGCTTCCTCCAACAAGGCCACACTTACTCCAACAGGACCACACCACCGTCAGTGCCACTCCCTTTGGGCTACAGGCACACACCAGACCCTGCTCTGGGATCAAGTATTTGCTCTAAGCCAGGTCCAAAATGTTGAATATATCTAAGAGTCTGGATATTTTAAATATAAAACCCTGTGTCTTCAATTTTCAATATTCTTATTATCTAAAATGATGGGTGATTTTGTAATTACATTCTGAGTCATCTTAGAAAAAATCCATGAATTTTTGTCAGATCATCAAAGAAGGAAGGGAGGGGCAGAATGAAGGAGGGAAGGAGGGAGGAGGAATAGAGGGAGGAAAGAGGGAATTACACATATTCTGTCAATGTTATAGAGAAAAGAAATGTGTTTATAAGTTGCATTCTATAAATATATTGTTGTAGAATATTACTTTAACTAGGCAAAGATGTGTTACATTTGTTTATGCTGCAGAATAACTATGTAAAGGTATGTTGCATTTGTAGAGGAATTGCTAAATGGTCTTATTAAATAAAAAAAAATGGAGTCAGATATAGGGGTAAAAACCTGAGAGATCAGAGGAATAGGAAAAGTCACAAGCTAACCTTAACTCACTGACACCTTGGTCTCCAAAGAGACCTACTTCCTGTATACCCATGCCTATATGCCTTTCTGTTCTGCTATCTCATTTGCTCTCCTGTCCAGCTACATCACTTCCTCTTCCTGTCCAGCTCTGTCACTTTCTGTGTGTCTGTACAGACCACCACACCTCCATGGTTAACTAGTATTGGAATTTAAGGTGTGTGCTACCACACCTGGCTCTGTTCCTAGTGTGGCCTTGAACTCACAGAGATCCAAACAGATCCCTGCCTCCCGAATGATAGGATTAAAGGCGTGTACTACCATTGCCTGACTTCTATGTTTAATATAGTGGCTGGCTTTTCTTCTGATCTCCAGGAAGGCTTTATTTATTAGAACACAAATAAAATATCACCACAAGAAAGAGTATGTCAGTACCTAAAAGTCTATGAACCAGTTTTAATTCCTAACCTAAAATCTAGTTCTTAGATCTGTCTGCATAGGGCACTGTCAGATATTAAATTGCATTCTTCTAATATCTGGACTGCACTTGTTCAGGACAATTTTTTAAAGTTTCTAAGTATAAAACCTTTGGATCATTTTCTGTTTAATTCAATTTACCTGTAGCATCAGCTAAGTGGTATCCACGATTAAATGGCAGAGAAAAATTGAGGGAGCTGGGGATGCAGGTCTGTGGTAGGACACTTCCCAGCATGAATGAGACCCTGTATTGAATCCCTATCACAAATGGAGGGAGGAAGGAAGACAGGGAGGGAGGGAGGATGAAAATCACTATTGTTTTGGAGAGGAACATGTTCACATTTTCTTAATTGTTAAGGAGGCAGGTATATACTTTGTAAGTTGAAGCAAATCTGTACTTCATGTCAAATTGTTGAGACATGTACAACAACAGATTTCTGTAATTATAATTTTGACCACTGGAACAATGAAAACATGTCACCCAGATGCCTTTATCCTCCCCACCCCCCATCCCTTACCCCATGCAGCAGGAAAAGAACTGTCAGCCTGAGTATCGAAATTTTTCTTGTGGCCTGCAGCACCTGAGGATCAAGATGTAGAACTCTCAGCTCCTTCTCCAGCACCACATCCAGCTGCACTCTGCCATGCTTCCTGCCATGATGACAACGGACTAAACTTCTGAACTGTAGACCAGCCCCAGTTAAATGCTTTCCTTTATAAGAATTTCTCTAACTAAGACATTAGGTAACACTGAGCAACAGACAAACTATTTTCCTTTCTTCTGTTTCATTTTTTTAATCTGCCACATGAAAGGGCCAGGCAGAATGGTCTCTCGAGTTTCTTTCAACTTTCAGACTAGAAAAGGTACAATAGAAGTATAGCACAAATATCTTCTCTCTGCTAATTGTTCCCATCAGACAGACTAATATAATTATAATTGGTCTTCTGCAAACCTTCCAGTCTCCAAGGATCTAACCATCAATAACTGCAAAACATGTGGTAATCTAATTTAAGCTAGCCCTTAAGTATCATCAGCAAGACTAAGACCTGGGATGCATCTCAATTGTACCCACAAAGTAAGGGTGTGGTGTCAAAAATAATCCAAAATATTTTTACTTAGCTTTCAAATCCATATTTGCTGCTTTACAGCAGATTCAAATTAGTGTTTCAGTTTTACTCAAGTTGACATCAAAATTTGCTGTCCTAATGAAATGGGTTATTCTTAAAATATGTCTCCCTAAATAGAAGAGACAATGTCCTTGAGTTCAGAACAACCCTTGAAATTCTGAGGGCTGGTTTACACAGAAACCTAGGTACATTGAGCAGAAGAGACCTTTGTGGTCTTTGTCTGAGTTTCCTCTTTTTTTAACTACAGCCCTTCACTCTGGTCCCCTAGGTCACACGGATTGGGAACCTTGAATCCATGTTGAAGCTGCATAACACCATTGCCTTGGACTCAACTAACAGGACAGTGACTGGGTCCCAAAAACTAACTGAGCCAATCAGAGCCCTTCTTTGGGACTTGACAGTCATGACTGAGGATGACTCTTAACATGGGTTCGTTCACATGGAAACTGTTGGGAATTAGGCGGGTGTTGTTGTATTAAGAGCAGATGAGTAACAGTTATTTGCAGAGAATAGAAGAAACAGAACAGACCATAGAGAAAGACAATTTTCTGAGCTGCTTATGGCTTTCCATTTCTAGTCTGTTTGGGTCCAGCTGCAACTCTATCAGTAGATTCTAGGACATTATAATAATATCCTGTACTACTATATCAACTTTGCCCCTCTGAGAGTGATTCAGGCTGGTTTCTACTGCTATCAAAAAAACAAAAACAGAACACACCTGCTTGTTAAACTGATTTTGTTGAACCAGATTAGACACCATAATTAAGAAATCTTTTCAGTTAATTTTTCTTCTTTTCCTGTATTAACTTGTAGCTCGACTCACTGTGGGAGCGGCTTGGCAGCAGAGAGGTCGAGATAACTGAGAAATTTCATTTTGTTTTCCTTGCCAGTCTCTCTTCTACAAACCTGTATCATTGGGAACACATACTGCACACTTAGGCTCAGCAGAGGGTCACCAAGGCAGAGCTTTTTATTGAAATGTCCAAAAGTGTTCCTGTGTGGTGATATATTGTGTATCAAATAAAGCTTGCCTGAGGATCAGAGGACAGAGCCAGTGACTAGATTAAACATGGAGGCCAGGCAGTGGTGGCACACACCCTTAATCCCAGCACTCAGAAGGCAGAGATCCGTCTGGATCTCTGTGAGTTTAAAGCCACCCTGGACTACACGAGATTGATTCAGTCTAGGAGAGAAAGAAAGCCAGGCAGTGGTGGCACACACCTTTAATCCCAGTACTTGGTAGTCACACGCCTTTAATCCCAGCACTTGAGATCTCATGCCTTTGCTACCAGTATTTGGGAAGCACACACACACCAATAATCCCAGTCTAGGAAGGTTGAGATAGGAAATGAAATGGCTGGCATATAAGGTGTGAGGAGACAGGAACTAAAGTCTTTTAGCTGAGGAGTCAGAGGATTCATAGAACTAGGATCTCGCCTGCCATCGGCCTGAGGATTCAGTAGTGGTTAGAAGTTTCTCTAGTGGCTTGTTCTTTGTCTCTCTGATATTTCAGCATTTACTCCAATATCTGGCTCCGGTTTTTTTTTTAATTATAACACCATTTAGAATTTGTGCAACATTCCTGAATGGGGCACAAGTTACCATGCAATAATGAATCACTTTCTGGAAACAACAGCGATACGCTCTTAGAAACAGACCACCAAATGGCCACTGTAATAGCATAGTTGCTCTTGGCTGGCTGCCTCCAGATCACTTCACAGTGCATTATGTCATTTTCTGAAAGCTGAAATTCCAAACACCGTCAGGAAAACAAGGGAACAGCTGTCACCCCAAATGGACGCCAACTGAGGGGTACTGGTTTTCACCAGCACCTTCACTTTTGTGGAGTTCAACATTTATTCTCTCGATCTTGTTAGAAGTAGAGACAATCGTGTATGAGCCCACACAGGGAAGGTAGTTCAGCAGATGGTGCATTGAGGTCTTTCACATCCGGACATGTTAAAATTCGTATGCCTCTGTTTCTTCAAGTATCAAACTAGGATGCTGGTTCGCCAACCTCACAGGGTTCTTTTGGAGTCATTACACACAGAAGGTTATTAGAAGAGGGAGGGTGTGGCTCACAGGAATACTCAACTACTGATAGCTGTTGCTATCGTTTCTACCTTACCTGAAGAACTGTAATCAGGGAAGCTAGTTATGAGGGTCCCATTGCTTTTTCCTATGTCTGATCCCTGCTGTATGTTCCAAAGCTGAACATATGTACTGGAAAGTTATTCTAGTTCAACTCCACTAAAGGTAAGCCATTATCTGGAATGACTTAAGGCAGTATAGAGTGAGGAGTAATTGAGCTAAGTAAAGCTTTCAGGTAACATCTGACTCACTTCTGGATGGACGATGGCCATTGTCACTGTGCAGCTCTTATACATCTGGATTTCTTATCAATAGGGGAGACTGCTGGACATATATGGACAGGAGAAAAGAAAAAGACATAGGCATATTCCAACTGTCTCAGCTCTAATATCCCCTGGTAGGTCAGACAAGCTAGGCATTGATACTTTGAACTCTAGAGAAATCTGAGCTGGGAAAGCAATGGTTTAAATGAGTATCCAGAAGAATAAAACTGCCAGAAAACAAGAGCAGGTGTTGTCTCTTCTGGACATTTCCAAGAAGCATCTGATTCAAAATCCCGTGCATGAAAATAACACCCACTGTGTTGACCCTTACTGTGAACACACACCCCATCCCAGAGCAGAGTATATAGGACACTAAAAATGTTAAAAGAAGTGAATTGCTCTAAACAGTTAGGTAAAATATACCTGAATCAGCAAGCAATCCAGGTTTAAAAAATATGTAAATAGAACAAAGGTTAGGAAAAGTTGGGAGCCGCAAGGAGGAAGCTGTACCCTCCATATAACCAGAGAGATATTTTATCCTTACAGCATAGAATGTCTGGTAAGTGTTAAACCAAGAGAACCTCCTGCTCAGGGTTAAGTTGCTGTCTGTGTGGGGTTATTGCATAACCACCACCCCCATTACTTCGAATCTTCTGTAGAAGAGAAAAAGGAATAGCAAAAACCAAAAGCAACATTCAAAAGCCATGCTGGAGAATTGACAAGGTCATTAAAACACTACATGGTTCCATAAGTGTTGTTTTTCCACAGTACTATCTTACAGGAATCTTATAATAAAGGTGAGAGGGCCCACGCTGCTGACACTGGGGTTCCCAAGAGTGTTCCACACCTATCCAAAGGAGAAACCCCTCTGCCGCATGGTGACAGATAGCCATCAGAACGCCATCTCATCTTTAACTGTCTTCCCATTGTCTACTGTGTTTAGCTCTTACTTGGGTCTTAGTCCAGATTTCTGTGTCCTCTTCATGGATTATTATGGCTACATTCCCTTTCTTAAACAGTTATGTCTACCACTGCTTCGTGTTTATGAAAAACAATGGCTACACACTGATGATTTGTTGGAATGAAGAGCAGTCTATTCAAAACAGACTTAGGTTTCAAAGGGGAAAAACATAGTTAAGGTTTTCCATTTCCTGGCATTGACTTCTTTCAGTGTGTCATCCAATATGTACTTACATTCTCATCTTATCAAGGCCAGAGGTTAAATAATGAGAAAACATCATTTCCACAAACATTTATTGGTCATTAGTAGCTTGGCCTACAGAGCAGAGAGAAGAGTGATGAACCTAGCTATAGAGGGAGCAATAAAAACAGATGGAGTAGACAAATACAGAAGCTAAACTCAACTAAGGAGGGATGAGAAGGATTGTGGCCGAGGATACGCAAAATGCCCCCCCTCCCGCCAAAAAAGGCAACAACTGAGGCAACTTAGGAAGAGTGTGTGGGCAATTGGGAAGGACTTATGGAGAAGGCAGGCAGGCAGGTGAACTCCAAGCAATGGGGCCCACAAGCAATCAGAGCCTAAGCCTGGAGCACAAGGAAGTCAGAGCAAGTGGGAAGGGCAGACAGTGTTGGGACTGTGGAGCTCTCCCCAGGGCAGAGGTCTTTCTCTAGTCTGTGAATTATGGAGCTGCAACAAGGCTTGATGGAGATAAGAGTGACTAAGAAAGTCTGATGCATTAGCAAGATGGGTTGGAAAGAGAAATCGGTGAGTTACAACAGATACGAACTATAGTTTAAGCTCTCCCCATGAAGGCAAAGACCATCACCGTCAGTGAGTCCTGAATAGAATGTACCTGCTTCATTACCTGTGCCTGGCTACCTGAATCTAATGTTGAAGTTGCCTTGCAAAAGAGGGTTCAGGAGATAGCTCAGAATATATGACTTCCCACGGGAGCAAGAGTTTCACATCTCTGAGCCGGAGTGACTGACAGCTCTCCACATCCCTGGATTTCTACCGCCAAGGACAATGTCTGTCCCCAGCTTCTTTACATGCAATGCATCCATTGGCCCTTTGTCAAATCCCACTGGAGTTTGGAGATCCTGAGTAGAGGGGGAATTGCAAAGTGTTGTTGGTTGTAGAGCAAGGCTTTTGTTCCTCTTTCCTCCCTGAGGCTTGGGGACAGAGCTCAGCTTTCAGGTGGAGGGTAAGCTGTGACTTACACACCTCCTCCTCCTCCAAAGGAACCTCACAGTCTTCCTGGCGACCCTCTCAGTTGGCTCGAGGAGGCAGCTGATGGTGTACAGACAGAGCAAGGAGGGAGGAAGGTGCATCTGCAGAGGTGAGTTGTGTCCTCCCAGGCTAACCTATCTAGAAGGAAAAGCTGAGTGGTAGTGGTGTGTGCACACTCGTGCTCCTGCATGTGGAAGCCAAAGATTGTCTTCAGGTGTCTTCCTCAGTACCCTCCATCTTATTTTCCTAAGAAGCTCATCAATCCGTACACCCTGGCTGGCCAATAAGCCCCAGGCATCCTGTTGTCTGTCTCTCCAGCACTGGATAAACGGGCACAAATTGCTGCACGTGGCCCTTTATTTACCTGGACGCTGGAGATCCGAAGTTGGGTCCTCATGCTCATGTGGCAAGAACTCTGAATGAACCATTGCTCCAACTATATCCAGAGGTTATTCTTTTTCTTCTTTCTTCTCTCTTTTCTTTCTTTGTCTTTTTTAACAGTAAATTAGTTAGGAATTGTCAGGCAAATTGGGAGTGGAAAATGGCTGGCTTTTGAAACATAGCTGTAGTCTGTTCTGTCCTGTCCTTCGTGGGCATCTCTTAGAACTGCAGTCAGGTGAAGCCGGATAAAGATGGAGGTGTCTCACATTCTCTTTTTCTCTTCAGGCTAAATAACATCTGTGAGATAAAGTTCCCTGACGGGTTCTCAATCCAAGAGAGAAGGAAAACACAAGATGTGGGGGTGTAAGTGGCTTATCCAAGGTCACTCAAGGTATCTGCGCCAGAACCGAAATTCCACCTACATGTCCTGGTCTTTGTCCAAAACTCCGATACAATCTTTCGCGGGCAGAGTTCATCGCCTCACCCAAGTACCTCAGCAGAAAAACCCAAAACAGCTAAACTCTACATTTCAGACTCTTGAATAATCCCAGCCACCTGTGATAACACCTCTATAATAATCAAGCGATGGGACTGATTTGTGAACAGGCAAGTGTCACAAACACTTTCGGCCGGTCTGCTGGAACTGCCCTGGGGCTGGAAATTAGGGCGCAGTGAGTTATTGCCGTCTGAGTGCTCCGCAGTCCAGACAGCAAGGCGCGCTAAACAACAGATAGTACGTGCTCTAGTCCTGGGCTGTGCAAGACTCTGAGATTCAGAGGCCAGAAGGCTGAAATGGGAAGGGGATCATTGAAGACTCTGACCTGTAGCCAGGAGATTTTCAGGGGAGGAAGACCAGGCATGCTGGGAAGCTGTGGAGCTGCAGGAGGGAGGGGTCCGGTTTTCTGGGGCTAAGTGGGCAGAGTCTAGTTTTGCCCGGCTCTACTGAGCCAAATGTTTTTTTAGGATAGACCCAAGGTTGCCAAACCCTAGTTTGTACAGTCAGAACTCAGTGATCTAGGTAGGGTTGGCAAAAGGATACAAGGCAAAATTCCTGCTCAGAGGGTGCCCTCTCTCGGTAAAAGATCACACATCGCCTTCTCTCTAAAAAGAATATTTTTTCCTTTTGTACACACACACACACACACACACACACACACACACACACACACACACACACAGTCCCAACTAAAATCGCCTACAGTTTTATCCTCACACCATCTTAAAAAGAAACTGCATCTCTCCAGAGAGGTTCCTTCAATTGACTGCAGGAGCAGATGAGGGAGAAAAGAGCCATGAACTAGAGAAACAGGATCCCACAGGCTCCTGACCTCAGGGCGTTTAAGCCTCTGTTTATACTATTAGTGAGATGCACTAGATAATCTGAGTCCCTTCTTCCAGGGGCGGTCCCGACTTCCAAAATTTATGGCTCATTGTGTCTTGACTGACTGTAAAGTGCTTGGTTCCTTAGGCCACGTTTGCAGTTGACACTCGGACTCTAGCAGAGAATCTGCCCCAGGAGAAAAATATTGTTTCTGGCTGTGGCCGCTTATAGTCTCTGAATTTTCCACAGCGGCCAGAGATAATTGGCCCAAATGATTTCCCCTTCTCCTCCTTCGCACGATTTTCTCACAGTAAAAGGCCTGTTTGGAGATGGTAAATAACTGTGCCTGTACCCAGCAGGATTGCAGCCCGCTGTGGGAGTTGCACCCCCACGCCCACAGCAAACCGCAAAGCTTCTCAAGTACAAATATGAAAGATGTTTTCTGGATGCGGTGGGGGACTGGAGGGACATCTTGCTGAAGGACTTTGTGTTTTTTCCAGCTTGCAGTGAAAAATGGGTTAAGTGTACTAGACAGGCAGCAGATAAGAGCCCGGAGGTAACCCCGCGGTGTGGTGATTGGGGGGGGGGGGGGAGGGGGAGGGGGCGGGGAATGCAGGGAGTTGGAATTTGGAAATTCCCCAAAAGATTATTCCAGCAAATGCTTAACACTAGTGAGGAACAGTTGCTGCCCTTGGAGGGGACAGAGATTGGACCGAGTTGCAATCGGCTGGTGGTCACATCAGGCGAGGACAACTTATTGTTTCAGTTGCTGCTCCAAAAACGTCATTGCTGACATAAAGAATCGGAAAAACGAGATCCAGAACCTGTTATTGTCAGTTTCTTGCTCCTGAAGGGAAGGAAAAACCGGACCATAAAAACCTTACATTTACCCTGATCGTGGTCTCCTGGTGCCCTCTAGTGGCCGAGATGGCGCACTGCGGATGCCTGCTTTGAGAATCGGAACGCGCTAGGAGTCAATGAATAATTGTTAAATGATAAGAGAAAAAGAAGGGGAAAAAAGGAAAAAGTTGAGAAAGAGGGAAAGAGACAGGATGCAGGAACACGAGCACAGAGGACGACAGCAGTCTCAGTCCACAGAGCTTAATATACTGTGGATAGAAGGTAGCTGTCAGTATTGGCAGGTATTAAAGTGAAGGATTCATGAATAAGGGAGGAAGGAAGAAAAGGAGACAGGAAAAGGGATGTGGGAGGGATGGAGTGAGGGGGCCACTGGGCACCGAACTGTATTTCTCTCCCATCTGTCTTCTGAACAGAAAATTCTCCAGATACGTTCTGACAACTATTTATGTTTGAGTCTCCAGAAAAGCTAGCCACAAGCACTCTATCTTGACTTCTATGGAGTCACCAACTCTAAACTGTTTTCAAAGGTAAAGTATTAGTTGTGGTGTGGACCAATTAGAAAGATTGGGGTGCCTAGATGAAGGAATTCGTAACCTACGCAGAAGCAGGGAGTTGTCCTTATATGAGAAGTAATATTCCAGTTTGTATCATTTCACTGAAAGCGTGTTTGTGGCACACATCACAGGTCACGATTGATGAAACCATTGCTTGTCACAGTCCCCTACGACATACCGACTGGTGACTGGGTGATATTTGAAGCTGGCATCCTTACGCTTCACTACCAGGTGACTGGGATTGCTCCAACTGACTTCCAGGCTTCTTAACTGTCGTACAATGTCCTAGTAAGTGAAGCTGCAAAAGCAAACAGACCCCTTCAATCATCTTTTTTTCCACTTACATAACAGCACCAAGAAAATGCTCCTTTCCACATGGAGATGGGAGGTGGGGGGCTCCAGGTCTCATCTTTCTGTAGCCCCAGCCTCCTATAGGCCCCGTCCTGGGTTAGAAGAACAGATATTGGGAACAGGCAAAAGCACCTTGTCCTGAATACTGCCATTTTGACTTCAGACTCCATTTTACCTGTAGGGTGAAACCAAGTTCATGTTCCCAAGCCCTAGGGGAGCTGGGGACCTTCCAATAGCTGACCCAACCTCCTCCTTAAACAATAGAAATAGTCTGTTATGCATCTTTCTCTAGAAACATTATGGCTGTTCCTAACAACAGAAAGAACAAATGAATCTGATTGGTTGGCCTGAAAAGCTTACATTCTGTGTCAGCTGACAATGATGGAACACGTGGGGAAAGTCCCTGGTCTTTGAATCCTGATTGGTGGGAAAATGTAACTGTAACTTGGCACAGATGTTTGCGGATTCTGTGCTTTACAACGCTTGCTGAAATGAATGTTCGGGGACACAGTCAGCTCCTGAGTCTGCACTGTGATTCCCGGTCAATCAGTTTCTGTAGTGCTGCCCAGTAATCAATCTTGCTTTGCAGAACCTCTTGTGTTGACTTGGGTTGATTTGGAGACTCGGACCCACAACACAGAGAGGCCCAGAAATGGCATTGTCTATTTAATCTTTTGGCTACAGCCTGGGCCACACCCAGCTGTATGGGATGCTGAGAATTGAGATCTAGCTGTGTGCCCAAGAATATGTTATGAATTATTATGCGTGGGTGAGGGGTCCTGAGGGTATCCCGTGCATGCAGGGAAACATGCTGGCATGCTGGGCAGATGCAGCAGTGGGCTGGCGGTGACCCACTCCATGCGGACATGGTGGCAGGTGGGCATTCACAACCCAGAGGCTGCATCCGCGGGCGCGCGTGGAAATGGTTTATTATAATGAAGGATAAAGAGAAAGATAGGAAAAGACAGAAAGGAGAGGGAGGGGGGGTTCGAGGGTGCACACTGGTGGGAGGGAAGTGGAAGAGAGGAGAAGGGGCGGAGTTTTTCCTTTCCCATGCAGGGTGGCACCAAGGGGTGGATCAGAATATTAACAATATACATTCTGGTGAACAATTAAATTCTTGTCCATGACCACCAAAACTTCTAGTCATACCCTATCCAAATTCCTCATTAGCAGAAATCCTTTCTATTAGTCTGTTACACCTCTTCAGAATCATAGCCCTAGGCCAGGTGATGGCCGCACACGCCTTTACTCCCAGCACTCAGGAGGCAGAGACGGATGGATCTCTGAGTTTGAGGCCAGCCTGATCCACAGAGCAAATTCCAGGATGGCCAGGTATACAAAGAGAAACTCTGTCTTAAAAACAAATCATAGTCCTCACATTTATGAGTCATGTTGCAAACACATCTCAGCTTCGTTCTCTTCACTCATACAGTGGATGATAACAGTGATAACATGAAGATTATGTGAATTAACAAACATAAGGCATTCAACAGGATGCTAGCTGATAGCATGACCTTTTACAACTTGGCTTTTCCTTTCTCCAAATCAAAGGAGTTGGTTAAATCTCTATTAGTCTTGCATTGTGCTTGAAACATCACGGCAGTAGGTATTTCATCCCTCTCCTCAGACGATTAAGTCTGTCGTGATAGGGAAATGTGAGGAGATAAGACTGAGTGTAGCTTGGTAGTAGAGTGGTTGTTTAGTATTCTTGGGACGTGGGTTCCATCTCCAGAATTCCAAGAGAAAGGGAGAGAGGGAGGGAGAGAGGGAGGGAAGGAGGGAGGGAGGGAGGGAGGGAGAGAGGGAGGGAGGGACGGTGAGAGAAGGGGAAGAAGGAGGTGAGGAGGGGAGAAAAATGATTCATGTACACATTAAGTTATCAAAAGAATAACTTTAGTAAGAAGGCTGGGTGTGGAAGCTCACACCCATAATCCAAACACTTGGGAGACTGAGGCAGTGGGATTGCTGCAAGTTCAAGGTCAAGCCTAGGCTACCTAGTGAGTGTAGGTTGGGCTGCAAAGTAATATTCCGTCTTCAAATAAAAACCATAATAAAATGAAAGGAGGAAGGGAGAGAAGGAAAAGAAGGGTAGGGAAAAAAGGAAACAAATGATTATTCCTAAATTAGCCATGCATGCACCAGAATTTTCGGAGGAGCAAGTTAGCATGAACTGCTGTGTGGAAGGCAGGATTTGGGGCAGAAGAGCGGGGGTTGGGTTTGAATGGTGGGTGAGAACGGACTGTAGATGAAATTCTAAACTGTCTTAGTAAATAAGAAACACAGAGCCAAATACAGAGTTAAGAGGTCAGAGCAAGAACCATGACTCCCTTTAGCTTACCACATGGTGCCGTCGCTTCCCCTGAGACAGAGACCTTCTCCTGTGTGACCTGTCTTTTTATTGCCTTTCTGTTCTGCCTTCTCATTGGCTCTAAACCCAACAACATGACTTCCTTGTCACTGCCTGTCTGTACAGACCTCCAGGTCTCTATGATTGGTACTGGGATTAAAAATTCAGGTCACCTTGCTTGGCCATGTCCTTGACCACACAGAGACTCTGCGTGCCAAGTGATCGGATTAAGGGCGTGGGCTACCACCGCCTGACTTCTGCTTAATGGCTATGACCTCTGATCTCCAGGCAACTTTATTTATTAACACACAAATAAAATCACATTTCAGCACAAATAAAATATCACCATAATGGTCATAGAGAGCACTCCAGAAGGTTGAGTGACTATGAAAAGCCAAATAAAGGAACTGGCGAGAAAGCCAAGGAAAAGCTGGGAGTCTTGGATGGTAACGGTTTTTTCTCGATAGTCTTGAGTAACAACTTGCAGCCCTAGAAAGGTGATCTGGTGCTAGCATGCTAGTGTGCTAGCCAACGACCACGCTAAGAGAGCCGGTGAGCCAATGATCAGCACACGGGAATGTGTCAGGGAAGCAGAAAGTAGGAGTCGTAAGGCACAGGCTCCCTAGTCAAACCTTGGCTCTGCCATATAAAATCTCATGACCTCAGAAATCTCCCCAGCCTCTGTGAGAAACCTGCCTGACTCCATTTTGAAGGCAGGAGCCATTATGCTGTATTGTTAAAAATAAGTTTCTAGTTACTGTGAGAGCTGAGTTGCTCTCTGTCTCCCGGAACCTGACCTTCCCCCGACCATGACCTTGACTTGTTTTTGAGAATATCCTGACTCTGTCTGACCCTCCCTAATCACAGAGTGATCACCTGATGTTATTTTGATATTTTTATTTCCTTTTTGCCCCATTGTGTCTCTTCCATAAAGCTACTCATGATTTTATTACTTAAAAGGGGCCCAAGAGATGGATTTGGGGCTGTTCTCTTTAAACACACTGAGGAAGCAGTCTCTGGCTAGCTCTTGGGTACACCTCAATTAAAAAAAAAATCAAGCTTGCTTCAAATTTGGCTCAAATTGTGGTAGTGGTCTTATTCTCGACATTGGGATTAACATGTGCCTCCTTTTCCTCATCAGAAAATGAGTGACGACCTTTCGTAGAGTAGGGAGGATCGGGCTACCCAAAGCATGCAAAGCAGTTGGAGAACCTGGCCTGTAGCAAGCCCTCCTCCAGGGGTCATACTAGTCTACTAGTTGATGACAACACGAGGTATTCTATGTATTAGGCCAGCACTCATTGTAACAGGCCCTCAGACTTTAGCACAACTGACTCCATGATGGAAGTACCATTCAGGCCGTACAACTCAACATGTAGACAGGACAACCTGTGAAAACAAAAACAAGGACTTCATCCATCAAAGCCCAGGGTTCTGGGAAAGTTTGTAAATGTACTAGCCTTGCTTTTTGGCTTCTGTAGTTATAACTAAAAGCTAACTGTTCTTGTTAAGTGAACATAGCTTTTGTACTTAAAAGCTCACCCTGAGAAAGGCTCAGTGCTACACTGGGATCCTGAACACCCAGTATAATCACCAGCAGCCAATAAAGACTTTCTGTTGTCTTAAACCCATTCCTAAGCACTCTTCTCTGGTGGATAGCCCGCAACACTTGCTATGTTGGTATTGAAGTCCCTCTGGCTTTACCCCATAGCTCTGAGCAATAGGGCATCTCTCCCACATGCTGATAATGGACTACCTGGAACCACAAGGCCCTGAGGAAAGTTAGTGAGCTTCTGTCCCCTCGCCTCCCGCTTCCTAGATCCAGGCATTTTGAAAGCACAATTCAAAATGGCACTTCTTCCTGAAAGCTAGGACCCAGTCTCCTGGGGTTGGCATTATAAAGCAGGAGGACTGACCACCTTAAATAAAAAACACATTTTCTTATATTCTGGAAGCTGGAAATCCAAGACAAGAGGTCTGCTGGTTTGGTCTCTTCTGAGGTCCCTCTTCTTCACTTGAAGATGGCTACTCTCTCACTGTGTCCTTGTGTGGCCTTAAATCTGTGTGTGCACATCCCTGGTGTCTCCTGTGTGTCTTAATTCCCTCTTATTATTAAAAACAATAGATTGAATTCAGGCCTTCTCTATGTCCTAAGTGCAAATCGATCACCTCTTTAAACAGCAAGCTCCAAATGCAGTCACATTCTGAACTGCCAGGGTTAGGGCTTCAATACATACCTAAAAAACGACAAGAACAAAACTTTATTTTTACAACATATACATTTGAAAGATACCTTTAGGTCTCTAATGGCTAACTAGGGTACCTATTTAATATATCAAAGTGACCCTGGACACCAGGTTTCCCCAGCATCCCTCAGTACCTACTCATTACAGGGTATGGCTGGCATGCCTTGCCCCTGTCCTAAACATCCACCGCTCAGAGGCTCGGTTGTCCCCCGGCTGCTCTTTCCTATGTAACCCAGCCATTTTGATTACCTGGCCCTTTTTGTCTTTTGGCCTGGGCTACCTCAGCCAGGAGTACCTCTCTTGGCCTCTCTTGCCCTCTCTCGTTTCACGGTCCGGTTTAGTCAGCCAACCGTGTTCAGCCAGTACTCTTCCCTCTGCAATAAAATCTCCGTATTTTAGTAGTCATGTCCTTCTCCTTTTATTTCACTTTTTCATTCATCCGGTGCCCAAATCACAGGACTGGAGTATGAGTTCCCTTCCGAGGAACTCCGTGTCTCCATACCACGCTGCTGATCTGACTTGCCTGTGCTTTGAAAGGACTGTTTGATTCTGTTGGCTTCTACCACTCACCATAGTTGGCTCCACATTCTAGAGTCTTGACATTTCAGAGCTTCTTCTGTCCACCTACTCTAACCATGCATCTCTCTTTGCTTACCAGGAAGTGTCCTTTCTCTGGCTCCTGGAGCCTGCTATGCCCTCTGGGGCACCCACCACTGTAGCTAGATCCCACAGTCAGGACAAATCTCTGTCACCCGCCAGTCCCACAGCTGCTCAGACCCAACCAAGTAAACACAGAGACTTATATTGCTTACAAACTATGGCCGTGGCAGGCTTCTTGCTAACTGTTCTTATAGCTTAAACTAATCCATTTCTATAAATCTATACCTTGCCACATGGCTCGTGGCTTACTGGCATCTTCACATGCTGCTTGTCATGGCAGCGGCTGGCAGTGTCTCCCACTCAGCCTTCCACTTCCCAGAATTCTCTTCTCTGCTTGTCCCGCCTATCCTTCCTGCCTGGCTACTGGCCAATCAGTGTTTTATTTACTAAACATATTTGACATACAGAACATCCCACAGCACACCACATGAGCATCTCCTTCTGTGCTCTTTGGGGCCCCAGCTCATAGGCAACTCTCTTACTAAGACACTTACTCCTCTCCCTCTATTGGAACCCTCCATTTCCCCAAGAGTCTCTCCCAGTCCACCTCCTCAGCCGTCTTCTCCTCTACCTGCCCTCCTCCTTGTCTCTCCTCCTCTACTAGGTAAGTATCACCAGGGAGCTGCCTGCTTTGTCTACTTTTACTACGAAAGCCACATTGGTGTACCAGGAAGCTCCTCTCCCACTCCCAGGGCCCTATCAAGTGTTAAGGGACACCTCTCCTCTGTGATTTTGGTCATTTCTCGCTGGTCAAGTCTCTCAGTCTGCTTGGGGATGCCCCCGATTGAAATTCTTGTCATCACATTTACCCCCTCTCCTCCTGCATGGCCTCTCTTATCTTCTTGGAACTTCCTCACCTTCCCCTAGGGGCTGCCTGCCCTCTCTCTCCTCATGCCCTCTTGGGCCTGTACTTTGTGAGTTTCCTGGCCTCCTCCCCTTAAAAGCTGTCTGCTAAGTCCCACAGCTTCCTTAAGCCCTTTTGGGCCTGTGTGACTTTGTCCCTCCTTTCTGCCAACTCCCTCTGGGAACTCTTGCAGCTCCCTTATGCCCTCAGAGCCTCTATGCTGTTGAAACTCTCCCTTGGGTGGAGTTTGTTCCAGCTTGTTTCTCCTGGTTCCTCACAGCTACTCTCTTCTCTGTCTCTCAGCTCCCTCCTGCAGCTTATTGAAGGCCTCCCTCCATATGGCAGAGTTCACTTCACATCCCTTGCTCCTTTTCTCCTTGGACTCAATTCTTTCCTTGGACTCAGAGATTTGATTAAAGCCTGGCTGTCTTATTGCAAGTGGCTTGGCCTCTGGACGGCTCAGTGACCAAAAATGGCACACTTGAGTTCCAGAGTCCCACAGATTGTAACAACTTCTGCCACCACACAAGCAAATTATTCCAAAATCTCTTATCTCTAAGGTTTTTTCAACTTCCCACTCCTGAAAATCTTTTATCTCTGTAATTTCTCTGTACTCTGCTCTCAACAAATCTGTAAAGACCATTGCGTAAACAGTCTTTACCTCAGAATCTGTAAATTCAGTGGGTGTGGTTAAAGAATCTGTAAAATCTATAACACAAAAAAGTAAGCTTAAAACTTGTAACCAAGGTTGAATCTTAATTTGCTACACATGATTCAACTCTTATTTAGAAAACTAGGTCTACTTACTGCTAGAATTCCTAGCCACTCCCCCATGACCATGCATGCGCTGGCAAGATGCTTAGTCATCCAAGGACCTTACATCCTACATAATCTGTATGCTGTGTGATCATGTAATTTGCACACAGCATGATCACATAATCTATGCGCATGTGTGGTGTAGTACATAAACCCATATGCTCATGCTGTGGGATGGTCTGTATGTCAAATGCTCTGATTGGTCAATAAATAAAACACTGATTGGCCAGTGGCCAGACAGGAAGTACAGGCAGGACTAACAGAGAGGAGAATTGAGAGAACAGGAAGGTGGGAGGAGACACTGCCAGCCGCCACCATGACAAGTAGCATGTGAAGATGCCGGTAAGCCACGAGCCACATGGCAAGGTATAGATTTATAGAAATGGATTAATTTAAGATATAAGAACAGTTAGCAAGAAGCCTGCCATGGCCAAACAGTTTAAACAATATAAGTCTCTATGTGTTTACTCGGTTGGGTCAAAGTGGCTGTGAGACTGGTGGGTGAGAGAGATTTGTCCTGACTGTGGACCAGGCAGGACTGAAGAAAACTCCAGCTACATGTGCACGTGTGGGGGAATCTATAAAAGTGGGTCCCACTCATCCCTCCACCCTTTCTTCCTGCATGATCCTTCCATAGGCCCAAATACATCCCTTCAGTTCCCTTCCCTTAATAAATTCTTATAGTGGGTTTTGTTGTACCTCATGGCTTTTGACATCAGAAAAATTATAGGCACTAGAACAGCCATTATGGGAGCAGCTAGATACTCAACATATTGAAGAGTCAACCAGTCCTTGGATTTCCCCTATGTTTGCCATTGAAAATAAATATGGAAAATAGAGAACGTTAACTGTAGTCAGAAGTTTTTCTCTGTGGGGCATACATGAGCTACACAGATGATGTTGAGAGGAAGTTAGCTCAAGTTGTTTACACTGAGATAAAATACTAAGATCAGGAGACGATGTCAGTGCATAAACAACTCATAAACAAGAAAATGAGTATAGGGTGACCTTTAAAATGATGGGTTGGTTCCTTCCACCCCCTCCTAGGGTTCTGAGGTTTTTTTGCTATAAAAGAGGCTGACTGCCTAACAATAAAGGAGTTCTTGCTTGACTTGACTCCCCACTGTGTCTGATTGTCTCCAGGTAAGAGGAAAGCTGGGAAACAGGTGAGCAGCACCTTTACCTTTCCTCGGTTCCAGGCCACCTCTTCAGAGGTGACCTAAGTTCCTGGTGGGGCAAGAGCCCACATTTCTCAGGTCACACCTGGCCCCACAGTCTGTGTTCCTCCAGTTGTGCCTGGCCCCGCGGTCCCTCAGCTGCTTATAAAATAATCACTCAGAGGCTTAATATTAACTGTAAATTGTATGGCCTATGGCTCAGGCTTCTTACCAGCTAGCTCTTATAACTTGAATTAACCCATTTCCATTAATCTATGTATTGCCATGTGTTCTGTGGCTTTACCTGTACTTTCACATCTTGCTTCTCCTGGCGGCAGGCTGACATTCCCCCATCTCCTTTCTTATCCTCGTATCGTATCTCTGCCTGGATTTCCTGCCTGCCTCTAAACTGCCATGCCATAGGCCAATGCAGCTTTATTTATCAACCAACCAAAACAATATATACTCACAGCATACAGAAAGATATCCCCCAGCAGTTCATAGATTCAAGAGCCATAAATAAGGTAATTCAGCCAATGTGCTCTTTACAGCCTGGAATTCCCTTGCCTTCTCTGTTATCCAAAGGATGGTCTATGACAGTGATTCATTTAAAAGACTGTTTTTTGTTTGTTTGTTTGTTTGTTTTTGCTATACCTTTACAAGAACAGGATAGAGAAAAATTTGCCTCCACAATGCATACTTATAATAATTCACAGCCTGTTAAAAGGTATCAGTGGAAAATTATTTCATAAGGGATGTTAAACAACTCTACCTTGTGTCAATATTTTGTACAACAGCCATTGGAAATAATTCATAAACAGTTTCCTCAATCTATAATTTACTATTATGGATGATATCTTTTTTGCTAGTTTTAATGTTATTACTGTAACCAGCATATTACAAAAAGTGTTTTCCTGCTTATATTATGCAGAATTTCAACCACCCACAATTAACATTTGCTAACTTTTCTGATTTACTTATTTTATGTGTATGACTGCTTTGCCTTTTTGCCACACATGTATGTGTACCATGTGTGTCTGGTGGTCAGAGCCTCTGGAATTGGGGTTGTAGTTAGTTAGCTGTGAATCACTGCAGGAGCTGGGATCCAAAACTCGGTCCTCTGCAAGAGCAACATGTGCTCTTAACGACTGAGCCATCTCTCTAGCCCTTAACATTGTTCTGAAACACGTTGCTACTGAAGCGCAGGAAACTGTCAGTTCACAACAGCATACCACATTCTTTTAAACTGTTGTAGACATTCCATTACATAGACCAGTTACTTAACCTTCCCTGTTAATGGACATTTGTTCTAGTTTTCACTCTATTTAATTTTGAAAAAGTTAGTTTGACCAGGGCCTTGTGGTACAGGCCTACAACCCCGGCTACTCAGGAGGCTAAGGTAAGAGGATCCAAAGCTCCAGGCCTGTCTGGGATACTAAGTGCTTTGTGGAGAACACAACTAGTATGCACAGGCCCAAGGCTAACTCCCTAGTCTCCCCCCACCACCACCACACAAATTAAAGTAGTCTGAAAACATGTCCCTCTCTCCCTTTAAAACTATCTGTTGGCAGGGTCCTGCTATGTGGCCTGGGCTGGAAGCGCAGTCCTTTTGCCTCAATTTACCCTCTGCTGGGATTACAGGCATATGCCACCACACCTTTTAAACACGCACATCAAATTTTCATTCATATCATATAATCACAGAAGCAATCAGCTTTTTCATTGTCCAAAGTTCCCTTGTCTTTGTAGTATCTCCCAAGTATACCCCATACAAATACTGGCCTACTTTTTGCCTCCTGTTCTGCTCTTGCAGATGCTGGATGGAAGCACACAGTAGGGGGCCACATCAAATGTACCAGAGATCTATCCAACTGCGTGTATCAGGAGTCCCTCATCTTCAGTATGGGAAGAGACCCAATACAAGACTATACCAAAGTCTGATCTACTATCTGGCGCACATCTGAGTGCTTTCCAGGATTTGGTGATTGAAACTAAAGCTACAAGTTTCTTCGCTTTTTGGTTTTTCAAGACAGGGTTTCTCTGTGTAGCTTTGGTGCCTGTCCTAGATCTCGCTCTGTAGACCAGGCTGGAATCGAACTCACAGAGATCCTTCTGGCTCTGCCTCCCGAGTCCTGGGATTAAAGGTGTGCAACACCACCACCACCACCACCACCACCACCACCACCACCACCACCACCACCACCACCACCCGGCTGAAGCTTCAGGTTTCTAAACACGTGCATCTTCATCTCCTGGTAGCAGGACTGTGGAGTTGCACGCTTAACTTTAGGAAGCTTTTAAAATTTTTTTCAAGAGCTGCCCGTCATTCTGCAGGACCATGGACAGCGTCTGAGAGTTCCGGCTGCTCTCCTTGGGCACTAGCACCTGATACTGCCAAGTTTCTATAGACAGGTTTTGCCTACCCAGCAGGCACGTGGCATATTTTTATGGTCTTAATTTCGTTTCTCTAGTTACCACTGATTGTTGGGCATCTTTTCATGTGCTACTGATCCAACCCTATAAGAAACGCTATGTTTACATTTATTGCCCATTTTAAACTATGTAGTTTGTTTTGTTACTGGTTCTGAGAGATCTTTTTATAGCTGTGATGCCAACTTTTTTGTATGCTGAACATATTGGTGACACATGACTGAAGTCTCCCCTTTAGCGTCACTGTGGAAAGAGCAGTATTCACTTTTGAAGTTCAAGGCACAGCACTGTCTCTTTGGAGCTCCACATGTGACAGACGCCTTTGAACATCCAGCTGAGTGAGTGCTTACTAATGTCACAGCTGAGTCCTGGGAGTGGCATCACCGGTGGTCCAGAAGATGTCAAGGTGGGCAGCAGACTGTCTTAAAGGACCTGTATGGTAGTCTGCTGCTGTTGTATCTTGTGTGTGTGTCCTACTGGAACTCACCTTTCTTCTTGTCATTGAGTTACCAAAGGCTCCTTAGGAGCATACTCAACAGCCCCACAAGGAAGGGCTCTGCTCATCCATTTTCTGTCTGCTGTGAGCCTGACTCTGCTCCTTGTAGCAAGAATCTTAAATGATTCTTATTAATAAAATCAAACCTAAGGCCAGTTATTGGGGTGAATGCTGGAAGGTCAGAGAAGCAGAACAAGCCACAGCTAACCTCACCTGGCCAACTTCTCAGCTGGTCTTGTTTCCTCAGACTGGAAGCTTCTGTGTCCTCATCCCAATGGCTCTCAGCTGAACTGCTGCTTGAAAGTCTGAATCTTAACCAGCTAAAAGCTTAACCAAGCCAAATGCCTCTAGTTTCTGGTCCTCACGCCTTATATATCTTTCTGCTTTCTACCACCACTCCCTGGGATTAAAGGCTCATTTTCTGGGATTAAAGGCGTGAGTCACCATGCTTGGCTGTATCCTTGAACAGATGGATTTCTGCCTCTGGAATGCTAGGATTAAAGGCGTGTGCTAACAGTGCCTATCCTAAGTATCTAGTGGCTTTTCTGTTCTCTGACCCCAGATAAGTTTATTAGGGTACACGATATTTTGGGGAACACAATACCACCACAGCTAAGGTCCTTCTCTTAATGAAAAATTATTTCCTGGCCTTAATTGTACAACATTTTCTTACATTTCCGCCATTTGTACAGCTTGGCTGCAGGCATCCAGAGCAAAGAATAAAACACAAACGAGCTCTAAGCAACTTTTCAATGTGCTTACTTTGTTGAAGGATCTTTTGCTTTGCAGGTGTGATTTAGGACTGCTTTAACACGTGGCATTTTGTCTAGAAGAAACTCATGGTGTGCATGGACTGCTTTCATCCACAATCAATTAAAGACGACAAGAAAAGGGTATTTGAATGCTCTAGGAAACAGTGCCAGCCTTTTCTACCTCAGCTGCACCACCCTACAGCCCCGACTCAGTTGGCAACGGAATCTGATAGTCGAAGGTCAGCTCTTGCCTGCAGAGTGGGAAGTGAAATTCTTAGGCCAGAGCCAGGCTCCAAAGAGCTTATACCTGGTTAGAGGAGATGTATCTTGAAATGCAAAGGTTCTTAATTTTCAATTATTATTAAGAGATTTAAAAAAACATTCTCATGTGTCTGTGTGAATGTATGTGTGGCTGCCTGAGCAGACCTGAAGAGGGTATGGGTTCCTTGGAGCTGGAGTTATAGGCCGCTGTGAGCCATTCTAAGTGAATGCTGGGAACTAAACTCATACCTTCTGCAAGAGCAATGTATGCCCATAACCTGCGCCCACTCTCTAGCCCTGATTTCCTTATTTTAAAAGTAAACAAAAGGAACACTAACACCCACAGTTTGGACTCTTTCTCTTATCATATCATAAGGGTAAAACAGACCAGTGATGAAAGCTGCCATTTAGTACAAAGTGAACAGGTCCCTTTATTGATGTATGCTTGAAGGTGAACATGACCTCTGTGGAGACGAGTTCCCTCTTCAGTTTCAGAAAAAGGAACTTGGACTGTGTTGTCTTAACAGTTTCTGTAGCTGATGGCCCTTCCTCATTAGTTTCTCAGCAATACAGACAATTTTCATTTAGGAAATGTCCCACTTATACTTGAAAAGTTAACCCTTAGAAACAATAGCAGTTTTAATTCCCAAACACCTATCCAAACCAAGAAAACATTTTTTTTCTTCTGTGAGGGAGGATCTTGCTGTGTGTTCCAGGCTCGCCTCAAACTGGCATCTTCCCGCCTCAGCCTCCTGAATGTTGGACATGTGGCATGCGCTAGCATGCCCAGCTGAATGCTATGGTTTATTTAATACAAGTTTAGTCTATAAATAACACCTTTCTCTGTAAAAAGCACTTGAGAAACTTATGGAAGGAACGCCAGCTTTAACAGTTTCCTGAGAGGAACTGCAGAACTTTGTGCTGTCCCAAAGGCAGTCAGTGTGGTGTGAGCCGCTGGCTGATGGCGCCCTCTCAAGGCTCAGCACATGCTTCTCAGTCACTCTTCTCTTCTGCTTGGTAATGCCTATACTCTGGCTTCAGCTCCCAGGTGTTTCTGTGAATCCCCTTCACGTTCCAAATGCCAATTTCTTTCAAGATTTCTTTCAGGTATCCCACAGGTTGTTTTGTGATGTCCACTAAGTCCTTAAAATAATAGTACTGATGTTTCTCAAAGGCTGAAAACAGCATGTCTAGGACGTGTTGTTTGTCTGCCCGAACTCGCTTTCCATCTTCCTTCTTCTTCCTTTCATTTTCAATATTGTGCTGATGGTTAGCAACAGGCTTGTAATTGGTCGTTACAACTTTGTCCAGCTGCTGTGACAGCCTTACAGGTTTGGAAGACAATTCTATTTGCAACCTCTTTAATCTCATGTAGCTTTCACTGGCAGCAGGTCGGCATTCGGCTCTCTGTACCACTGTTCCTTCCAATGACTGTTTACCCGAGGAGCTCTCCGTAAACACTGCTAACTTCTGTCCTCCAACACTTTGCAAGACAAATGGATGTTCTCTAGGAGCACTGACTGAAGCTGGTTTCCCACCGATATCATGAACATTTGCAAGATCCTCATTCAAAGTAAAAGACACCTTAGTCTTTCCTTGATTCTTTGCAATCCTCAGTTTCCCAACTTCACCTCTTCCAGGAGCTTTAGCCCATTGCTGGGACAAGTATTTAGGAACCTTGACCAGCCACATGCCGGTGTTCTGTTTGGCGCCTGTCAGATCGAGTTCCCTGCACTCCGCCATGAGTTTGTCACCTGTGGTCAGATCGAGTTCCCTGCGCTCTGCCATGAGTTTGTCGCCTGTGGCTTCGAGCTGAAGAATGGAGAGCAGCAGACAAGAACCAGCCACCGGAGCAGGGAGACCGTGAAAAGCAAAAAGCTGGCGTCCGTTCACCGGCCAGGAATTTGAGATGGATGATATCTTACTAGCTGATTGTGACTCAAATACCTTAGGAAAAAAATGTTTGAAGAGGTAAAGGAAATTTTGCCTCTCTGGGAACTATAAATTGCTCCTGAAAAAATACAAAAAGTGGGTTCTATTAATTACTTAGGATATAAGGTAGGTTTACAAAAAAAAAAAAAATTCAGCCACAGAAAGTACAAATTAGGAGTCATCAATTAAGAACTCTTCATGATTTTCAAAAAATGCCAGGAGATATTAACTAGCTGTGGCCCACAATTGGATTAACAACTCAAGAACTAAGTAATTTATTTCAAACCTTACAAGGTAATAAGAACTTAAATATTCTGTAGCAGGAATCTTAACAGGTCTTATTAATGAAATCAAACCTGAGGCCAGTTATTGGGGTGAATGCTGGATGATCAGAGAAGCACAACAAGCCACAGCTTCCTTACCTTGACAGTTCCTCAGCTGGTCCTGTTTTCCTCAGCTTCTGTGTCCTCATCCCAATGGCTCTCAGCTGAACTGCTGCTTGAAAGCCTGAAGCTTAACCAGCTAAAAGCTTCTAGTTCCTTCACGCCTTATATACCTTTCTGCTATCTGCCATCACTCCCTGGGATTAAAGGCGTGTGTCACCATGCTTGGCTGTATCCTTGTGGCCTTGAACTCACAGAGATCCAGACAAATTTCTGCCTCTGGAATGCTAGGATTAAAGGCGTGTGCTACCACTGCCTAACCTCTATGTTTAATATTATGGCTATTCTGTCTCTGACCCCAGATAAGTTTATTAGGGTGCACGATATTTTGGGGAACACAATACCACCACAATAGTCCAAGAAAATTATCAGCTGAGGCTAAGAGAGAATTGGCTTTTGTAGAAGAAAAATTATAGGATAAAAATGTGGGTTGCTTGGATCCAGAGCTTAATTGTATCCTAGTCATACTACCTTCTACACATTCTCCTACAGGAATTCCTATGCAGAAAGAAAATAATATATTAGAATGGATATTTCAACCACACAGAGTAAAAATATTAAAGGCCTATGTAAACAAGTTTTCTGAATTGATTCTAAAAGGAAAGTCAAGACTTCATCAATTAACAGGAATAGACCCAACAAAAATTGTGATATCTTTTACTAATGCTGAAATTGCCTTATTATAGGCAGAAAATGAACATTGACAAAGAGCTTGCAGTAATTTCTTGGGAGAGAATAGCAACAAATATCGGAAAAGCAAGAAGCTTCAGTTTATAAAAAGAACTAATTTCATCCTTCCTCACATTGTACAAGGAACACCAATGTCTGGAGCTCCTATATTCAATGCAGATGACAAACACTGCCCAAATATCAGCTTTGGACTACAAACTGCTCAGGACAATTACAAGGCAGTTAGCTACAATGGTCCAGTATTATAGACTATTCCAGCCAGTACTTCAGATAGGCCTTGCACTTTCCCATCACGCTGAGACTGGACAACAGCCAGCTCTTTCAGGACTTAATCTTATCTCAGTTTTTTCAAGGTCCCCTAAAGGTGTCATTACCCCCAGACAACAGGAAGTAATTTTAAAAACATGGCCCTCATATTCCCAAGAGGTATGGGTGTATTTTGGTCATGTGGTGGATATATGTCGTCATTTAGGGGGGTTAGTTGCAAGTTATTATTGGTCATGGTCAGGAAGAAAACTAAGCAAAGGAGATCTTGGTTCAGAGGGCAGAGTTCACATTCAGCTGGCCAGAATGGACCATAGAGTTTTCTGGATGACTCAGAGGAGGATAGAGGGACACACAGAAGGAATAAGGAGGGGTTTAGAGAGATGTGTGGGCCTGTTTGATCCGGGAAGGTGGAGAAGAGGGTCAGGTGATTGTTTCTGCATTGCTCCATGTATCTTTCAGGTTTATTTCCTAATATTTAACTCCTGATATTTATTTTTTGATAAAACAATAAGAGAAGTTGCAATAACAGTCATACAAAATGCTCTGCTCTGAGCAGAGTGCAGGGATAGCTCCCTGCCCCATGCAACTCACTGTTTGAAGAAAAAAAAAAAAAAAAAAAAAAAAAAGTCCTATAGCAGATAAATATGAACAACATGTGAAATAAGATAGACAAGGGCGATAGTGCCCATCAAGAAAATGAACACAGGGGGCAAAAGTCTTCCTTTTATAAGCACCATGGAAAGCCTTTCTATCCTCTCTAAAAGAGTCTCCTTTGAGCAATGGTCCAGAGGAAGCCAGGGAACAGGCTCTGCCCGGGAACAGATGAGTGGAGAGGCAGTCACAGGAAGAATGGCAATTACTAAGACCACAGGGTGGGAAGGCCCAAGAGAGTGTAAGGAACACCAATGAGTCTAGAATAGAACAAGTGAGGGACAGTGCCTAAGAATGACAGGAGAGGAATGGCCAGACATACTTGTTCATGGCTTTACTGCTTTTGGGAGGATGCTAGCTTTTGCTGGGGGGATGTGAGAAGCCATTTTGAGGTTTTGGGCAAAAGAAAAATATGGTTGGTTTTTCAGAGGCTCCCTCAAGGTTACTATGGTAGAAGGGGGCAGTGTGAGAGTTGAGCAGATAATCTAGTTGCAGCATTTAGTCAGGAGGTACCCGAGGCCTGGCACAACCCCGAAGCAGTAAGATGGTAAGAGAGCCTTGGAGTGCTAGGATATTTTGAGTGCAGAGGCACCAGGATTCTGTTACCCCATATGGCATTTGTGCCTGCCTATGGGTTGCCTTCAGCATCCTGGCAATTAACACTGTCAAAAATCTCAGTTACATCTGAGCATTCTCTATATCTCAGAGCCAAGCATACATCTCAGATCCTTGCATGTCTTCCCAAGACCAATCTACATATCTAAATAAACGAACCCTAGCATTACGTAAACCCTACTTGGGAAATTGGATGAAGATAAAGAAGGCGTCTTTAACCATCCGTACCCTAATCACAGGTTATAAAAAGTCCAAAGGCAAAAGGAAGACAGAATGCCTCCAGATGGTCTGAGACTCAGATAAGGAAATACAGAACATCATTATGGGTGTGAAGCATTTCTAACCAGAGAGGAGAAGAGAGCAGAAGTAGAGAACAGATCCGGGAGGGGATAATAACCTGCTGTCCCTAAAACTGGGAACTTTCTCAGTTCAATTGTTCAGTGACTTGGTTTCTGGAAAGGGTTCTTGTCAGTACTTTCAAAAGCAAAATAGAAAATCAGGTTCTCTCGGATTCGATGGAAGGAGCAATTGGTATCCTTTCCACATTTCCTATTTTAGAAGGCGCTTACAGCCCAGCTCTTTGCTTCTTCTTCTTTTTTTTTTTTTTGATTTATGCGTTCTGAGATTTAAATCGAGAGTAAATCTTATTGAGTTTGGCAAGATTTATCAGAGGGCACCTGCCACCAGGATTGACCACTAGAGTTTGAGTCACACATAGTAGGAGGAGGAGGAGGAGAGAACCAACTCCTGTATGTTATTTCCTGACTTCCACATGAGCTCTGTGGCAGGTGTGCCCCCTAAACACATTCTCAAAGCAAAGAAAAGAATGTTTAAATAATAAACATTATTAATATTATTATTAGCATTTTTATGGAAAACTGACAATCCTGGGGAAATTGATTCATCCTAGTCATAGAAAATAGAAGCTAATGTTTCTTCCTGGCTCTATGTGGTAGAGTGAAAGTCGCCCTCCCAGAAGATACCCACATTCTACTTCCTGGAACCCATGCATGTTACCTTACACATGCAGAAAACACGAAACCCAGGTTCTTGAGATGGGAAGATTATACTGGATTATCTGAGTGGGCTAAAACTACAATCACATGCTGATTTTATGTACAGAAAGAAGACAATGAGAAAATGGAATATGTATTTGAAATGCTGTCCTTAAAGATGAAAGTGATAACTCACAGACTGATAGCTAAGTGGGAACAGGAGAGCTAGACATGATAGGGCATGACTGTAATCCCAACCAACACTCAAGATGTGGGGGCAGGAGGAAGGGTGGAGAGAGAGGTGGAAACCTATGGTGGTATTGTGTTCCCCAAAATATTGTATACCTTAATAAACTTATCTGGGGTCAGAAAACAGAAAAGCCACAAGATACTTAGGCTAGAAAATGTTAGTACACGCCTTTAATCCTAGCATTCCAGAGACAGAAATCCCTCTGGATCTCTGTGAGTTCGAGGCCGCATTGGAAACAGCCAGGCATGGTGACTCACGCCTTTAATCCCAGAAAGCAGCCTTTAATCCCAGGGAGTGATGGTAGAAAGCAGAAAGGTTCATAAGGCGTGAAGACCAGAAACTAGAAGCATTTGGCTGGTTAAGCTTCAGGCTTTGGAGCAGCAGTTCAGCTGAGAGCCATTGCGATGAGGACACAGAAGCTTCCAGTCTGAGGAAACAAGACCAGCTGAGAAGTTGGCCAGGTGAGGTTAGCTGTGGCTTGTTCTGTCTCTCTGATCTTCCAGTATTTCACCCCAATACCTGCCTCAGGTTTGATTTTATTAATAAGAACTTTTAAGATTCATGCTACAGAAACGGAAAAGACCTGGTCCTCTCCCAGCACGCTGGAGCAAGCACAAACTTGCCAATACCTTGATTGGTGGGTGGCCAGCGGTATTTTTGTACTTCTGACCTTTAGAACTGTGAGAGAGTATCTGTGTTCTAACAACAAAGCTTATGTTAACTTGTTACAGCAGTCACAGGAAACTGATACGCCTACACACACCAAAGCTCACATATTCAGCAGGCGAATTTATTACCCCAAACGATTACTTTTAAACATTTTTCCCTTTTCTCCATCAAAATTCCGAGATACTATGCTAGTGATGGACACGTGATCAGAGCTAACAGCCAAACACTTCTTACTGCCTTTAGCCTCCTCTTCATCCCTGATGACTTCAGCCCTCAGCTCACTTTATTATTCTCTTTGCTCTTACGTCTTCATCCTGCTTGGCAATTTGAAACTTTAGCATACAGATCACTGATGACCTCAGCTTGAAATGTATGTCCTTTGTCCCACCTCAGCTGTGTGTCCTTGGTCTTATCACTCCCAAGAACCCTAAACTCTCTATTTCAACACTGTCTGGCTCCAGCTACCACCCTAGGATCTTCCTAGGACACCTGTCCCTTCTCCCAGCTCTCTTCTGACCACATGGGGACCATTGCATTAACTCCACCATGTATCACGTTTCCCAGCCACATACACATCACATATCTTGGTTTCCCTCATCACCCATCCAGTTTCAGGGCTTTGATCAAGTGTCAGAACCATTTCCTTCCTAGCATTTTCTATCCCCCCCCCATTTCGCTTACCTGATGAAACCTCCTACCTGCTTAACCAAACCATCCACCTACCTTGAGCTAATATGTCTCTTTAGATTCTCAGGGCCACACCTTAACTGGATGGTGGACAACTGTTGAATTTCACTGATCACTAATTAAGAAAACACCTCACAGCCCGATCTTATGGAGGCATTTTCTCAGTTGAGGCTCCCTCCTCTTGATGACTCTAGCTTGTGGTGGTATTGTGTTCCCCAAAATATTGTGTACCCAAATAAACTTATCTGGGGTCAGAGAACAGAAAAGCCACTAGATACTTAGGCTAGAAAATGTTGGCACTCATGCCTTTAATCCTAGCATTCCAGAGGCAGAAATCCATCTGGAATCTCTGTGAGTTCAAGGCCACATTGAAAACAGCCAGGCATGGTGATACACACCTTTAATCCCAGGGAGTGAGTCTTTAATCCCAGGGAGTGATGGTAGAAGGCAGAAAGATGTATAAGGCGTGAGGACCAGGAACTAGAAGCATTTGGCCTGGTTAAACATTTGGCTGGTTAAGCTTTTAGGTTTTGAGCAGCACAGTTCAGCTGAGATCCATTCAGATGAGGACACAGAGGCTTCCAGTCTGAGGAAACAAGATCAGCTGAGAAATTGGCCAGGTGAAGTTAGCTGTGGCTTGTTCTGTCTTTCTGATCTTCCAGAGTTCACCCCAATAACTGGCCTCAGTTTTGATTTTATTAATAAGAACTTTTTAAGATTCATGCTACATCTGGTGCCCAACGTTCATGGTACAAATTCACTAAAAAGCCTCTTGCCTGTGGCCTTGCCGGCCCCAGCTCAAGGCCCAAGCTATACTCAGCTGGTTGTGGCGGGTGCACGCTGGTAGGATTTGCTGAAGGAGACAGAGTCAGAAGTATCCCAAGGTGGGCCTGCCTAGGAGGTTTGGGAGAAGCTTCAGCCCGGGCCGAACCACAAACAGTGGTGGAACCATGAAGGCAGCGGCTGCTACTCCGAGTTGCTGGTTACTTCTCATCGTGTTGGTGACTGTGGTGATGCTGCTACCTGGGACGAAGGGTTTACCGCTGCTTGTTTGGAGAAGAATTGCCAGGACCATCATGTTACAAGAAAGCATCGGCAAAGGTCAGTTTGGGAAAGTTTGGCAAGACAAATGGTGAGGAGAAATTGCTGTGAAGATACTCTCTTCTAGGGAAGAATGTTCATGGTTCTGAGAGACAGACATTTATCAGACTATGATTGCTCCAAACCACAGAGGAGGCATAAAAAAAAAAATCTACTGGGAACCATGACCATGCCTACCAGCAACTTTGAAATCTTCAAAAGGATGATAGGACCCCACAACAATGATTCCACATGGACTATGATAAAACCATTAAGCTGATTAACACCAAGGAAAGATTGACTTTGGACTACAAATGGGTCAGGACAATTTTGAGATGACTAGCTGAGATGATCCAGCCTGACAGACTACTCGAACAAGGACTTGTGACAAGCCCTAAAATTTCCTATTATACAGAGACTGGATAAATGATACAGGACTTGACAATTAACCCAAAAATTTTCTTTTCAGGATTCCCTAAAGATGTCTTTGCCCTAGAAAGCAGAAAGTAATTTTAAGAAAATGACACCCACATTCCCAAGAGGTGGGATGGGAGGTTTTTGGTCGTTTGAATTATGGATATTATCATTGTTTATGGTGGTTGGTTACAAGTTGTTAATTGTTAATGGTCAGGAAAAAAGCTGAACAAGGAGATTAGATTCAGAGTTTTTGTTTAAAAAAAGATAAAGAAATAATAGGATAAATGAGTAGATCACTGAATCTACACTAAAAAGAAAAAGGGGAAGATATAAAAATGACAAAAGGTAGATTACTGAATCTATTATGAAAAGAAAAATACTTTTAAAAAGGAGCTACTTGTTTTAAATAAGATGAGTAATGAAAATTTTTTGTCTGAGTTTATCAAATGTTACTGGACTGGACATTGTTATATATTAATGGAGTTTTTTGCCTGAATCTGTCAAATGTTAGTGGACTAGACACCGTTAATGTAATCTTGATATACTTATTGGATATAGTTTTTCTTGTATTAGTTGTAAGCTTTTTTAAATTTTAGGCAAAAAAAGGGGAAATGTGGTGGTATTGTGTTCCCCAAAATATTGTGTACCCAAATAAACTTATCTGGGGTCAGAGAACAGAAAAGCCACTAGATACTTAGGCTAGAAAATGTTGGCACTCACGCCTTTAATCCTAGCATTCCAGAGGCAGAAATCCATCTGGGATCTCTGTGAGTTCAAGGCCACATTGAAAACAGCCAGGCATGGTGATACACACCTTTAATCCCAGGGAGTGAGTCTTTAATCCCAGGGAGTGATGGTAGAAGGCAGAAAGATATATAAGGTGTGAGGACCAGGAACTAGAAGCATTTGGCCTGGTTAAACATTTGGCTGGTTAAGCTTTTAGGTTTTGAGCAGCACAGTTCAGCTGAGAGCCATTCAGATATGAGGACACAGAGGCTTCCAGTCTGAGGAAACAAGATCAGCTGAGAAGTTGGCCAGGTGAAGTTAGCTGTGGCTTGTTCTGTCTCTCTGATCTTCCAGAGTTCACCCCAATAACTGGCCTCAGTTTTGATTTTATTAATAAGAACTTTTTAAGATTCATGCTACACTAGCTTGTGCCAAGTTGACATAAAACTAGCCAGTTACACTATAGAAGAGTGGCCCCACTCCTGATTGGGGTCCATGTTTCCATGTTCATTCTGAATCCCATCTTTGCCCAAGGATGATGCTACTATGATTTTTCCTTTGGCCTTTCATATTAGAATGTTCCCACGGACCCACACACATGCTTTACTGTAATTCATCTAAGAACCAAACAGAATCTTGTTTTCTGAAATCCTTCCCAGCTCAAATCCTCACAGTTATCTATAATCTACACTCACTGCCCTCATGGTCTGTTTTAAGTTCTTTTGTCAATCTGTATTGGAGAATTTTCACCCTCATCCCACCCCTCCTCTGATAAACTCAAGTTTTTATGAAGACTGTAAAACTAACAGCCAAATTCTCTAGTCTTTTATTACCCAACCATTTAGCATCTTTCACACTTTTTAATTATATTTATCTTGTGTTAGGGCACATGCCACTGGGCATATATGGAGGTCATAGAACAGCCAGTGGATGTCAGTTCTCTCCTTCTACTCTGTGGGCCCTCAGAATTAAACTTGGGTTGTGCCTGGTGGCAGACACCTTTGCCCACTGTGCCATCTTACCAACCCATCATGCAGCAACCTTTAACCCAGTTTTTCTGTTCGTTTAGTTGACCCCTTTCTCCCTTAATTTTCATGATGCTGTATTCTGGGTTTCCTCTTACTTCACTGTCCTCGCCTTCTCTTTCTCATTTACTGATCCTCCTTCTCTGCTGGGACTCTAGACATTGGAACACTTGGGTCATCATCCTAAGACCTCTTCTCCTTGCCTGAATTTTCTTACGAGGCTTCTCATTCAGTTCTGTGAGGGTGTGCAGTGGTGCATATGGATGGCTCTGAAGCCTGTGTTTGTAGCACTGGCCTTTCCTCTGGGATCCATGCTCAGAGACCTACCTACCTCCTCTGCATATCAAAATTAACTCATCCTGAGGAGATCTCTTGGTACATCTGATCCCATTCCCACCACCACCCCCAACTTGTCTACATGCCCCCATATGAGGGCATCTGATGTCCTGGGATCAGAGTTATAGACAGTTATAAGCCACCATGTAGGCAGTGGGAATTGAACCCTGGTCCTCTTACAAGAGCAGCCAGTGCCCTAAACCACTGAGCCAACTCTATGTCCCACTAAATGAGACATCCTATAGACCGGTTACCACTCTGGCTATTGGTAGAATTATGTGCCCTTTATGATCTCTCAATTTTGCCAACTTGTCCTCATCTTGGAGTCTTAAAAAACTTTTGGCTATTTTTCTTGCATCCTCTGGGCATATATTCCATCCTAAGTATCTGTGGTCTGTCCTATTAGCATCTCTCAGTTACTGTACTTTATTTACTATCCAGAACATTGTTGCCCAGTGCCATATGCAGGGTGGGGATGGGGGTAAGGAGGGACATCTCTATGTACTCACCATTACATGGAACAAGCCCAGTCTTTTCTGTGTTGGAATGCCCTCCTGGGTGATTCTAGGCTTTCTCTCAACATGTAATAAGATAGGTGTTTAGGGGGGACACACATTAACATCTGAACTCTTGTTGCCTTTGGGACCCCATTTTAAAGTTTCATTGCCTTGTGAGTAGGGAAGCTGCTTACATTCCTCACTCTTCTTGTCTTGTATTGGAGGCTTTAGTGTTTTTAGCTATTTGCTACATAACACCGATGTCTTCAAATTTTAAAAATAGCCCTTGTTCTACCCATAGTGCCTAATTCTTGGTTTACGGATGTTGGTATAAATGTCTGAAATGTGCAAAAGAACTCAAGAATGATGGATCTGGTTCTTCAAGGCTGGGTCTCTCCCAAGAGACACTGCCTTTAGAAATCCTGGGTGATACAGGGGAATAGAAATGGGTTGTGATCATTCTTGAGAAGGAGAGAAAGAGAGGCATGGCATGACCTTAGCCTCTTCAAAATCTATTCCCCGCCCCCACCCCCATCAATGTTGGTCACCGGCATTTTTATAGGCCTGGGTATTTTTTTCTGTGTCTTCTGAGGGCTTTTGCCGGGAAGTTATAAAAGGCCACATGAGGGCTGCCAAAAATGAGCTATTTTTAACGGAAGGTCTTTATCTTTTGTGGAAGTAAATTCTGCATACAGGCATTCTATCTCATCACACTCACTTTGTTCTGGAGCCATACCTGAGAAAAGGGAGCCAGGATTCCAGCATAGTACCAGAAGGGGCAAGTCCCAAATTAAAGCGGAAGGGGCCCTTTAAAAAACCTGTAAGCCTCACAGTTTTCTTTGAGCCCAATCTGATCTCACCTATAGAGACCAATATTCAAAAGGACCCCCCAAAAGGATGACTTACAGCAAAAACATCAATCCCTCAATTGTGGAGACTGGAAGTCTGAAGTCATTCTGGAGGTTCAGAAGGAAGATCTGTCTCCTGTCTCTCCCAGATTTTGGTAACTGCTGGTAATCCTAAATGCTCCATGGAGTAAGAACTCCCATCTCACCCTGTCTTCACATGGCATTTCCCTTTTGGGATGTCTGTGTCCTTACGTTATACTAAGTATAGCCATGTCAGACCTCAACTCAGGACACCTTGTTTCCAAAGGAGGCTATACTCTGAGGTTCCAGGTAGGTATGAATCAAGGCCGGGGGGTGAGGGTGCAATTCAACCCAATGCAGTGGGAGGACTATAAAATGGTTCAGTGGTAAGATGGAGCAGTATTTCTCCAGAGGCTGCCAGTGAGACATGGGTGTCTGCAGCTGGGACCTAGGATGAAGAGTTGGAAAAGGGTCCTGTCTTAAGTGAAGTCCTGTGTTCTTTTGAGAATACAGATTAGTTACATTGTTTCACACTGCCACTCTTGCTCCACTAGCGTCTACAGCAGCGATTCTCAACCTATGAGACCCTTTTGAGGAGTTGAACAACCTGTTCATAGGGGTCACCTAAGACCATCAAAAAAAAAAAGACACAGAGATTTACATTGTGATTCATGTAGCAAAATTACAGTTATGAAGTATCAATGAAAATAATTTTATGATTGGGGGGTCACCACAACATGAGGTCACAGCATTAGGGAGGTTGAAAATCATGGGCTACAGAGTGTGTCCTTTCATTTTCTACTCAGGTTAGAAAGGCCAGCACAAAGCCTTCCTGAAAAGGGTGTGGCACCTGGTCCACCCACCATTGGATGGACCACAGTGCATCCAGTTCATCCAGTGGATGAAGCCACACCCACAGACACGTGGGCAGCACACATTGGACTTGTGGGTTACACTTTTTTAAATGAGACATGAAGTTAAAAGACATTGAGGGGCGGAACGTGGGTCTGGAAGGAGTTAGGGGTGAGAGGCAAACGAATATAATTCAAAATTGTATGCATGTATGATGTACTCCAAGAAGTAACAAAATCTTTCAAAAGAGGGTCAGTTTTCTTTAATGGTGGGACACCTTGTATGTTGGCCACACTTCAGGGAAGGCCCCACACTCAAGTTCAACACAAAGTGGACTTGATGGGGCAAAGAGGGAAAAAGAAAGAGAGGAGGGAAGAGAGAGAGAGAGAGAGAGAGAGAGAGAGAGAGAGAGAGAGAGAGAGAAAGTTGGTGAGGTTGATTTTGGCAGAGTTGAGGGAGGGGTAGATGTGATCAAAATACATTTTATGGAATTCTCAAAGAATTAATAAAATATAATTTTAAAATATTATGTTATAATATTATAATAAAGTATAACACATGCACACATATATTTTAAAACTTGCCTTAGGGTGGAGGATGTGGCTCAGAGGTAGAGCATTTACCTAGCATGCACATGGCCCTGGGTTCAACCACCAACACATCCAAGACAAGAATGAAAGAAAAGGAGAAAACAAAAAGAAAGAGAAAGAAAAGGACACTGGCCTTGTCTTCCCATCATCTACTATTTGACCCTAAAACATCACTGCTCTGAATCTAAATGTCCTCAACTAAAAAGGGAAGGATATCTCCCATAATTTTTATAGGTTTGTGACATTTTTGCCTCTGACATTATTAAAAATTAACCCTGCACTTTGGGGACATTGTATCTTATAGAGAAACTCTGTATAGAATACCAGGAATAAATTCCCAGCCACAATATTTAAAATACAGAAAAAATACTTGGGTATTTTAAACAACAAACTCTAGTTGCCTTGAAATGTAATAGTGTCACAACGATATGGACACTATTTCCAGGTCAGCAGTCCCCATGGGGCCGCGCCGGTCTTCCCCCGCGGGGTCCGCCCCCCCCAGCCCCCCACCCCCCCACCCCCCCCCACCCCCCTCCACCCCCCCACCCCCGGGCCGCGGATTTCCGCGCAGCGCCTCGCCTCGGCCGGCGCCTAGCAGCCGACTTAGAACTGGTGCGGACCAGGGGAATCCGACTGTTTAATTAAAACAAAGCATCAGTACAAATATTTGTGAACACAAGTGAGAACCCATGGAGTACTCCTCCTCTCTTAGGTTCTGAATGCCTTTCTCCCCAGCAGAGGGTATTCCATACAGACATTTGATCCCTATTGCAGGCTCTAGGGAGAGGGGAAGAGAGAGAGGGGAGAAGGAGGAGGAAGAAGAGCAGGAGGAGGAGAAAGAGAAGGGAGAGGGAAATAACATGCCATGGCTTCTCTAAGCCTCAGTTTTCCTAAATTCAGAGACCAAGTCTCCAATAGAGGGACTGAAGGTTACTTTTCCACCTGAGCTCTGCAACACTGCGTGTGTGCCACAGCTACACAGATCCGGCTCCGAACCCCCGAGCATCTGCCAGCATGCTAAGTGTGCAGTTAATGTTCTCCTCGGGGAACGAGGAGTGAGTGCATCCTGACTGCCCTGAGGGGCTGTTCTGAAATGCGCCTCCTTATTAGTTTTTACATTTCCTTTCCCTGCCAAGCATCATCTCTGGCCTTTTGTCAAGTTGGTTGTCGTTACTCAGTTAACCACTAGATGGCACAAAAGGAAAAGGCTTTAGGGATTAAAAGAAGGGAAGCCCCATTGGAGAGGTTGGCCATCATGTGAAAAAAAAGAAGCAGGCATCCTGGTGTTAATTAGGTAAAACCGGTAGGCTTCATTTCACCTCGAGCATTACAGGAAGTAGACCTACCAGAAAGGTTGGTCATAGGATGAAGTTTTTGTTTGTTTGTTTGGTGTGTGTGTGTGTGTAAATTTTATTTTATGTTCATTGGTGTTTTACCTGCATGTATGTCTATGTGAGGGTTTCAGAAGTCCTGAAACTGGAGTTACAGGCAGTTGTGGATGCTGGGAATTGAACCTGGGTCCTCTGGAAGAAAAGCCAGTGTTCTTAACCACTGAGCCATCTCCCCACCCCTCCCCCACCCCTGCAGAATGAAGTTTAAGCAGAGATAGAACAATGAGACAACAAGAACAGGAAGAATAAAAGTCTATTCTGATAGTACTAAACACCTGAAGCCAGAAGCAATAATCTTAAAATATTATAGGACACCAAGTGAAAGGTGATGAATTGGGCTGATGAAAGAAGAGAAGCCAGGCCAGATTTACCATCATGATTAAGGGTTATCACCAAAGGAGTCTAGAACTGGTGGGAAAACCCCACTCACAAGAGCAGAACGGTGGCATACACTTTAATTTAATATGGACCGCACTACATGGAGTTCTCATGTCACCGTCAATTTTAACAAGTCTCTGTGCATCTGTTTAAAGGTGCCAAAGTGACCCTACATGTTGTTCCATGGAGACACCTGGGCTTTGGATGTTCAAGTTCACTACAGAAGTTAAGAAGCCAGAGCTCAGGGTGGGCAAAAGAACGTGATGAACTGGTGCAAATCACTGCCTTTTAAAGCCTGGCTTCAGCCTAGGACATTGCATGTGATTGACACGGGCAGGAGACAACCCCACTTCCTAGGGTCCTGTGCTCACCAAGAAACTTCCTGATTGCAAATGGATTTTTCTATAGATCTGCCTTCAGTAAGAAAGCAAACCATGGTCCTTCCAGAGGGAGCCACAGGAGCTCAATATATTGGCACTCTATTTTTAACATCTGTCTCCTACGAGCTGTGTAAACAGAAATTGTTGCCAGGAAAAGGACTTTCTCTTGACAAAATTAATTCTCTGAATCTATTGAACAGCGTTGAATTGTATATTGAACACATCCTGGAGTATCTCTTGGCAGATGTTCAAGGTCCATTTGACCATTTCCCTCACCTTCTGCTTTTATATTCTCCCATTCAAATACTAACCAGATCCAAAATTAGATGAAATTGGGCACAGTCAGAGAGATATGGTCACAGACTTTACTTTCATATTTTATGCTCAAGAACATACTTGCATAGTAAAATATCCATGAAGACTTCTATTAATGTAGACTCTAAGACTCAAGTCCCAAAGATCCTCATCAGATCTACCTGGGTTAGATACAGGTATCTTTATTAATAAGAAGCCCAGTTGAGTCCAAGAAGGCTGACCCAAAACTACAGTATATGAGAAGCATTCATCCTGAGTCCGGGACCACACAATCATAGAATATTTTACTTGGGAAAAGATCTCTAGAAGATTACAAGTGACCCTCTAAAGCATTCCTGAATTCTCAGGTTCCTGTGGAAGACGGTGCAAATGGGTATGGCAGGAAGCTCATTAGACCTTAATAATGCTAAAACAAAACAAAGAAAACTACCAACCTCAACCTCTGGATGGATGCATCAGCCTTTAACTAGGCGTATCAGAAGACTGCCGTTATCGTTAGAGAAATGGCGGTTAGTGTCCTGTACAACCAAAAATACACATACAAAACCAAGAAAAATAAATGAATTGTGGGAATGTCAAAAGTTAGGTTTTTAACATAGTGACCAAATGCCTCATAGAAGCGGCTTAAGGAAGGATCCATTTTGGGTCATGGATTTGGAGGGGTTCAGTGCATCATGACCAAGAAGGTGTGGCAGAGCAGAGAAGCTCATGCCATGGTCCAGAAAGCAGAGAACAGGGAAATGCCAGTATTGAGCTCATTTCTCCTTTTCCTCTGTCCAGACCACTAGCCTGTTGGGCGGTACCACCCATATTCAATGTAAGTCTCCGTTCTGGGTTAATCTTTTCTGGAAATGCTCTCACAGACACACCCAGAGATGTGCTTCGTTCATCTCCTAGGTGATTCTAAATCCAGCCAAGTTATTAATGAAGATTTGCTGTTACAGAAGCCCAATCCAAAATTTCAACTTCTTAGTAATTTCAAGATGGCAGTGGCAGAACACTCTGAGCATAGAGTCTGGTGCATTGGTGTAAATCATAAGAAAATGGAGATGGGTCTGTTGGCACTCTGGGACAGGACTACAACTGAGATAGGAAAAATTTATACCTAGAAGAATAACTTATTCTAATCCACATATGACTTTCCCCTCACCTTGCAGGCCCTCTTGCAGCCAAATGTGGTCTCTTCAAAATGCAAACAGGATCTTGTTGCTCCCTGGTCAAAATTCCAATGGTACCCTCGCCCTGGGACCAAGGCTACAGCCCTTAGCATAGCCCAAAAGTTACCCACCCCCATGCTCTTCGTTCTTCCTCAATGCTTGAGTTACACTCCTTTGTTCCCATTCTTCTCATTTTCTGGCCTTTTTTCTTCTCAGATCTTCCACATACTCTACTTTCTGTGCCCACAAGAACCCTTTCTGCCTGTCCTAGCTAGATAAATTTTACCCTTCAGGTCATGAGTTAAATATTGCTTCCTTATTGGCCTTTTTAAAATGACATTGTAATTAGCCTGTTCATTTTATAGATGGAGGATACATGCCACGACATGTTCTTGCTCCAGGTAGCCTGAGGACAACTTTTGGAAGCTGGTTTTCTCCCTTCACCATGTGGGTCCTGGGACTCATACTCAGGGCATCAGGTGTAGTGGCAGGCTCCTTTAGCTGCTGAGCCACCTAACTGACTCTGTTTATGGAATTGTTTTAATCCATTCTGGGACCTTCTCTTGTTATGTCCCTTATTAATGTATTCCTACCCTTCACTTTTTAAATTTTAAGCCTTATTTTATTTTTAATCACATATATGTGTGTGTGTGCCTGTGTGTATGTGCACATTAGTACAAGCGCCCTCTGAGCCAGAGGCATTAGATTTTCCTAAAGCCAGAATTACAGGCAGTTGTGAGTCACTCAGTGTGGATGTTGGGAACTGAGTTCAAACTCCTCTGCAAGAGCAGCAAGTGCTCTTAACTGCTGAGCTATGACTCCAGCCCATCCCATCATCCTTAAAGGCTGATTTATGCAATTAATTTTTTAACATCTGTCTCCCTGCAAGACCATCTTACCTTTACCACAGCCTCATTGATGTTTAAGGAAGATCATGAGACATAGGAGGTACTTGAAAGGATGGATGAGTGAAGAGAATAAAGGATGGTGAACGTCTCAGTGACCGGTCTATTTCTGTGACAAACACCAAGGCAACTTATAACACCCAGCATTTAACTGGGCTAACAGCTTCAGGAGTTAGAGTCTGGGATGGTCATGCAAAGGTTTGGTGGCAGGAAGAACTGAAAGTTCACATCCTGACCCACAGGCAAGAGGCAGACAGAGGAGTCTTGAAGTCCTTTGAAACTTCCAAGCCCATTCCCAGCATTGTACCTCTTCCAACAAGGCCACACCTCCTAATCCTTCCCAAACAGCTCTACCAAACGGAGACCAAGTATTCAAACACAGGAGCCTATGGGAGCCGTTCTTACTCAAACCAACACAGTGAATGTATCAGGTGCTGGTATATTCCTCCTGATTAAAAGATGCTGATCCAAACCCCAAAGGCCTGGAACCCCAGAACACTCCACACTTGGCATTCAACTTCCATTAGGTGAAGGCTAACAACACTACACACACTTCGTAGTCTTCCAGGGCAATCTGGGTTTGTGACTGTTGTCTTGGTGTGGTATGCGCTCGCTCATTAGCAGCACTTGTGTTCAGGCGCCTCTCCCCCCCCCCCACTCTTCTCTCCAGTGTTGGTGCCTGTGGTATTAACAGAAAGAGCTTAAGTTATTAAATTGAGCAGCTCTAATCCCCGAGGTTTCCTGGAGCAGTGGGGATTACTGTATTTTTTATTCCAGAGTCAATGTAGCCTTTGTGTTGGCTCCCTGCAATGCCCAAACTGACCCCAAATGCCTTTCCCTAGACACATTTCCCCGCCGCCGCTGCTGCCACCGTGGGAGAGGTGATGGAGTTTTACCTGGAGATCGACCCTGTCACCTTGAACCTCATCATCCTAGTTGCAAGCTACGTCATCTTACTTTTGGTGTTCCTCATCTCCTGCGTGCTGTATGACTGCCGAGGCAAGGATCCCAGCAAGGAGTACGCTCCGGAGACCACACTGACCGCCCAGCCTTCCATCCGAGTGGTGGTGACACAGCATAGCGCTCATGGATCCCACTGGGTAAGGGGACCCAGCCTTCATTTTAAGGATCCTGCTCCAATAGGGAAGAAAAGCACCGTGGTATGAGACTGGATACGGGATGTTGGGGAGAGACCACCAAATGCAGCAGGAAACAACTGTCCCTGTTGTGGTTCCAGTTCTCTCCCCAAATGCAGGTCCTGACTGGAGGAAGAAACTGAGGCTCTGTCTTTCTACCCACCCTCTGCTCACTCTCTTCGTGAATGAAGCAACTGTTTAAGGTAAGATGCTCCGATGGTCTCCAGCTGTGTTCTCCAAGTGCAAGACCTCAGCACTATCATTTTACAGTGAGGCTGGTTACTCATGCCTTCATGCTAGGAGGGAGAGGTGATGCATAAGGTTTAAAAGATGTGTAGGGTGTCGGGGGATGGAATAAATAACGAAACTAAATCACATCTGTACTTTATAACTCCAATATTTCTCAGTAATCACATTTATTTATACACTCAGACTTCGGGTTATTATTTTTTTTGTATAACAGCTCACACCATTCCATTTCCCCTCCAATCACAAGCTGTGTGACCAAGCCTGGGTTGGGCTACCTCTTCATACCTCAGGCCTAGGGACAGGGTCATTTGAAAATTTCAGTTTTCAATGAGTCTGTTCACTAAAACTACTTGAGACAATGCTTGACAATTAGTCTTGCTGTGATGAATGTTGGCTTTATTTATTCCTACGTGTACTTCTCATCAGAAAGGTTGATCTCTGGGGACTGGAAGGAATTCGGTAAAATGCTAACTACAGGAACAGGAGGACCCAAGTTCAGATCCCAAGCACTGACATAAAAAAAAAAATGGATGTAGTGTCATATGCCTGTAATCCCAGAGACAGATAGATCCCTGGGGCATGGTGGTCATCTTGTCTAGCTGGATCAGTGAGCTCCAGTCTCCGAGAGAGACCCTGCCTCAAAAAATAAAATGGAGAATAATAGAAAATACCAACCTCTGGCCACCACGTATGTACACATGCACATGCATACCTACCTACACATGCATAAATACATGCACACACACAAACACACAATGTTTTACCTCTAGTCTTCAAATCTGATCTGATTTAATACAAACGTATTGAAGATTTTTTTTTTTTATAGTCTGAGGTCTTACAGCTTTGTGTTTTAATCCCCAAAAGAGTACTCACAACCTTCTTGCTCCTTTTGTAGTTGCTGTTGACTAATAATTTTTTTCTCCTGCTCATTCATCCGAGCTTACATCGTTATCTCCATTGTACATGTATGTGCCATGCCCTCCCTTCCCTTACAGGTCTGCTTGATGATCGGCTGACCCTTTTTTCTGCTGAGGACCTGTGTGGAGTTGAAAGATGTGAGCCATGAGCTCCTGCCCTCTGCGTTTCGCTGCCTAACAGGGGGCAGAAGAGTCACACCTGCCCCAGACAGTGAGAGGAAAGAGCATTGTGTATGCGCTGCCAGGGTCTGTAGAGGCCGTGGGAGCGGAGATGCATTTGCTCAGTATTGATTGGCCAGTTTCACCAACTTGACCATCAGAGAGATGGTGATTCAACTTTCAACTCCTGGAAAGTGAAAATGGGTTGGAAATACAGGAGGTGACCTTTTGTATAGAAGGAATGGCTAAAACAAAGCTTAGAAGCAAAAAAAAATTATAGAAGCCGTTGACTGTGGAAGTCTAGTGTCTTCCGAAACAATGAAAAAATGTGAAACAGAATTACAGTTTCTGTGAGGGAAGAGGGAAGAGGAGAGCCTGCCCCATGCTGCCCTGCCAGATTCGACCCTGAATTCTCTTTTGTCTTTGCATTGTTAAAGTCGCTGTAACAATACGAAGACAGATTGGTTCCCTTACAGATGTGTTTTGAAAATTATGTTGAAAATATAGAGAAAGATTTTTTTGATGTATGGTCAAATAGCAATCTCCACTCTTAAAATGAAAATGTAAAACATGACTGTATAATATTGAAAATTCACACACTGCTTCTAGAAATTTCTTTTTTCATATTAATGTCCTTCTTTATCTACCCTATGTCAGTGGATGCAAAATATATCACTGGAAAAAGTCAATGAGCTATCAAAAATTAATGTTAGCAGTGTTAATTAACTGAGCTTTTGACAGACATAAATGTTCAACTCATCTAATAAGAGTATTAAGAACATTCTTAATTAAGAAAATGAAATAAGCATTCGCTTAAAAATGGTTACATGAAATACTTGGCAGTTACGTTCAATTCCATATTTGGGCCAATTCAAGAAGGAAAAAGTAGGGGCTGAAGAGAGCTCAGGAGTTAAAGGTGCTTGCTGCTCTTGGAACCAGAGTTCAGTTCCAATCTCCCTTGTTGGGTGACTTACAAATGCTTGTGACTCCAGCTCTAGAGGGACTGACACTCTACTATAACCACAGAGGGCATCTGCCCTCCCCTTACACACCACACACACATACACACACACACACACACACACACACACACACACACACACACACACACACGACAAATTCTTTTTTTAAAGGGAAATTAACAGAGATGGAGAAAAGTATATCATATGAAAACAAAAGTCAAATAATAATGATAATTGTAATAGTAATTACCACCATGAAAGAAAATAAAGATAGAGGAGAGAAAAAAAAAAAGGAAAGCAGAAGACAAACTACAGGCCAGCTAAGGTTGGAATAGTTGGCAGTGAACTATTATAAACGTCCCCAGGTCATATGATTTGTAGTTTATTCAATTTGTGTTCTCTAAACAGGAACCAATTTCACAATTTAAAAACATATATATGTATATATATATAATTTTTTTCCTGTGTAGTACATACTCAGAATTTTATGACAAGCATATATCTGTAAGCCTCTTGCTGATACCCTGGCCTGTTTTTCTGTGTCTACAAATCAGAATTGTAGATCATGTGATTTATAAAGAGGAGAGGGTCAATTGACTCATGATCTGCAGATAGGGATGTCCAAGAGCATGGTGCTAGCATCTGGTCAAGGTCTAGTTGCCACATTACAACATGGCATAGGATGTCACCTGACACAAAAATGCTAGCCCTGGTCTCTTTTCTTTTCTTTTTTTTTCTCTAAAGCAATCCAACTTTATTTTGTCATCACAATCTTACTCTTTTTGATTACTAACAGTACTGACCTAAGCATCCTATGAAGGCCCAGTATGTTCAGAGATCACAATGACCAAAACCCACTGCAAATAATTCCATGCAAAATACTATTTAAAAACAAAAACAAACAAACAAACAAACAAAAAACCAAGCCGGGCGGTGGTGGCACAGGCCTTTAATCCCAGCTACTGGAGAGGCAGAGCCAGGCAAATTCCTGTGAGTTCTAGGCCAGTCTGGTCTACAGAGTGAGATCCGGGACAGGCACCAAAATAACACAGAGAAACCCTGTCTCGAAACAAAACAAAACAAAACAAAATCCAAAAACCTATTTTCAGGTATCCATATGTTGTGATGGCCACATGTGCTTTATGAAGCCACTAGCTCTATAATAAGAATTCTCACTCTCAGCTAGCCCGAAGTTCCTACCCAAAGGCCACGCCTCCACATACCATTAGCATATAAATTCTGAGATAAATTTCCAGCACTGCTTGCATTTCAAACCCTAGAAAATAATTTTTTTTAGTTATCTTTATTTTTATTTTCAGTGAATGGGTGTTTTGGCTGCATGCAGTACCCACAGTGGCCAGAAGAGGGAGTTAGATTCCCAGGGCCTATAGTTAGAGATGGTTGTGAATCACCATGTGGATGCTGGGAATTGAACCTGGGTCCTCTGGAAGAGCAGCCAACATTCTTAACCACTGAGCCATCTCTCCAGCCTCACAGCTTCTTATTTTTAATTAAAGTTATTTCCTAGAGGAATTTGTTTCACAACTGTGAGGTTCTTAGGTTTTATAAATTCAGCACTGAAACCCAGTGGGATGGGTTGCCAACCAGAAGAAACATTCGGTTCCCCTGACCTTTAAATACCATCTTAGTTTTGTTTCCTTGTGGGATTAGTGCTTTCTTGGTTCACATTATTTTAATTTGGTACTTTGCCATCATGTACAATTATTATTAAAGCAAATGCAACATTTCCCCTAATTTGGCCACAGCAGTAGCTGTGGGAGACATACATATAAAACACCCGGCAGGCAAGGCAGCAGAAAAGGAGGAGAAAGGGGATTTTCAAAAGTCTCAGTACATGCCAGATACATACATACACACACACACACACACACACACACACACACACACACACACATATATATAATCTATGGCATCATTTAATCCTCACACTCTTATGCGAGAGTGACAAAAACAGTTTAAATTTAACGATATGTAACTCAAAGAATAGATACAGCTTGGGCAAGGCCCGAGAGTGGCTGGCACTCTCACTCAGCAGGCAGGATCTGAACCCACTACCATTGGTCTCACCCTGTGCTAATTTTTTTTTCCACAACAGATAATAGCCACTACCCTTGTATGTTCTACCTACTGATCACCTTTAATACCTAGGACGCTGTTCAGTGCATGCCTAGTAAATAACGTAATGGCCAGATTTGCTCCACTGAATATTATAGCCAGAGTTGCCCATGGCGGATAAACTAATTGTTCTGATTTGGACAGAAAAGTATCCCCTGGTGTTTCCAAGGTCACTAGAGGATAGTGGACTAAGGCTGGGCATTCTCCCAGAGAAGCGCACCTCAGTTCGTTTCTGTCAGCATCTGCTGGCAAGCCATTTGTGTGCATGATTTGACTCCCTAAGCCTTTTTATTTCAACTAAAACATGGGTGAAATAGTGAGGCGGTGACAAGAAAGCCATTGTTGGTACACCGTTAGAAAGGTGGACGTAAGAAGGAGTCACATCACTTGAAGGCTCGGGTCAGTTCAGGGTAAGGGGCATGCTGCCACTCACAGTGGAAATTTGGGAGGATGAAAAACAGGTTAGGAGTTGAGTTTTTCCCACCACCACATGTCCCCCGATTTATTTTGTAGGAATCTTTAGACATGGCACCTCAAATTTTGAGTTTGGTTTGAAATAAAGTCATTTCTGCCAATAATTAGTCAAGATAAACTCATACAGGAAGTAGGATGGACCCCTAATTCAATATGGCTATTGTTGCTTCAAATCCAGCCGGGCCAGAGGGTACATGCCTGTTATCTTAGTGCTTAGGGCTAAGAGCCACGAGGATCATGAGTCTAAGGCTAACCTGGACTGCATAGTAAGACATAGTCTCCCAATTTTAAAAAGAGTGGATGACTGGACATAGACAGTCATAGAAACCACTCTGTGAAGACTAGAGTTATACCGACCAAAACAAAAGAGCTGGAAGGCAGGAGAACGGCCTGGAGCAGGTCCTTCCAGAGCCTTCAGAGAGTGCGGTCCCTGCTCGTGCCTTGATCTTGGATGTCCAGCCTCTAGAGATGGGCAGTGTTAAACAGAAGCAGGCAGAGGCTCTTAAACTCTCTCCACTTAACGGCCTCTTTATCCAAGCCATCTTTATGTGACTAAGACTATAAAGGTACATTAAAAAGACATACAAAGTACATATTTACTGCAATTGAGTCACGAATTTATTTTAAAACAATTCTTGAGTGTACACAGGTTTTACTAATATTAGACAAATTTGCATACTAATGAGATGGTGGCCTTGCTTTGCATAAATAATTAAGTCTTGCCTGAATATTTGAGACTGCTGACATAGTTGAGGAGTATCTTCAGCGCTTTTCAGAGTTCTCTGACATTTTGATTTTAACTCACCAGTGTTAACAACTTCACACAAATTCATAGTATTTAGGGGCACTTCAGATACTGTTGGAAATTTTATCATAACCCCGAGCCAAAGGTTTTTCTCTCCAAAAGGAGAGAAAAACATGCTGCATTGGGAGACTTTAACACCATTCAGGAGAAGCTTGGAGCAAACGTGTCATGGAATTTGAAATCTGGAGCACCAGTCAGGTTGATAACAGTGTTCTTATTACAGAAGAGTGTGCACATGTGTGTGCACACTCCCCCAACCCACACACATACCGTCTCCTGAGATTTGGTCTAAGTCAGTTTGCTCTTGAACTTTGCACACATTTCCAGTCATTTGCCCATTTTCAGTTTTGTAAAGAAGCACCGTTCACATAGTGATTTGTATAAACATGGCTTGTGGAGACGTCCAATCAGATTAGGGCAAAGGTATGATAAACTGTGGTTACAGAGGTGGCCAGAAGCCAGAGAGTCATAGCACACTGGTGAGTCACCATCCGTGCCGGCCTGTGCTGAGAAGTGTTTGTTACTAAGAATGGGTTACCTAAGGGTGTGAATGATTTACCCATTTGAAAACAGGAGGTAACTGAAGATTTGCACCACCCTGATGTCACCCTCAGCTCATTCGTACAGCAGATACACGAGGAGGCATGGCTGGTTTGGGAAAAGCTTGTCGTGCACCTGTAGAGCACTTACCTGAAAAGTATTTGTACAGTACAGACCAGTGCAGGGCTCTCAGGATTCATCAGCTCCCACAACGGATATGAACTCCGACCTCGTGAAATTTACCAAGAAGCAAGAAAAGGGCTACCAGAGCACAGGGCACACGTCTTCTGAACTGTCGTTGCAATGCTGAGATGATATATCATTTTCCCAATTTGACACAGTCTTGGCAACTGGAACTGTAAAGTCCGTTCTTTAAACCAGTGCCTACTAAATGTCTTTGAGAGGTGAATGAACATTCCTTTCAGTGAACCTGATTCTAGTGCTTAGGCTTCTGTGTGCATATGTATGTGTATTCATTTATTATGCCACATACACGTTCTTACCAACGCTATGCGTCCTTTTCTATGTCTGACTGTAAATGTCTACCCCACTCCACCATGTCACCTCTGATTTTGTCTGCGTGTGAAAGGAACAGTCTGTTTCTGATCTGCCCCACCAAGTCTCATGCTTTAATCTGGGTAACTGAGAGTCAAAACCCTGCCTAAGAACATGATATACAATTTTATTTTGTTAAGAAAATAAATAAGTCAGCATTGTGGCACACATCCTTACTCCCAGCCCCCAGGAGGCAGGTGGATCTCTGAGTTAGAGGCCATCCTGGTATACAAAGCAAGTTCCAGGAGAGTCAGGGCTACACAGAGAAGCCCTGTCTCTGAGAGAGAGAGAGAGAGAGAGAGAGAGAGAGAGAGAGAGAGAGAGAGAGGAGGAAGAGGAGAAGAAGGAGAAGGAGGAGAAGGAGAAGAAAAGGAAGAAGAAGAAGAAGAAGAAGAAGAAGAAGAAGAAGAAGAAGAAGAAGAAGAAGAAGAAGAAGAAGAAGAAGAAGAAGAAATAAACAGTTTTTTAGGTTGGACTAGATCTATGCACATATATACAAAGGCTAAGTTCCCCCTTAACTGGTAATTCTACTCTTTTATTTAAACCTCTTGATTGGATATTAAATATCTAATGCAATAGACTGAGTAAACCCCCACACATGTGATCTCTCTCTCTCTCTCTCTCTCTCTCTCTCTCTCTCTCTCTCTCTCTCTCTCTCTCACACACACACACACACACACACACACACACACACACACACACACACAGAGCACCTCACTTCACACAGGACTGAATACATCAGTGTGTCTCCCTTCTTTGGTGATGACTTTGTTTCTTTTGCTGAATGAGAATGACTACCCCATAACAGTGAACTGCTACAGAACACAGCAGGGAGGAGGCATCTAAGATGGTTCCTCACAGCTGCCACTTGACCCTCCCCAAGTGGAGAGAAGAGAAGAGTTGAGAGACTGAAGTAACCAACTAGGTCTTGGGGCTGCAGCCTGGAGCTTAAGTTCTGGGTTCTAAATCAAGCCCAGTTCCTCCCACCAGCTGCATAAAGAGCACAGGAGAAGAGTTCATTAGCAGTTTTCCAAGGGTGTTCCTGCTCTAGGGTGTGTGTGATCCTGCAGCTTTTCTGTCTCCTGGCCTTTCCTCTTGCTTCTACAATGAATCCACTAGTGACAGGAAGGTGGGTCCTGAAAAACCACGCCAGGCTGTGGTGTTTTTGATCAGTGAGTAGCAGTGGGAAGTGTCAACAGAATTTTGAGTCCTCCTTTCATGGGATCAGCATTTACTCCCACCACCACCACCACCACCACCACAACTACCACAAACACCACCACAACCACCACCACCACCACCACCACCACCATTTGCTAGTGTGTTTTCCACCTGACATTTCAAGTAACTATCCCCACACTGGAGCTTCTACAAATCTAGGTCTGTCCTGTGCTCTTTGGAGGGAACACAAACCATGACAAATGGTCTCAGCCTAGGCATATGGCGGTGCATTGATTTTCTAGCTGCTAGGATGTATTAACAAATACGTTCCAAAATGCAAAAATAATTAGCTCACCACCGTGCAGGGAGTGTTGACAATATGAAACATGTGAGATTCATTGGAGCCTCAGACGATCTTTAATTTTTAGAACATTGCCTTGTATTTCCATTTTAAGTAAATTTCATTGCAGTTCCACAAAAACCATTAGTTTTTAAAGACAGCTTCGGTGTTTAGGAATTGAAGTTTATGTTGCTTTCTTTTAAAAAAAATGGTTGTATTTGTTTTAAAAGTACACTCAGGTGTAACTAATAAAGAATCAGAGGTTGAGGGTGTCACTCACTCATAAAGCATTTGCCTCGAATGTACGATGTCCTCGGTTCAGCACCCAATATCACAAAAAAGCAAAACAAATAAACAACAACAATCAGAAAAAAAGGGAAAGTGGGAGAGGGAGGGAGGGAAAGAGGGAGTGAAGAAACGAGAAAGGGAAAAAATGGAGGGAAGGAGGAAAGAAAGCAGGAAAGCGAACAGAATACACTGGTTGAAACACAGTGTGGCCTTTGCTGTCTCTGGCCCCTTGTTGACAGGAACTTATCTCAGTAGCTCTGTGTCCACAGCATCCAAGACAGCCCCTGTGTCCCAGATAACCGTATCTCTGCTCCCCCACCTTTGCGTGTGTGTGTGTGTGTGTGTGTGTGTGTGTGTGTGTGTGTGTGTGTCCCTGAGATTCTTTCTCATCAGAATTTGGACACTATGGTTCCAAACTCTTAACTCTGAGGTCCCAACAAGCCAAGGAATGAAAAATAAGGCAAACAGGCATGGATCAGCTGAATCAGACCAGAGGCCCCCACTGTATGTGCTTACCTTTCACTGAGCAGCCCTTAACCAAAAGTCTGCCTCTGTCTACAAGGAGGAAGGAAGGGGCAGGATTTTATTAGGAACACTGACGCTTTCAACAAACTCCGAGAGAAAAGAGCAGAGCGTGAATTGGTCATGAGCAGTCTCCCCCATCGCAACTGTTGTTTGTTCTTCCAAAATTAATATGTCTTTGTTAAGGTAATCTTGAAAAATATAGACGAGGAAAAGAAAGAGATGATGATGTTGACCTAGTAGCAGGTGATATCCTGTTCGTGTCTTTTTTATTCAACACTGACATTATTTTCATTGCATTTTTTTTATTATTGTGAAAGGAACACTTATTCATCTAGGAAACTTTGAGAAAAACACAGCAAAGTTTAGAAAAGACGGAAGTCACTCACAACCCTGTTACTCAGTTTGTACTCTAGTATTTTGTTTCATTTTCTGCTGATCTATATGATCAATGTACCGTAAGCTGCACTGTTTTCCACTTTCTGAATGTAAGTGAATTTACATAAGCCTACCGAATGCATCCCTGGGTGCTGACAACAGAGCTTTCCAAATCGTGACTGAAATCTGTTTGGATGGTGCTTGAGATGGGAAATCATGAACAGCATGGACTAATTTTTCTCTTGCTCCATTTCTGGGAGACTGTACAGCAGATCTGGAACACTCATCACGCTCATTCTGAGACCATATCATGTTTTCCTTTATGCATTTTTCCATCCCCAAGAAACATCAAGCGTACAAACCAAGAGTTAAAATTATTCTTTAGGGAACACGAGCTGCCAGGCCCATCCCCACATTCTGGCTCACAAAAATGCATTTTTGCATTGGCTTGGACATTCATAGGCTGTCAGAGCTAGAGAGGACTCTTGTGGTCCCACAGTCCAAGCCAGGAATGCAATGGCATACAGAAAGGATGAGCATCCTGATTGGAGGCTGAGGAGATAGGTCAGTGGGTAACGCACTCGCCATGCAAGTATGAGGATCTGAATCTGGTCCTCAGAAGCCGTGCAAGCTTGGTACCATAGTAGTCATAAACAACCTCACTTTCCTGTGGTGAGGTGGGGGTGGGGCAGAGCCAGGAGAACTCACTGTCTCAACTAAGGACTGACACAGACATTATCCTCTGACCTCCATACATGTGCCCACATACATGAACACATGTACACACACAAGATTGTTTTAATCCTCTGGTCAGCATGGTACCTGGCCTGCTCACTGCCAGAACTCAGGCCACCAAGGTGCCTTTCTATTTCACTCAACATGTTTGTCTTAATGTAACTTTTGATATTATGGTTGCCAAAAATACACATCAGTAAGACTTCCCAGGGTCTCCAACTCAACCTTATCTAGTTTCATACAGTATTTATTTAAGCACAGGTGTACAGTTGCACTTGCTCAGGGTAGCTTTTCTCATTGGCCATTCCATTCACTGTACTGAGCTTTACAGAAAGTAGAAATGTTTTTCTTATGGTTTAGGTTGACTTTATTTCTACTGGGAACATTTTCAAATATACTAAAAGGTAGACAGAATGGTAGCCAACCTCCAAAAAATTATCACTAAGTGGGACAACTTTTAAGATTATATGAAATGTGGACATATTCCTACAGCATCCCTGTCTTCTTACTGTACCTGAAAAAGCAGTCTTTTACTTTCTGTCACCAATGTCCAGGTCATGGTGTGTTCTCAGTACATGTTTGTCATCAATATATGAGTGCTTCCATCAATGAACCTTTCTTTAAACTGGTTGAAAGTCTTTGGAAAGTGTAACTGAAAATTTGCAGATGCTCTGAGTTATTTTCAGTTTAGGTTGAGTTGATTTGCTCAGATTGCCTCCCCTGTCATGCTAAAGCGAACAACAGGGACTTGAAATCAGACTTGGTGATTAGGGTAGACTAAGGTAGCTCACTTGGGTGGAGTGTTTGGTAGAGTAAGGTGCCAGCCAGCTACAGGTAGCAATACACCAGTCCCATCTCAAAGTGCAGTGGAAACAAACCACCAAAATCATACAGATGTCTATTAACAATACAACTTCCAAGGCCTGATCCTGACCCACATGAACAATGATCTAAAAATGTAGGAGTCGCCATCTCTAGCTAATTCTGATGAGAGAGACCCACCCTCCCTCTCTCTCTCTCTCTCTCTCTCTCTCTCTCTCTCTCTCTCTCTCTCTCTCTCTCGTGTGTGTGTGTGTGTGTGTGTGTGTGTGTGTGTGTGTTCAGTGTATTCAGGAAAACTAACATGATGTATAAAAAGAATGGATCGGAAAACGCTAGAGGGAGACCACTTAGTTAAAACTCTGGCTTCTCAAGTCACTTGCTACATACTCTTTAGTGGTGACATAAAATCTTTGTTCTTGAGTTTCCTCCTTTGTAGAGTGGAGATGATAATGGACATCCGCCTGCTGGGGTTTATTGGATTATTAGCTACAACACAGAAAATTCTTACAACTGTGTGAAAATAAGTGCAATGTACAACAGTTATCAGTGTTACTCTATGAACAGATTAAGAGGACAATTGTGGTCTTAGACCAAGAACTACAGAATGTGATGTTTCTTTTGGCTTAGGGTGTATGTGTGTGTGTGTGTGTGTGTGTGTGTGTGTGTGTGTGTGTGTGTTTGAATGTTTTGAAATATACTAAAAAGTAGACAGAATGGTAACCAATGTCCATAAAATTATCAAGAAGTGTAATAACTCTAGAAATTATATGAAATGTGAACATCTTCTTATAGCACTCCAGTCTTCTTCCCATGTCTGCAAAGCAAGGGTCTCTTCGAATCCTCCATGATTCAATCAATGGTGGTGTGTTTCCAAGTGCTTGAAATCAGAATCCAAATGAGGACTACACAGCATATCTGGTCCTAATACTTCTTGTCTATTTGCCGATGGTATGTGTGTATGTGTCTATGTTCACATGTCTGAGTGTGTGTGTGTGTGTGTGTGTGTGTGTGTGTGTGTGTGTGTGTGTGTAGAAGCCAGAGGCTGATATCAATGTCTTCATCAATCTCTCTCTACTTGTTTTCCTTGAGTTAAGGTCTCCTATTGAACCTGGAGTTTTCCAATTCAGCTAGCCAGCCTGGCCTTAGTGAGATCTGTCTCAGGCTCCCTGAACACTGGGAATACGGGGAAAGGGAGAGCCACCATGACTACCAACTTTTTAATGTGAAATTTAGGGATCTAAATTTTAGTCCTTATGTTTGTGTGACAAATACTTTCTCCACTGAGCCATCTCCCAGCCACTCAGTTTTCTTTTCAGTGTAGAACAGTTTCTTTTTTCTTATGCTCTTGATTTATAACAGGGACTGGGTTTATTGTCCTTTAGAATGAGCCACAACCTTCTATGTATATGAAGCGTAAATCTAATTAATCTTATCAATAAATCCAAGAGTCAGATATCAGGGTAAAAACCTGAAAGATCAGAGAACAGGGGAGCAGCTACCTCTTCGTTCCTACCTCCTCTGTTCTTCCATCCAAAAGGACCTGGATCCTCTCTCCACCCCACCTTACCACTTCCTGTCTCCTCTCTGTACAGACCTCCAGATCTTTAAGGTTAACTAATGGCTAGCTCCACCCTTTGACTCCAAGCAAGCTTTATTTGTCAGAACACAAATAAAATATCGCACAACGTGTATATGTTTGTTATTTTGGCTTTGGTTTTGGTTTATAGTTAGTTAGTTAGGGATTTTGAGGCAGGGTCTCAGTATGTACCTCAAACTCACAATCCTCCTGCCTCAGCCTCCCAAGTGCCAGGATTGCAAACACACACCACCACACCTAGCATGTTCAATATTCTTATCACAAACACTTCCTGAGACAGCCTATCTCATTTATCCCAGTGTAATTATGAGTATATTTTTGCTCTTGATCATACTGTACATTTGTGGTTTGCCAGCCTGTTTCATTGTTTGATTTGCTTTTTCTTCTATTTTCCATATTTCTTACACATTAAAGTCAATTAAAACCCAGGCTCAGATTTAATTACTCTTCCGATGAAAATTGTTCATTGATGATTCCATTTGCTGTGTGCTGCTTTATGTCAGGAGGTTCACAATATTGCCCCAAGTTTAGTCATATTCACATTAATTCATGGATTTAGGTGATGTCCGTGGTTGAACCTTCAACATTATTTCATCTCGTGCTCACTCGAAAAGATACATTAAAGTCCAAATCCTTCAAATGTAACACAGAACAGTAGTTTGGAAATAAGGGTTGTTAAGATGGAACCATGAGAGTGGGTATAACGTGAAAGGGGGGAAATTCTCACACAGAGTAAACGCAACCTGAAGACAGACAGGAAGCAAGCCCCAGTGAGCCTGGGGTGATATGTTTATGAACCAGGGAGAACCATTTATGGCACACCAGCATGAGAAACTAAAAGATATGAGGGAGGGTTTTCCCCTAGTGAAGTCAGAGAGCATGGCCCTGCTAACATTTCTGGTTCAGACTCCTAGCCTCTAAATACTTTGAGAGTATAGATTTCTGTTTCTGGCCACCCAATTCTTGGTACCTTATTATGATAGCCCTAGGAAACTAAAACAACTCCTAACCACTTAATAGTCTTAATAGTATCTCTGTAAAAATGGGTAAATTTAGACAGATTTGACTGACACTAGTCCTAGTTTAGCAGAAATAAACTTTATTGGTGTCTTCATGAAGACAGTGTTAGGGCCAACAAGCTGTACATTGGCCCAATAAGAGAACACAGAGAGGGGAGCCAGGAACTCAGCTTCACGCATCTAATTCAGAGCACAGGGCAGTGAGTGCTTCACATAGAAGGCTCCTATACCTTTTGGAGTTGGTGTCTCTGTGTCTTCATTCCATGGTAATGGAACCGACTGGCCCCAAATCACACACCTAATAAGAGAAGAAGTCTTCCAACCAAAGCTTCTTTTTTTTTTTTTTTTTTTTTTTTTTTTTTTTTTTTTTTTTTTTTTTTTTTTTTTGGTTTTTCGAGACAGGGTTTCTCTGTGTAGCTTTGCGCCTTTCCTGGAACTCGCTTTGGAGACCAGGCTGGCCTCGAACTCACAGAGATCTGCCTGGCTCTGCCTCCTGAGTGCTGGGATTAAAGGCGTGCGCCACCACCGCCCGGCCCAACCAAAGCTTCTAACAAGCCTCACTGTTCTTCTTGCCTGCTGTGATTTATTCCCACAGGAATCCATCTTCGGGGACATCTCATTGCCTCAGAATGCGGGAGGGCACTAGAGAGAACACTGTGTAAGTACACATTTTTCACTTCAAATTGTCCTTTGCTGTCTCTGTGTTCTGGGGTCAGTTTTGCTTTGGGCTTTGGAGGGGTTTGCGATGGGGCTTCATTGGTCAGTGTGACCATGAGCCGTTAGCAGAACCCCCCCACTGCTTCTCCCTGGTGCCTTCATTTCCTTCCTTCGTGACTGTGCATTCTGCTGCAGCAGGGCTAATAATCGTAGCTAATTAACTTAAGGATTGCCTTGAGACAGAAACAAAAGTGCTGACTTGCCAGACGCTGGGTTAGCCACAGGCAGAAGAACTTGTCATTTAAGAGAAAACTTTGGCTGTTGGTTTCCAGTCCTGTAATGTGTCAATTTTGTGTTGAATGGACCTCTGAGTGCTTCCTGTGTCCTCTGGAGCTGGGAGAATGACATCACAGAATGCCCCACCTTCCTGTATACTGTGAATGGAAGGGAGCATTAAGGTTTGGGGCCGTTAGCCACACAATGTATAATTAAGTATGGCACAGGCATGAAAAGGTGACAAGTCAAGCTCCAGAGCCCTGGCTCCAGAACACTGAGAGCATCAGTCGTCTGTCCCATACTGTGAAAAAGAACCTGCCTTAAGCAAATGAAGATGGAGACATTTCATGTGACTCACGGTTTAAAGGAACACAGTCCATGGTGGCTGGGAAGGCAGGAGGCAAGAGTTTGCCCACATCTGGGAGGATCAGGAACCAGAGAGGAGACAGGAAGTGGGGCTCGGCTATAAACCTCACCCCTACTCCCACGCACAGCAGTCACCCACTTTCTCCAGCTGGGACCCGTCTTATCTAGGTGACACAACTTCCCAAAACGTTGCCACCATCTGAAGACCAAGTGTTCAACATAGGAGTCTATGGGGGACGTTTTCCATCAGCCCCGAACACAGAAGGAAGGAGTACTGGGTCCGCAATTGCTTTTACTCATCGTTAACTTCATCCCTCCACACGGAGAGTCTTCGTGAGTGCTTCATCTGTCACAGAGACCTAGCTGGGTGACCTGCCAGCTCTCTCCCTAGCTGCTAACGCTCTCCACACACTGCCCTTGCCTTCTCGTTACACTCCTTACCTCGGCAGCTCCTTCTAACTGAGTACCTCCAACATGTGCCTGCCACTTGTATTCTCCTCTTTCTTTTCTCTCCTCCTTTACTGAGACAGGGTCTCATGTAGCCCTGGCTGGCTTCAGACCAGCCCTGTAGCTGAGGATGACCTTGATTTTCACCCTCTGAGTAATCCTACTGTAGCAGGGCTTCTTCAGCCTCTACCCTCTGAGTGCTGGGGTTAAACGTATGCGCCACACCCCGGTTTTGTAGCGCTGCGGATCAAATTCAGAACTTCTGTTTGCTAGGCAAGCTTCTTGAACTGAGTCACACCCTCAGCCATCCTTACTTGTTTTCCCATCCCTCCTTGAAGAACTTTCACCGTGGAATTCAATCTTGGCCTAACACAAGGGAAAGGAGCCCCCATCCTCCAGTCCCATGGGAGCAAAACAGCCCACTGGAAATTGGTTTATCAGAATCAGCTAAGGTGCTTGCCAGGTAGTGAATCCTGAGCTCAACCCCTAAATTATCCTCAGACACAGTCTGAGGACTCCTAAGAGTCCAAACTCACTTGGCCAGTGACCAGTACAGGGCTCCCCTCTGTACCATCCCAAAGACATAGAAATCAGGCACCTGAACTCGCTTCAGTCTGAACACCACCACCTCGTTGGAGGCTTGAGTTCTATTTTCATCAATTTGAACTATCAAAAAATTTTGTCATGTGTTGAAGCTATTTCATCTCATTCCTTACAAATCTCTTTTTTACTGAATTCTGTCTTTTGAATCTAATGAGAGTAATTCTAGTAAAATTTCCCAGTGATGTCCATTCAAATACTTAGAGGTATATATATATATATATATATATATATATATATATATATATATATATATATATATATATATCACCTAATATTCGCACCAACCCCAGTTCCCAAATCTTCAACATTTCAGACTAAATGCCAGTTCTTTCAACTGTAAATCGAAATATATCATCATAGCTATAATCCTTGGCAGCCCATGAGATAGGTGCTGTTATTAGTTTCAGTGTATAGGGGAGAAAACCCGAGCCTGTGGTAGATTAAGTGACTTCTCTGGGGTGACATGGTAAGTGTCAAAGATTGGAACTGATCAAGTCTGACTCTAAAGGGGATGCCACTAACCCCTCTGTTGTCCTGCCACCCAGTTGTCCATTCTTCTTTGGATAATCTCCAGCTTTCCCATCTCTCATTACAAGTGCTATCTAGAATAGTATATACCCTGCTTGGGAATTCAGCCATCTGATATAGAACTGAATTCTCTTACTGCCCAGGGTCCACATCTTCTGCTAATGTAGCCCACAATGACCTTGGTACTTACTGGCTAACTTACTGGTTATCAACAAAAACTATGTCTTCTGTTAAATTTATTAAATTGCTTGTCACTTGCAACTCTAAGATTTATGGACTAGGTAAACAGAAATAAATACCACGTTGTGTGAGACACACTCTGCTCTCAAAGGAGCAAGTGGAAGGGGAATGAATGAGGAGCTGTAATCCAAAGACATTAAGGAAGTAGTTCCCATCTCATCATTCACACTGTAAAGCTATGTGGACATATCTTAGGGACAGAAAAGTCATAAGCCTTTTCTCACCTTGTGACTACTGTTACTGTGTATCTATGTATATTTGTCTATCTCATTGCTGTGATGATAAAAAATACCTCAGAACTCCAGAAAGGCTCACAATGTGAGAGCACAGCCCATTATGGTGGTGTAACCACAGTGGCTGGGGAGTGGGACAAGTAGTCACCTGCTAGCCATTGTCATTGTCATTGTCATTGAATGTTGGATGACCACACGGCTTCCTCCTCTCTTTCTTCATATTTAGCCTATGAGATGGTGCTGCCCATAGTCAGGGTGAGTCTTACCTCAGTTAAGCTGCTCTGGAAACTTCTTTACAGACACATCCTGGAGTTTATTTCCTAGCTGATTCCAAATGAGTGGAACTGACAGTGAAAGAAATGATCTCCCTGTGAGATGCCCAGATTGGAGCTGAATGCAGAGATGGGTCAGGTGTGTGGAGTTAACGCTGTATTTCTTGTCCTGTGCCTCTTAGAACTGAGTTGAGAACTTGATTTGTACTTAAAGATATAACGTGTACTTATCTGTTAAGTCTCAGCTCATCCTTAAACTTCGGAGTTGCTTTATTTTACTTAGCTTTGTTGTTGTTTAGTTTCATTTTGTGTTTTTAAGACAGAGCTTTTCTAGGTAGCCTGGGCTAGCCTAGAACTTACAGTCTTCATCCCAAGTACTGGAATGTACTTGGTGCGTGCCATCATGCCTGCTTTTTTGTAATGTTTTAACCCAACTCTGCCATGCAAAAAATTGAAGTGTCTTCTACACCACAGATAAAAATCAATGAACATGAATTGATCCTGGATGAGATAACAGCTCAAGCCAGGACAGGTCTGTCAGTATCTGACTCATTGATTAACTTTTCAGCACACAACACAGGCTTTCCATGGAGTAAATACTGTGTTAAACGGATTAATGTCATTTCCATTTTTAAACTATATGAGATTCTAGATGGCTGGTGAGATGACTCAGTGGGCAAAAGCACTTCCTATGCAAGGCTGATGACCTGAGTTGACCCTCAGAACTGATTCCTGCAAGTTCTTCTCCAACTTCTACATGCACAATGTGGCATGCAGATGCACGCACATGAGCTCACACACATGAAATGATGGTGATGGTGATGATGATGATGATGATGATGATGATGATGATGATGATGATAATGAGTCCTTTAATTCAAAATTCTTTTATACAATCAAAAAATTAAACCGAAAGAAGAGCAACTGTTTGCCTTAAGTCACCTGTTTAGGAAAACAAAACAATAAATAAAGGCAGATCAATATGCAGGCATCTAATTTTTCAACATAGAGCACTACATATCAAGCAGTGGACATATTAACACTTCTTGTTATTTTTATTCATCTCTAACTGAACAACTGCTACTCAGCTTGGGGGATCCTGTGAAAACTCCAATTAGTTTAGAAGAAATACTTTTTCCTTCTGACTCAGGATCCAAATATTCTTGGGTGAACAATGAGGTCCCTGGCTCCTTGAGTACCAAATTTATCATAATAAGCGAAGACCTTTCTAACAAAAACTACCCAGTTCTGGGGTCTTAGTGGAGAGAAGTCTTCCAGCATTCCACAGACCCAGCCATGGGCCTTCAAAGGGAGCTCTCCAGGGTGCTAGACCATAGCAACCTCAAAAACTGGATCATTCTCTCACCGTCCTTGTACCTGATCCATTATAAATCTGCTGTACCAACCACACTTGATACCAAACATCAAGGATATCCTACTGGATGGAGGTTGGAGAGATGGCTCAGCGGTTAAGGAACTGGGTTCAATTCCCGACACCTCTGTGACAACTCACAACTTTCTGTAATTCTTGTTCCAGGGGATTCGACACTCTCTTCTGGCCTCCACAGGCACTGCATGCATGTAGCACACAGATAAACATGCAGGCGAAATACCTCCACGCAATAAAATAATAATCTTTTTTAAATGCCTTCGGATGACAATCCCTAGGTCTGTGGTTTTTGCTTTTTGTTTCATGTCTTCACTGTGACACTGCCTGCCAGCTTTTATGAGCCCCTTTTCTAGGTGAAATTGACTTTTCACTTTGATTCATCTAAATCCAAGATTTAAGCCAAAGTCGTATGCTCTCTACATTTGGCTACTTGCCCTAAAATCTGTCCTAAATTATTTCAACCTTGACCTCAACAATCTCCCGAACAAGGTGCATAGAAAAACAACATGAACTTGGCTGTCATCAACAAACTCCATCTGCTTCTCCAGACAAGCCCATCCCGATGGATTTCTAATGCAACCTACATTACAGATTTCTTCCACAAGAATGCTCTGCCCTGAATTGCTCTGTTTACTAATCACATTGCAGAGCCAAAAGCAGTATCACTTGGAAGGGACATGTAATTTGTTAAGCACAACCAGTGGGAGTGGCCTGTGACTCTTGTTTCTTTGTCATGGTTCTTCATTTAAAACATGAATGTCATTAAAAACAAACAACTTACACTTTCCTGGATAGTTACACAATGTGTTTTCCGGTTTTAAGTGCATAGTAATTTTTACATGATGACTAATGCTTATGTTGCTTATTGAGGTATAATACACACAAAGCAGATGCATTCGTTTTAGGTATAAAACTCTACATATTTTAATTATATGGTTGTTATGGTCTAAACTGTATGGGTCCCAAATCTCCATGTTGAAGCTCTAAATCCCAAATGGCTGAAGAGCAGCCATGTAATCACCAACAGCACTGATATGTCCCAAGAGACATTTCATCAGAGACTTTGTCATTGTATAGACACCGGAACCTATTTCTATAAACTGAGATGCCATGATGCCATGATGGCTGACATCATTTTATGGGACCACCATTGAATATATGCCCCATTGTTGTCTACACCGCCATTATGTAGTGCATGGCTGTATTTAGAGACTTGACCTTTCAGGAGGTAACTAAGTTTAATAGAGTCCTAAGGGAAGGGATCCTAACCCAATAGTCTGATGGCTTTAGAGGAAGGGGGGGAAGGTGCTCCCAGCAAACACTACTGTTGACAGTGAAATGATCCACAAAGAGGCAAGAAGGAAACACGGTTCGGCATGACTTACTTAGCTAAGCTGGTTCAAACTTCTGGAGTCTGACCCCAACAGTTTATTCTTCTACATAGTTAAACACAGTGAAACTTGGGGGGAAAATGTCCTCACAACAGTTGTCGCAACAAAGCTTAAGGCACTGAAACTCCCTCGCAGAGTACACATCTTCTGTAGAGCACCTGTGACCTCTTCCACAAGAATGGATTCTGTTGACTGAGAAACAACGCCCAGGATAAGAGTGTAGGGAGGAAGTGTTTGTAATAAGCAGAAGAGCAAACTCTTTTGCAAAGTATAAGGGCCCTTTCTCATAAGAATAGGTTGTATTGACTAAGAAACAATGCTCAGGATAAGCGGGATTGGGGGTGAGGCCTGGCTTTACAGAATAACGAAGATTACCAGGTTATTAACACATCCATTTTTAGTATTCTGGATGGAAAACAGGTATGTACATCTCTTCCATTAAATAAGCATGTGTACCTCATGCCCTCTACAAAAGAGGAAAAGACATCAACAGTTTTATGCACAGAGAAAAAGCCACACAGGGACACAGCAAGAGCACAGCTTTCTATAAGCAAGGAAGAGAGGTCTTAGAGTGCCCATGAGCACTGGAACTTTCAGCCTCCATAATGGTCAGGTAATGAGTTTCTGTTGATTAAGCCAACCAGTCAGTGATGTTTTGCTGTGTGAGCCCCAGACAAGTGACAGAGCTGTGTGAGCACCACCACAATCAAGACTGAGAGCATCTCCATTGCTGTCAACATTTCTCTAGTACCTCTTCCCCAACACCAGTCCCTGGCAACCACTCACCTGACTTCTGTTGCTGTGTGTTTACCTTTTCCAGACAAGATAACAGAACTATCCAGCATGTGGCCTCGTGTGAATGAATAATTATGTGTTTTGGACGAAGATGTTTTCAGAGTGTATGCAGAGGGAAAGGGGGAAGAATGGAGAGCAGAGAGGAGGAAGGAGTGGGGAGAGGGGAAAGAAGAAAGAAAGAGAAGGGGAACAGAGGAGAGAAGAGAAGGAGGGAAGGAAGAGAAGGAGAGGAGGAAGGAAAGAGAGATGGGGGAGCAGAAAATGAATAGCTTGTTATTGAAGTGGGGGAGTTGATATTGCAAGCCCCTTTCAATCACAAAATTAACCTATTTCTCACTAAAAGGAAAGCTAGAAAAAGCTTAAGTGCCCAACTTGCTGAAGAGCTCCAAGTAAGGGACTCTGCTATTCATTCCTTTGCCTTGGGAACTTGATCCTGAGGGAAGGGTCTGGAACACAATCTAACACTTTATGGAAATGATCCCCAAATGAGAATTTCTACCAGGAGGTACCAACCTTGTCCTGAATCCAGGGTTCTGTTCTCTGAGTCAGAGATACTTAATTAAGCTAAGTCATTGTCCTTTACGTTCAGGTTCATGGCAGGCCAATTTAAGCCACGAGTGTTAGGCATATATCAAATGAGGCTGCTTTTTTTTTTTCATTTTTCAGAAGAATAGGCTTGAACAAAATAAACCCAAAACTGTGCTTCATGAAATTTAGCCCAATGACTGCTGTAGAGAGATGATTCAAGCCTGAGTAACCCAGAGATGACTGAGAGCTACATAGACCCCTTCAAACTGAAGTTGTCATCAACAGCCTGAGTCAGATCTTGACTCCACGCAAGTGGATGTCATCAGCAGTTATGGCAACATTACCAGAAACAACAGCAATAATATGAATTAAATTCTTCTCACTGGGTACTATGGCCATGAGCCTGTCTATTTGCTTATGTGGCAGATGCATTAAGGACATTAAGGCATATAATGTCAGGCGAAAGGATTCAGTCAGCACTCTTAGCTTTATGACCGAACTGCATCCAATATTGGCCTTAAAGAAAGAAATAAGTCAAATGCCAATACAGAGTTAAAGTCCTCATAGTAAATGTTGTGTATTGCATTAATATAAAGTAGCAGATACAGAGGAGAAAATGTACAGTCTAATACCAGGGAACATCCAGTGGATAGCCCCATGCCCCTGCACATATGGGAAGCACTATTTAGACTTAATGGGTTATGGAGAAGAAGACTGAGGAAGAGGAGGAGGAGAGAAACAAAGTTGAGAGACATATGGAAGGGAGTTGGAGGGGTGCATATGGTCATATTTTATTGTGTACGTTTATTAAATTCTCAATGAATAAAAATAAATCAAAAATAGGCACATGGGCCAATGAACACATTAGAGAATCCATAAATAAATTCAACCAGGAGCAATAAATAACAAATAAAAGCGGGGAGCATATATCCACATGTAATTGTTTGGATGGAAGGAAAATCCCAGCTCTCTATTCCAATAATCTCAAAAAGGCAGCACAGTCTTGAAGGGTAGAAACAGGAACAAATGTTTTCCCCATGGGGAAAATTGCTACATATAAATGTTGACAGATGTCAATGCAAGTATTTTAAATAGAAACATATGTAAAATCTGCTCCTCGCCATTTAGAAACCATGTATGTGTTCTCTAACAATGCACTCTTATTTGAAAATGGCCGAATTTATTCTCTCACAGTGTGCTCCTGTGCCAGGAATTAATCTCGTGAACACCCGAGTCCTCACTTTGAGAAATGACAGTCCATCATGACTGCTCAACCCTTTGCAGTCCTCTCACTCAGGAAATCTAAAATCACAAGCTTCTAGGGCAGATTCAGCAAGATGCACCTGATGTTTAATGGGCCATAAAGGATGAAAAGCCAGGGCCTGTTTCCAAAGGAGTTTGGAAAGCTTCTCCATCATCTTTCTCAAGTGTTGCTATGAGTAGAGACTTGATAGCAGAGGCGACTAGAGAGCGTTGACAACCATTCTGGAGTTCCAGAGCAAGCCCACAGAACCTATTGCTAGTCTCATCACCTTCTGGTTGAACATAATTCCCAGTAATATATGTAGATAGGTAGATGGATGGATGGATGAATGGATGGATGGATGGATGGATGGATGGATGGATGGATGGATGGATGGATGGGTGGGTGGATGGATGGATGGATAGATGGATAGACAGACAGACGGACAGACAGACAGACATGGGGCGGAGACCCTTCTTGCTACATCCAACACAGAAACAAGCAGAGACATGAGCAGTCAACTTTTTAACCTTGGACTTCCAACGTCGGTTTCATTAACCACATTGTTATTAGATATCTCTATGCCTAAATCCCCATCTTTGGGGAGATCCTAGGGCCAAAAGACTTCATCAGGTTCTCAAACACAACTGCGGCCTCAGGAAGTTCAAAGATCACGGTTGCGGTTGTAGAGTGACTCATACACGAAGACTGACTTCACTGGTAAAGGTAAGGGGTGCTAGGATTAATTTTTCACTTCAGAGCCTCAACCAAAGGAACACTCTGCTCCACCCCAAGCTTTCTCCACTAGGAACCCGGGTGGTTGTATCCACAGGGCTCCCCCCAAGTCAATTCCCCCATGTTAGTAATGCTTCCTTGGCTACTCAGTTGTCTTTGCTGGATGTTTTGGGGGTCTCATTTGGTGACATTTTGTTAGCCACCTACTGCTTCTCTCTGTCTGCTACTACTTGCCATTTGTTCTTTGACCTTTATCTGCTATATACTGAGTAAACTCTCATTCCAGACTGAGAGCACCACTGCCATAGATCATTCTTCACACTGTTCAAAAACAGTTGTGCAGAAGAAAGATGAAACTAGGAATGTCTGAATTCTATCGGAACAACTGTGTGTATAAAGTTGTAAAGATAGATGGTGACACTTTTTTAAAAAAATCTCACAACGTAGGAACCTAAACTACGTACAACATGAAGTAGCATAAATCCCCTACCAAACTGACAATTGTCTTCTCTCAGTGCTCCTACTACTCAGTTTTTACAACTGATCATAACAGCTGCTAGGGTGTCCATGGTGTCTTTCCAAAGAGCAATTTACAGCTCAGTATCAAAATCCTTCCAAAAGGGCACAGCTTTTAACTGAACATGTCTTCATCTGGCAATTCGTTCCAAAGAACGTTCACACAGATTTCTTTCTAAGCAGTCCATGGCAGGGTTCATTCTAGCAATTAATGAGTAAAAATCACCTTCTATACAGATAGATTCAATGAATTATGCTACTTTTTCGTGACAGAAAGACAATTGTTGATTATATTACAGAGGCATAGTCAATGCATAGTAAACTGTGAAAATTTTGGATTCAATTACTGCTAGTCAGTCTTGTATCACTGTAACAGATGCTGGAAAACATCAGTTTTGAAAAGTGAAAATATTCTTTTTGACTCATCATTTAAGACATTTTAATCCACGGAAAAAAGTTTTGTTAACCTCCCAGTCCTTCTTCTCTTTCTTCTGAGGATCCCTATCAACCAAGCTTTTAAAAATAAGAGTTTAAAATTGCGTGCATATGTGTGTAAATTTCCTATGTGTGGATCTGGTTCGTGCTCATGATTGTGTTGCCAAAGGAACCCAGAAGGTGTCAGGTTTCCTGGAGCTGTAGCTATAAGTTATTGTTAGCCACCTAACATGGATACTAGAAATCAAAGTCAGATCCTCTGAGAGAGCAATACAAACTCTTAATGTCTGAGCAATTCCCCCTAACCCCTAAACCAGTGGTTCTCAACCTTCCTAACACTGTGACCCTTTAATACAGTTCTGCATGTTGTGGTGACCCCCAACCATAAAATTACTTTCATTGCTACTTCAAAACAGTAATTTTGCTACTGTTATGAATCATAACATAAATATCTATGTTTTCCAATGGTCTTAGATGACTCCTATGAAAGGGTCATTAGACCCCCACCCCCAAAAGGAGTCATGACCCACAGGTTGAGAACTACCGTGAAAGCATCTTGTTGAATAGGAATGTTACAAATATTCTCACCCAACACTCAATGCCAGATTCCTTAGAAAGTAACTTCTGCATCTGGCAACAGCTGTACGGATGATGTCAGCTTCTAGGGGCCCTTCTGCTAGAGAAAAGAGGAAGGAGATTCGGCTCTAACTTCACCTAGTTGTCGAGCCTGACATCCATGCAGAGGGAGCTGATGGAGTCACATTCCCTCCAACAGCACTTGTTTCTTCCCAGTTCTGGTAACTTTACAGGTTTTTCATCTTGGGGCCACCTCAATTCACCTGTAACCTGTCTGAGCATGCTGGATCCTCACACTGTTCCCTCCTAAGCCTCTAGTGCTTCTTTCCTATGAAGACTCCTGGGACTGTGTTAGGATCCATCTGGACCACCTAGCATCAGTTCCCATCATCAAGACTTTGCTGAGTCACATCATTTGCCATAGAAAGCATTATATTACTCAATCTGCCACCACACAGAATAACACTGACATTTTCTGAGGACTGAAATGCAGATGTCTCTTTGAGGAGGCAGAAACCGCCTATACCAATTACAGACTTACCCCGAGACACCCTCTCACACTATTTTTAATTTTCTTTCTTCTCTCCAGGGTGCCCAGTCAGCCTGACTTTATTTCCTTCTCTTATCCTTGGTAGTACCCAGTTTAGGATTTAGTAATGAGTGGAGCTCCCAATGGGAACTTCCGGAAACCCTTTTAATAAGGGTATCTCGATTTTTCTCCTTACAATTCCGTTTGGAAAGTCAGCTGGACACCAGCTGGTTTAAAAAGCAGCAAAAGGTGGAGCTCAGCTAGAGGCAAAGTGCTCGGTCCCTACTCCCCACTAACCTCTTTTTTTTATGACCTTGGCTAGGCATTTTCCTCAAGCTGACTTTGCATTATCCTTCCAAAGAGATGGGCTCAGAAGATGTTTCTAGAAGCTCTGTACTGCTTAGATCCCACAGGAAGGGTTCAGATAAATCGATTCTTTGTCCTCAAGATCCTTTGAGATACATACTTCTTTTAAGTTACAGGGGGAAAAAAAAACAGCCCTTTGCCCTGCCCTACTGAGTTTGGAAGAAAGCACATGCCCTAGAAAGAAGAAAAGAACTGAAGGGAGATAAGAATCTTCATTTTCCAGTCCCAGTGGCCCAGATCTGAACACTTAAGGCTTTTGCAACAAGGAGAATCGCATTTCAAAGATCTCTATCTTTGCTCTAAGTTCTCTGGCTGTTTTGGAAAAAGTAGACCTTTCAGCCAATAAAGATTCTTTGGCCTAGCAACATGTGGAAACTGGAAATCTGTTTCTATCTTCTAGCCAGCCCCCGAACCCTCCTCTCAGAACCATAAATCTCATCTTCAGAGAAATGTCCTTCCATACACTGTTGTAAGAGCTATGCTGTGCACTGAGGAGATTGTAACAAAGAAATCAGAAGAAACAGGGAAGAGGAAGAGAATTGGCTTACCTTAGTATTCACATTCCCTTCCTTAAGCCTTCAAAGCAATATTTGAACCTTTATAGTTAAGCACCTGGTATATACTAATTACCATATCCTCACAACTCTGTGAAATAGATATTATAACCCCCCCCTTTAAAAATAGAGAGGCAAGAGACATCTTTCTGTAGATAGTAAGGGAAAAGGACCCATTGTGAAAATTACAAGTTACTCATACATGCTCCAGTGAAAGAAGAGGCTGGAGTTGGAAGGAAGACTAGAGGTCTCAGTGTCTCAGAGTGAGACACTGAAGAAGATGAATAAAAGGACTTGTAGCTGTTTATGATGAGATAACCAAAATAAGAGGAGGGACAGAGCTCTGGGCCAGTAATGGCAAGATGGCTGGTCTCCTGAACCCCCAGAGGAACAAGTAAGCATGTAAGGCACCATTCTATCTGTCTGTCTGTCTGCCTATCTATCTATCATCTATGACAAAGAGCTAAATATGAGGTAACCGAGAGATATTAGGCCATCTTGGTGTCTGAGACAGTTAGTTAACTTCTTGCTATGGTAAAGGAACAAGCTGGCCATGTGAGTGTGAGAATGAAGAGAGCTTAGGATAATTAACAGCACGTGAGACACTGCAAGGTCAGAGGAAAGTGACGCTGGCTAAGCTATGAATAGTCACCACACAGTTAAGGACAATGCTGGGGTCTGAGGTGACCAAAATGAGGCGTCACCTACCTACCTGAGGGGGCTACTCGTGATCATCTCCCTGTTGGGCTAGGAGTACATACATAGACTATGTGGGCCCACTCAGGGGCTCAACCCATGGTATCCCAGAGAACTGGTCAACCTCAATACATATCATCCCAGCCTTCATGTAGTTTCTTCCATTGTACTATAAAACCCCCAGATAAAGGAAGCATAATAGCTTTTACTGTCTTCGAAACCCCTCCCAACTCTCACAAGATTCCCAGTTTTACTTCATTTCTTACATTTCCTCAACTTCTCCCTTTTCAATAATAATTCTTTTTCAAAACTTTCATTACATTTGTGTGTGTGTGTGTGTGTGTGTGTGTGTGTGTGTGTGTGTGCACATGTGGAGGTCAGAGGAAAACTTGTGGGAGTTGATTCTTTTGATTCTTTCTTTCTACCATGTTGGTCAGGAAGGTCAAACTCAGGTAACATCCTTGGCAGTAAGCACCTCTCACCTGCTGAGGCATCTCCCTGGCCTGCATTGCTGTAATAATTTTTAAAAAGTCTGCTTCAACTTTGCTTATTCCAATGAGAAGCACATCTTTACTTTTTTGTGATGGGAGGACAAACTTAGAACCACCGCCCCAGGTCAATCTTTGATGACCACAAGTGTGGCATCTTTGAGCCTTGGGTCTTGCCTACCCGAGCTTGGAAAGGTCCCATCACTCTCAAAGCCCCATATAGCTAAGAGGTAGAAACAACCCAAATATCCATTGCCCCAGATGAGTGGATAAACAAAATGTGGTGTATGTCCATGGGTACTATTTAACTTGAAAAAGTAATAAAAATCCTGATGCATGCTACAATACCAATGATTCTTCAGACCTTAGAGTGAGAGTGAACAAAACCAGACACCAAAAGACAAACACTGGACAACCACGTTTATATGGCTTTTCCAGAAGAGAGAGATTAACATATACAGAGAGCACCTAGAGCTAAGGAACAGGGGGGAAGGGAGTGAGTATTCATGACATGGGTAGAGTATCCCTGAGGATTCCAAACTAGCCCTGGAAATGGTCAGTGGCCATGGTTATACGACAGTTCATTTGAAAATGGCTAAACTGATAGATCTGATGTTATGTATATTTTACTACAATAAAATGAATGGATATGGGAACCTTGACATTTGCTTCTAAAAAGCTTGTAACTACTAGGGGAGTGAGCCAGTGTTTGAACCTATCCCACACATGTTATGGGAGAGATAAGGTGAGAGCTTAGAGGGTAAAACATTTGCTGTAAAACCGTGAGGATCTGAGTTCTATCCCCAGCACCCATGGCAAAAAGAAAGATAGAAGAAAAAAGGAAAGGAGCCAGGCAGAGAAGCATGTATCTAGAATCCCAGCACTGAGAAGGCAGAGGGAGGAGGACCCTGGGTTCAGCTGGGCAGCTAGCCTAGGGTAACTGGAGAGCTCCAGGTTGAGGCAGACAAATAATGTTCAAATGCACACACAAACATACACCAATAAAATAATTGATTATATTGGGGATAGTCGTCATCGATAATGGCAGCCTCTAGAGCAGAAAGAAACTACAGTGAGTCAACAGTAGCTCTCTGTGTCTGGCCCTAGCCAAGTTCCTAACCCAAGGTTGTTGTTTCTCAGACAGGACTGACTGGTCGGGAGGAAGGTCAGCACATTGCTCACTGAGTATTATCTAACCACATCCTCAGAAGTCGTTTTTGCTGATGGCCTCATCTGCTACTTTGTCCCCAGGTTCCACCTCTATTTGAACTTTGAAAATAATTAAGGAACTAAATGAAAGATAAATATGGCTCCTCATGCCTACAAAAGCAATGTTAGGGAATGTTAAGCGCAGTGGTTCATTTTAGGCAAGATCATAGACCTTTCCAGGTCAGTAAGATATATATCATTTTGTTTTTACTGTGAGCTTTTTAAAAAAGTTTATATTAGCATACATTAATTACAAATAATAATGGGTTCCATTATGACAATTACAAATATGTGTATTATATATTTTGATCATCTTCACCCCCTGTTACACTCTTTCCACCTTCCCATTCTTCCCTGTCCCCTTCACTAACCTATGACTTCAAGGTCATCATCATGGTCTCCCGTTCCTAGGTCTGTAGGACAGTACTTGACCAATGATCTACAGTTTTATTTGGGGTCTCTCCTCAACAGCCACCACCATCATGTACAAAGATATCTCATCTCCACTTTGATACCATGTCCTGCACATAATTAGTTAGCCAAAGGTCACTTAAGAAAAAAAACAAACACAGGGTCTTTCTCTGGCAGTAACGGAAACGTATAAGGAGTTCATGGTATGTCCCAGATAGTGTTCTAACTCTACATTAGCGGTTCATTTAATCTCCGCAAGAACTCTGAGATAAACATATTTGTTTATATAGTTATTAGATAAACAATTAATATTTTTTCTCACTTCCCTGATGAGGAAGCTGTAAAGTTTACCCAAGGTCACACAGTTCCTCAAACATTCATTTCTGGCCACTTCGTATTGCTACTCAAAATAGTCAATCAACAGTTCACATTTCCCAAGGAGACAGTATGTGGTCATTTCGAAGCTAGCATTTGTCTGGCCTGGAAGGAATTATTTCACTCAGATGGAAATCTGACATGTGGTGCAAGGCTCAAATGAAAAATTCCACCTAAATTCTTGGTCTGTGAGTGCGCTCCTAGCCCACGGAACTCAAGCCTTCTCTTCTTATCTCAAATATTCACGAGACAGCTACTGCAATTGCTAACACTCCTCACGATAGGAAGTTGTGTAACACAATGACCTCAATGCTTCCGGAACATTGTTTAGGTTCTAATTTAGGGGGCCGGTCACTGTCTTGACAGCAGAAAGAGGAAGCTGTCAAGCGGTTTCAGCATGCCGTTTCTTCCATTGCTGCTGTGAACAGCTGGAGGTGAGGAAGCACGCATCGGACTCTCCGAGTCTCTCTCTCATGTGTGCACATGTGCATGTGTGCTTGCATGTGACTTCTCACATGTGTAAAGCAGAGGACAACTTCAGGTGTTGATCCTAAGGCATTGTGCACCAATTTGGGCTTTTTTTTTTTTTGATGGGGGGTTCTTTTTTTTTTTTTTTTCCTTTGATACTGTGTCTCTCAGGTGATTCTGGTAGACTAGTGAATCTAGACTCTCAACTCTTCTGTTGTGAAATAAAGAGACAATGTGAACCATGCAAATGAAAAGAACCTTTCTGACTGAGACTTACTGTACCAGCATCTTGGTTTCACAACCAATTTTGTTTAATTATGAAAATTTTAAAGAAAGTTTTTTGCCACCGGCTTAATCATTTTCCTCATACAGTATTATGGCTATTGATCCAGGGTCTGCTTTTAGCCAGGGGCTCCGTTTATCTAATAACCAAGTGCCCAGGTGCAAAGATTCTAATGTGACGCCCAGCAAGAGATTCAAGGTTCAAACACTGGGGCTTTGTGGGGGATTTTCAAAAGCTAGTTCATTCCTCAGGCTAGAATGGTCCACACAAACATACTCTGCTCCTCTGCTTTCTTCACTTCCTGAATGTCATATTCCACTAAGCATGTGAAATTCATCGTGCACCTTAAAATTCCCATGGGCTAGCAAAATCAGGTTGGTAAGGGCAGCACAAGCTAAAATCTCTTCTGTCTCCAAAATTAGACCGGGCAGCGTGTTTCCCCCTTGAAGCCAACAAGAGTCACGTAGGCCGATGACTCTAGTTGAGAGTCATCACAGATCCTAATTCTCTGACTAAATTGTAGAAAAAGAGCCCCTGGCTTGAGGGCTTGTGATTGTGTTGTATTGGTGGAGGTTTGCCCTAAGACAAACTGCTCTGTGCAAGGCCTCCCCGAGCTGAGGAACAAGGGCTGCAAAGCCGTGACTGAACTCTCTTGTGGTTGGCCACCTTTGCTTGTGTTTGGCAAGGGCTCCTTGGCACGTTCTTACAAAGGAAGCATGTCTGCTTGCTTGTCTTAGCAACTTCGCGTCTTTTGCGTTGTTCTTGAGTCTTGCCTTTCCTTTATAGAAAAGCTAAGGTACTGAAAATATTTTCCTAAGGGGAGATGGCTCAGTGAGTAAAGAGCACTTGTCATGGAAGCTTGAAAACCTGAGCTCAGGAACCCCGGAACCCACCTAAAGCTAGATACAGTGGTACATATCTGTAGTTCCAGCATTCCTAAGGTGAGAGGAGAGGCAGAAACAAGAGATTTCCCAAATAATGGCCTGGCGTGTGTGATGGCAAACAAGAGACCCTGTCTCAAATAAGGTACAAGGTGAAGACCAACAGCTGAGGCTATGCTCTGACCTCCACACATGTGCTGTACACATGCATGCTAGCACCTACACATACACATATGTACATGTGTGTGCACATATACAAGCACAGTCTTTTTAGTCACACACACACACACACACACACACACACACACACACACGCACAAAAGACTGCCAGTATTGAAATAACGGAACAAGAAAAGCAGGGGTGCTTAAGTATAAAGATCTCCCAATCTCTGGTTGGTTGAACTCAGGAGTCAAGGTACCAGACAATCATGGTCACAGAGAACTTTGACTGCATCATTGACAGCTCTGTGGGTCCTTGTCTCATACTCAAGAATGAGTTTTCACTGATGATGGTGCATTTAAGAAGGAGTTTTTTGTTATAGAAAGAAGGTTTAAAGGAGAAATATTTAAAGCTCTATTACAGAAGGCCAAGCTCCAGAAGACAAGCAGGGCTCCGGAGGGAACTGACGAGAGGTTCTTAGGGGAAAGGTCGATTCACTCCCCTGTGGAAGGGGGGCCCAAGAGAGGAAAGAACCCACAGAACCACATCATAGTGGCTTCTTCAAAGACTTATGACGCATAGAAAGCCAAGACACTTGGGGGTCTGCGTGCTTTTGGCATGTTCTTCTGGACCATTACCAACCAGGGAGACAGACCATCATCCACTGTTCACTTACTATTCACCCAATTGGGGGAGTGGTTTGGCTTTGAAGCTTCCCTCATCTCCTCCTCCATTTTGACCTTGGCTCATCTGCTCTGCTTGACTTTAGCCTTGGCTGGCCTTATTATTTGCTGACCTTGGTAGGGTCTCCTGGCTTTAAAGTATGTTCTCTTTCATGTGGCCAGCTTGCAGTTTTGACCATGGTCCTTTTTCCTTTCCTGTCTAAGGAGAGTTAAATCTTGCTGCAGCTATCAGGATATGGCTGTGATTTTTTTTTCTCAGATACCTCGTATTTATCTCCTTGACTTTGGGCGGACTGGAATAAGAGAAGGCATTGTAGAAACTCACAGTTCGGCCTGCCACAATTAGCTGCTTTGGAAGTGAGGATAGGTAGAAAGACAGCAATCTTGCCTATGTCCCTGGGCGTAGAGGGGCTTTCAAGACAGACAGCCAAAACCTGTTGACACTGGCTTTTTTCCAGAGTGCCACCTTTCCTTTTATCTAGTGAGTTGGCTGTCTCCTACCCAGCTATAGGTCCCTTTATTTCTCTTCCAAAGTGTTCCAGACCTCACTGTTTTAACTTGAACATTTAACACTAACCTCCATTTTTACCGATGCATTTTTTACACTAACCTCTATTTTTAACGACGCAATATTGTTGTTACTTTTGAGAGTATATGATATGTAAATTCCAATACATAGTTCTAAACCCAGGACCTCCAGGGTTGGGGTGAGTTCCTGAGCCCTTGCCACCAGAACAGCAGCTCTGAGACATTGGGCCCCACCCCTTGCCAGCTTGAATGGAGATGTGGAAGGACATCCTTGCTCTTGCTGACAAGTATCAGCTTTGCTCAGAAGCCGACCACACCCCATCTTCCACCAGGACATCCTGCCCGGGATTTCTAAATCAGGACCAAAGGCAACAGAGTGTAAGATCTACATTCCATTCCTTGCGTAAGAAAGCCCTGTGAAAATTCCCCACTTGGCGAAGAGACAGCAGGGGAGCTGTAGCAAGCTGCTACTTTACCCCAAAGATGAAGAGCAGATTCCCAAATCTTCCACTGGAAAGAGAGTCCTCAAGGAGACAGATTAAGGGTGGGGATTTTTTTAAAGTTTATTTACTTATTTTTGTGTGTATGAGTGTTTTGCCTGCATGTATGTGTGTGCACCAAGTGCACGCGCTGCCTGGGGAAAGCAGAAGAGAGCATTGGATGCCCTGGTACTGAAGTACAGACAGCTATGAGCCACCATGTGGGACCTGGTAATCAAGCCCAGAAAGAACAGCCAGAGCTCTTAATGGCTGAGCCATTTACACACACACACACACACACACACATACACACACACACACACACACACCAGGTTAGGGTTTTATATCATGTGCTTAAGTGTCATGTTCTGTTTCAAAACAATTATTTGTTTAAAAAAAAAAGTTATTTTATGTGTATGAATATTTTGCCTTCATGTATGTCCATGCACCACTCACATGCCAGGTCCCTGTGGAGACCAGAAGAGGACATCAGGTCCCATGGAACTGGAGTTACAGCTGGTTGTGAGCTGCCTTGTAGGTGTTGGGAATTGAGCTCATGTCCTGTGGAAGAGCAGCTAGCGCCCCTACGCACTGAGAAATTTCCAGCTCCAACAATTCCATTTTGAAATGAGATTGGGGCCACATGTTTTCTCCACTCCTGCAAAATCTCACTGTGTCTTAGCATGCTAAAGGCGCAAAGAAAGACAGCCAGCCGAAGGAATACTGTTTGTGTTTAATGCGAGATTTCTAAAAACTTGCTAGACCATACGGGATTTTCTTTTGGTTCTCTTATGTAACACAATCAACATCTGTTCTGAGGATTGTACATTGGGAAATAGTGGTGTAATGGAAAATGGTGACCTTTGCAGTCAGCAAACCTACACTTAAAACTCCACCAGATCACTGACTTGCTGAACCTTCAACTCTGCACTGTCATCTTCAAAAGATGAGCTCATGATCCTGACTTAATAAAACCACTGCAAGGGTGAAACAAGAAAACATATTGCTTGACACCAGACGGGGAGCCCAGAAAGCGGAAATTGTTGTGAACAAAAATGGCATTTTATGGAGTGGAGTTGGGAAGGCACTCCCTGATCCCACTTCTGGGATGAAGGGGATTTGTTTCCTCAGCGGCTAGGAATGCTGGCAGGAGAAACCCTTTCTCTCAGTCCATCCAGCCTGAGGGTAAGCCCTATCCTTAGAGCAGCAGTGGGGGAGGGGGGGTACACTCGTCACAGCCAGGTTCCTTTATCCTGTCTGCAGAAATCTAACATGTTTTAGCTTCTGGGTTTCCCATAGAGCTAGCTAGGGGTTCTCATATGACTGTGGCCTTTCTTTTCTGTCCTTTTCATCTTCCTTTGTCTCTTTTCTTTTCTTTTCCCCTCCATCTCCTTATTCCTTCTTTCCCATGGCCATCAATTCAAGAGCACGTCCTATGAAGCCCCTGCACACAAACTTTCTGGGGCTTATCTGATATGACATTGGTTCTCTGAGTCCATCTTCTATCCTGATTTTGAATGGCAGAAAAGACAGGCATGCAGGAGTCAGGGTGCCTTGGGAAGACTAAGGCTTCTGCCCAGAGGTGTGAATGAGTTCCTTAAAGAGGTGCATGTGTGGCAGGCACATGTCCTCCCCTTGTTGCTACAGCAGTACACAGTGTGGCTTTGTTCATCACCATGGGGTGACTCAGCATCACCCAATTGTGGGCCTTGCCAGCCCTACCTAGGAGCAAGTCTCCGGTGACACTGGGTTTGTGGGGTATTTGTACATTGGGTGAAGATGTATTGCTATGGTTGGTGTAATAAAAAGCTGAACAGCCAATAGCTAGGCAGGAGGTATAGGTGGGATTTCCAAGGAGACACCAAGAAGAACTGAGAGGAAACAGAGGTGCAAGATGGAAGAGAGGTAACACCACGTGATAGAGTGTAGATTATTATAAATGGGTTCATTTACATTCTAAAAGCTCCTTAGGAACAAGCCTAAGCTGTAGGCCAAGCTTTCATAATTAATAAGAAGTCTCCTTGTCATTATTTGGGAGCTGGCTAGCAAGACAGAAGAAGACTCGTTACAACTGGGAATCAGTATTTCTAACAAAACCTTCCAGTGATGCTGATGTAGCCTGGTTGGACCACTCTTAGAAAATGAGCACAACAAGCTCTTTCTGTAATGAGGCAAACAGGAAAGAGTTTTAAGACTGGCAGGCCATGTAGTCTGGGTCACAACCATACAATTCTATAGTTGTAGCCAGAGAGAGGCCAGAGACAACACATTAGGCAGGTGAGTGTTACATCTTCCAATCAGGCTTAAGCTACTTCATAGGGGACTATTGCATTGGGCCATCAGCTCCACATAGCCAACTCCTGCCCTAGACCATTGGCTTCATGGCTTGGTGCAAGGATCATCAGCACGATCTGGACTGTGCTACAGAGGCCAAGTCTCAGACTCAGTGCTCAGACCAAGTAGTCTGAAACTTAACAGCATCCTCAAGTAATTTCTAGTGGCTTTGAGTTTGAGAAGCAATGCTATGTAGTGTCCTTTGAGACAAGGTTTCATGAAGATCAGTATCAGTGAGAGCAGGTGGGCATCTCTATTCTGTGACCACAAAGAAAAGGTCAAACTAGGGCTCTGCCAGCTGTCTCGCAAAGGTGTGCTGCAGAAAGCAGCCAACTCCATGCTCCCCTTCGGAGAGCAAGTACTCATTTTCTAACAGGAGGCAAGTGGTTTACTAATATAAGGATACACCGTCTTTAAAAGCTGCAGTCAAGCTGACTTGGAGAGTGTATACAGGGAGAGAGAGAGGAATTTTTCTTATCTTGGGGAGGAATAGCCTGGAAGAGAACGTTTTGGTTCCTAGGCACTGGAACTCATCTTCCTGATTCATGTCATCCTGTTTTTCCAGCAAAGACTCTGCAATATTGGATTAGTCAAAGAAATCTGCTACATCATTTAAATGACATAAGGCATCTGCTTGTGTCTGAGCATGACTCAAAAGGGCAGACTTGTGCCAACCCATCTGCTCCTCTGAGAATATACCCAGAATTAATTCTATTAGAAACTTGAAAACAACAGGCTCACTTTGACAGATGACCCTGGTGCGTGGATAGAAAAATACCATGTGCCAAAAGATACGTCTTTTCTTCCCTCCTTTTGCCCATGCAAGCCCTAAAGAAAGTCCAGGGATGCTTTCTTGGCTGGATATTGTAGTTGTAACTTTTCTCCGGTCCCACCTGACCCCACAGTCCCTCAGCCACTCATAAAATAATCACTCAGAGGCTTAATCTTATTTACAAACTATATGGCCTATGGCAGGCCTCTTGCTAGCTAACTCTTACATCTTAAATTAACCCATTGCTATTAATCTATGTTTTGTCATGTGTTCCATGGCTTTACCAGTCTGCTGGCATGTTGCTCCTTGGACGGCAGGCTGGCCTCTCTCTAGACTCCTCCGCCTTTTCTTTCTCGTCTCTCTCCTTGGACTTCCCACCTGCCTCTAAGCTGCCTTGTCATGAGCTAACGAGGCTTATTTATTAACCAATGGGAACAGCATATATTCACAGCGTACAGAAAGACATCCCCAGCAGGATATCATCATTGCATCCCCTATAGTAAACATAAGGGAAGTGGAAGTAAAACTTCACCCTCTTTGGACTTCCATCTGGGCCCAAGAATTCAAGTATCATGAGATAGATTAACAGGAGAAGCTGATAAACATTCATTAAAGGTTTTTTGCATAATATGGAAACCCTCAGAGAAATGCCCAAATCTACAACCATGACTAAATGATGGGGGGAAGCTAAAGAGAAAGGTAAGGCATGTTTTACATGGTCTTTTTGTGCAAAATTCTCTGGGCAAGACTCTTACTAAAGACCACATGCTTCCCTTGGGCTTTTTTTTTTTTTTTTTGAGACAGGGTTTCTCTGTGTAGCTTTGTGCCTTTCCTGGAACTCACTTTGTAGACCAGGCTGGCCTCAAACTCACAGAGATCCGCCTGGCTCTGTCTCCCAAGTGCTGGGATTAAAGGCATGTGCCACCACTGCCCGACTCCCTTGGGCATTTTAATCTCTTATTTCCATAGGGAAGGGAGAGGAGCTTACAACACCTTTCTTGCATTTTTCAAGTGTCTTTAGCTGCAAGTAATCCTATGTCAAAGTAGTGTATTGCAGGGGGTAGGGGTCGGGGGGAAAGGCAGGGTGGTCCTGACACACTCTGCTACCCTTCATAAATACTTTAGCCTTGTCAACTGTGAGACCTCAGTCACACTCACTCAATCCTGACATTGTAAGTATGACGCCAGTAGAAAACCAGATGGAAAGAAATGAGTATGGCTCTGTTGGATACGACTTTACCTGTAAAAGCAGGCAGGGATTTAGATTTGTCTTCAAAGTGTTAGCTTGTGGGCTCCTATACTAGAGTCTGGTCCAGGCTATGGCTTTTCAAATCTTAATACCCCTAGAAATCAGCAGGTGTCCTGTAAAGATACAGATGCTGGTTCACCAGAGGGAGCCTGACATTGTCTATTTGTACCATACTCTTGAAAGAGGCTGACCAAGGTCCAAGGACCGTATTTAGGAAGACTGAGATTTAAAAAGTAGTTCTCAGCCTAGAGTCACGTGAGAATCAACTTGGAGAACTATGAAAATACCAATCCTGGTTCTTGATCTCCCCACCACCATCCAGTTCCTCATCCTGAGCTGTGGCCTGAACATCAAAATATTTTCACAGGTCTCCAGGTAACTCTGACATGCAGCTAACTTAAGAACAGTGTACAGCATGTGAAAGAGGAATCTCTCTGAGGATTCACTGCTCAACTTTCTGAAATGAAACATTAGCTCAAAACAAAATTGTCCTTTGGGGGAAGAAAATACTCCTATCCAAGAAGAATAATACTCTCTCTTATGGGTAAAACAACCAGGCGCCTGAATTACCCAAATAGGATCATATCAAAGCCCATGGAGATGAATAGAAACATGTTAAAGAGATCAACACTTCCACTGAGGTTGAAGCAGGAAGAGAAACAGAATTTGTTAGGGTCCTGTATTGGCAACCTTTATTTTTGGTGTGGGCAAATACCCAGTGAGAAGCAAATGAAGGGATGAAGGGTTGTTTGGCCTGGCTTACGGTTTAAAGGTACTAACCATCACGGCAGGGAAAGCATAGTGTCAGGGGGATGAGACCGGTGGCTACATGTATCCCCAGTTGGGGAGCAGAGACAAATGAACGCTGGTGCTCAGGTGGCTTCCTCCCTTTATTCAGTCTGAGATGCTAGTCCACAGGACTGTACCATCTACATTCAGGTTGAGTTATTTCTCTTCAGCTAATCCTCTCCGGAAACATCCTCACGTGCGTGCGCAGGGGTGTGTCTTTTGGGTGACTCTAAATTCAGTCAAACTGCCTGGAGCACATAAAACCTTTCTCTTGGAATGCTCCACTGTGGCTTTAATGAGTGAGCATCCCACAGTCCTGGCATCCCCAACTCCTGGGGTTTTCGTTGCCACTTAGACTTCACTTTTACAGCTTCATGCAATGGTTCTTTAGGACATCCTGATGGGAGATTCAACCCTGAGCCACACTGCCTTGGTTTGGTGGCTTCTTGGAATGTTGGTGCAAACCCCTGTGACCCCTTCACTCTTCTATCATTCACGCACAAAAGTAGTACATGAATGATGTTACCAAATTCCATTGCTAGCTCTAGATATAGCCATCCCCACCACTCCAGCTGTGGCAGACACTGTGCACCCTTTGGAGGGTGTGATCTTGCCTCCAGGACACCTTTCCTATTGTCTCACCCTGATCTAGCGAACTCACACCATAATGGTCCACTCTAGCACTCTAAGGCTTTTCTAGCCCACAGTTCCAAATACTTCCACATTCCTCCTGCAAACCAGCTCAGAAGGCCTATGAGCCGTGTGATCCAGAAATACCCTACTCCTGGCACTAATTTCCTCCCTTACTTCGTTTTTACCTCACGGTGACTAAATGCCTGACAAGAAATGACTTAGACTTCATTTGGCTCCGTGTTGGAAGGTACACCACACTGGAGAAAGCACGGGAGCAGGACTGGCAGGTGGTTGGTCATGCTGCATCCAGAAACGGGAAGCAGAGAGAGATGAATACTCAGATGGCTTTCATTTGTCTTCCTCCTTTTTAGGCAGTGTGGAATGCCAGTCTGTGTTATCATGCGACCCGCACTCAAGGTGTGTCTTCCTTCCTCAGTTAAACATCTCTGGAAACACTCTCATGGGCATGAGCCAAGCTATACCCAAGAGATTCTTATACCCCAAATCTTGTCAAGTTGACAATAAAGATTAACCGTCATAGGTCCAATCTAGAATTTTGGGATATTCATGCCTAGAGAAAGACTCTCACACAGAAAACTTGCTCAGCATAGACGGGGGAGGGGTCAGTTGCTTAACAGGGGACACAAAAGTAAAGAAAAGGGCTTCCAGGGAATTGGGACATTTTAGAATCAGTTCTCTGACTACTAGGAGAAGGTGCAGAGTCGGGCACAAATGAGGTTCCCAGTGCTGTAGAGGGCCAGCTGTGTTTAGAAACACTTTTTAACTGAATAAAAAGAGGAATTTGCTGACAGTGGAAACTGCAAACTGTCCTGGGCTGACACCAGATATAGGGAATTACCAGTGTCAGGATCTCTACCGTAGGGGAAATCAGCACTTTTTATTTTAAAAAAATCCCATATGCATCAAGAGTCGCCAAAGGGAGTATCGCTAGTGATTTGGGGTAATAATAATTAAATGCCAACCTTTGCAAGGACATGGTTGTACAAATCTACTTAGCATAAGATAAAGATTGTTTACATAACAGCTGTCCCTCATTTTTCCTTCTACTTTATTTTTATTATGCTCCCTCCAAAATGCATTATTTAAATTTTTTTCATTTAATATATTTTAATCATATTCTTTCCCTTCCCCCAACTCCTCCCATATCCTCCTCACTTCCCATTTCACTCAACTTATTCTCTCTCTCCCTCTCTCTCTCAAACAAAACAAAAACAGAACAAAAAGATATCAAAAATCAAAAAACAAATAAGAAAAAAAATAACAGACCAAAAGCTTCTCCCCCCCATACACACACACAAAAAACGAACAAACATAGAGTCCATTGTGTGTTGTCTTGGACACAGGGTCTGCCTTGGAGTGTGTTTGGTATCCCCAGTGACAATCCAGTGTAGAAAACTTGTTTTCCCTTTACCAGCAGGTACCAATTGCAAATAGCTTCTCGGTTAGGGGCAGGACTCCATGTCCACTTCCCCCTCTCTTGGTGCTAGCATTTTTTGTCTGGTTTGAACTTGTGAAGGTCTTGTGTGTACAGCTGTCACTATTAATTACTTTCAATATTAATTCACTTTGAGTGGAAGAAAAAGGAAGGGCAAAAGATAAGCGTGCCCAGAATTGCATACACTCTGCAAATTCTTATCTTGAATGCAGAAGTAATGTATCTCTCACATGAATGTTACATTCAGAGACTGAGGAAGTGAAATAAAAGGGCTGATGATTAATGAGACAGATGATGTAGCGTTGTGATTATGAGTTGGAAATGCCCCTCACAGGTTCACACGTTGAACATTTGTTATTCAAATGATGACACCATATTGGGAGGCATGGAACTGTTAGGGGATGGAGCCTCACTGGAAGAAATAGGTCCCTGGGGGAGTAACCTTGGGGGTAGCTTGTCCTTGTCTATTTCCTGGGTTTGTCCTTTATTATCTGGCCCATGATGATCTGAAGGCACTGTCTCTGCCATCTGTGCCTGTCACATGCTCCTACCGCCATGACCTGAGCCCTGCCCAGCCTTCCCTGCCACAATGGATTGAAAAATCTCTAAAAGCACGAATGAAAATAAATCTTTTTTCCTTTAACTTGTTTCTGTTGGGTGTTGTGGTCACAGCAACACAAATGTAGTCACAACCGTGTGGTGTAATATGGAGCAGTCATGTGGAATTCAAACAGTCTAAGGTTTTCCGATCCTAAGATGCTGTGATTCTAAGAAAACATCCGAGCTTCAGTTTGAAAGTAAAAGCCTCTGATGAGAAGGGAATGAATCACTGTATAAATTATTCAGGGCTTCAAGTCCTTCAGGGAACTGCTCTCTGAAATTTGATTGAGGCAGCTATCTCTACCTAACTATCTCTAGATGGAGGTGCATTTTTTTTTTAATCTCTCAAGTCCAGAGATAGGCCATGAGTGACTAGAACATAAAAACTAGGTGCTCCCTCAACTCACTTCATTGTGATTGCCAAAAATGTCACCTCCTTTTGCAAAAATTACAATAAACTATGTTCCTGGAAGCCCAAAATTGCTATGAGGCAAATTGCTGTGAGGTGGTGTTGCAAAAGAATTTTATTGCAGTATAATGTCACGGTCTGCCTGCATGTAGGTATTAGTTTTACCCACATTGCAAGTAGTGACCTTAGAGAGGTGATTTAGGCACAGAGCCAGCCTTAGATAAACAAGAACATCCATGCCTCCAAGGGCTACTATGAGAACATAACACATATAAAGTATTTAGAATTGTAGGTGGCAGGAAGAAGCATGGGTTATAGTTGTGCTCGTAGTATAATTCCTAGTATCTCATAGCTGAAAGAAAGTTATACTTGTATGGACACACTTTACAACACAGTGGCCGACACAAAAAAGACATAAAGTGAAAGTAATATTAACACATGTTCTATTGATTTTAAAAATAGACTACCTTTCTGAAATTAGTCACTGACTTATTCCTTTAGTATCAAAGTCCATAAGAGGCTGGAGATATAACTCACTGGGAAGGCTCGTGTCTAGCATATATAAGGCTCTAAGTTTGAATCCCATCACCAGAAGAAAAAAGTCCTTCCTGACTCAATGCCACTGTTAGTTACATTAGTGTGTGTGTGTGTGTGTGTGTGTGTGTGTGTGTGTGTGTGTGTGTGTTCTTCTCTATTAAGTGAATAGCATGTACTTGAAACAAGCAAGACTACTTGTTGTAGGCCTACTAGGCTCCACTCTTTCAAAACTCCGAACACTTACATTATTTACTCAATGTATATGTAATTTTTTTAACTCATCTTGGGTGGCGAATATTTTTCCAAACCTTCACCATCCAGGCCAAATGACTTCATCATGAAGACTTTCTCCCAGCAACACTTGACAGAAGGTGCCTATCCTTTTTTCTGGCACCTTACCACTTCATGTTTGTATTATTGCACTTGACATTACTCCTCTGGTTTAGAGTTGTTTTGTGATCTTCACCCCTAGATCTTCAGTGCCTTGAAAGCTAGAAATTGGTCCTTATTTATATCTCATTTTCTGGTTGGATCCCACCATCCCACCTTCCCAATACACATAATTATGTGATGGCACCTCACATACTGTAAGATTTTGATAAATCTGGGATGGGCATAGGAGTCTTGAGGATGTTTCGAAGCATATAATTTGAATAGAGATTTGGAAGTTCCCTATCTAGCCTAAATGTGGCAAGATAAAGCAGATGTCTGCTTCCTAGGCACTGTAAGCACTTATTGAAATGAGATGTTTAATGTCTAAGAAAAAATTCTTATATGCACTTAGTATTCATCAATTTTCAGTTGCTAGCCACTCATTGGTCCCCTTCTATAACAACTTTCCCACTTAACCTCCAATGATAGATATAGTGGATGACATGTCTGTTAGCTCTATCACATCTCCCACTTAAAGTAAATGGCATCAGGACAGCCTGTTTGCAGAAAGTCTGGCTACTTCTAGCCTAGTGAGACAAGACAAGCTTTGCCAACAACACCCTCTGCTGTGAATTTCCAACAAAGACCTGAGAATCCTCATCCAGGAGCCACAAACACCAGAATTAATATAATAACAACAGCAACAATGATAATAGTAACTATATTCATTGAGCATGCACTACACACCAGCTGAACGTTCAAGGCATTATCTTTACGTCTCAAAGCGTCCTGTGAGGTCAAAGCTACTAAAGGGATGGAAAACTAGAGCATGAAATACAGGGCTCTGGAGTGTTGAATAATTTAATTAATTTCAATGTTTCAGTGCTCCTCTCTAGCACCCCCTGTTTCTCATCCTTTTCTTCCCTTGAGGCTCAAGAGGGAGGCTTTGTTTAAATTCTCCCTCTTTGACTACAGGCCAGATCGTGTAGAAGATTAAGTGACCGGCTGGAAGGAAGACTAGGGTTATCATCACCTTAGAGCTGGACCCTTGGTCATTTCCTATTCTTCAGACCCATGGATCACCCTAAAAATGATTTGTTTCCCTTCTGAATTTCCCCTATCCCCCCCGCCCCCGCCCTGACTTCTCCCATTCTCTGATTCCTATGATGAAGGTGTGTATACTTCTACAACTCAGTGGGTTGGTGGGTCTTCACTGTCCAGGGACACCATTGTACACATAAGGTGCACATCTTTTCTGATGCAAACATACGTACTGCTAGTTCAGTCTAACTAACTCAGCTACCAAATCCACCAAGACGAGAGGGGAAGTTCTTATCGGTCCTACGAAGCTACAGTTGGCTCCATGTCACAGATGAGGAATCTGGAACAGAGAGAAATTGCTCCGCCAGGCATCACATTCACTCCATCTGTCTGCAGTAGCTCTATTAGCAACTACGGAAATGTGATTCTCCAGGAAGGGCAGGGAAGGAGAAATGTCCTGTAGATTTTATCAGGGCACTTTTTTTTTTTTAAAGGGTTTCATAATGTCAGTCTGATGAGAAAACACCAGAACTACCAGGGAGAACAGTAAATGGAAGGTTAAGTAGCGGAAAAACAACAAAGAGCTCCGTGTCTCATCAGCTGGGAAATCCCCCGGGTTTGGCAATACCGTGTTTCCTGCCTTAGAATTTGTGAACCCCGGTTGACTTTTGTATCCTTTACAGAGTAGGGCTTCTTTGCAAGGAGAAGAACCATATGTGCACTTAGTAAAAACCCATGTGGACTCCAAGTCACCCATACGCTTGTTAATTCCTCGTCCACTTGGCACAAGCTAGAGATATCTGGGAAAGGGAACCTCAGTGGAGAAAATGCCTCCATCCATCAGATTACCTGTAGTCAAGACTCTAGGGGTATTTTCACGATTAATGGTTGATGTTGGAGTGATCTGGCCCACTGGGGGGGGGGGGCACCACCCTGGGAAGGTAGTCCTGGGTTGTGTAAGAAAGCTAGCTGAGATAGCCAGCAAGCAGAAAGCATTCCTCTGTGGACTCTGCTTCAGATCCCATCTCCCAAGTTCCTACCTGCTTCAGCCACTGCCTTAGCTTCCCTTCATGCTAGACTGTGATCTGACAGAGGAAGCCAAATCAACCCTTTCCTTCCCAAGACGCTTTCAGCCAGTGTTTTGTCACAGTAACCGAACACAAACTAAACACTCCACTCCCCCAGGCCGAGTCTCTGTAGACTGTCATACTCTGGAAAAGATTCCTTACTCGGATTCGGCTTTATTGGAACGCTCTACCATATTCACAGGGAGGTCTGTTCCTTCATGTGTCTGAACCACCACAGTTTCACTTGTAACATGGCCAAGGCAGGGAGGAAGTCACTAATAACATTCAGCTAAGAGATGAGACTGCAGCTAAGCTGCAGTGTGAACAGCACCATCACTCCCTGCCCCTGCCCCCCCACTTTTTGTATAGCATTACTTAGGGCTTGTGTGGTAGAGCCCATTTTACCAGCTGGGCTGGGTTGGTCAATAAAAAAGAAGGTAATTTTATCTATCCGGGTTTCATTTCACTCTGGTGACTCTGTTTACAAAGTCACGGGTATTGCCAGAAAGTACGGGCATCTCTTTGTTCTCACGGTCAGCTCGGCAGGCACTGGGCTCTTTATCAGTGAGTCTGGTCTATTTTTCCACAGCTCTGTTTACTCATTATCTACAGCATTCTTCCTAGGCTACTTGTTTATTGTGCTGGTCTTTAGTCTTGCTGTTTTCTGTTTGGTCAAATCTTACTTTCCTACCCACTTGGACCTAACTGGCCACTTCCCTTCTGTACCCTGCCCTACCCCCTCAACATGTAATATATGCTTAGAAAAGAAATTTACTTGGCTACAGGGCAATGGGTAAGAAAGCTATCAGCCTGAGTTCAGCCAACTTTATAATTCCCTAATACAGCTAAGTATACAGATACAAAGGGGTCACATTTAATTGCGTTTTGTAGAGGATTTATTTGTAAATGAACCAGGCCTGTTTTATAAATATTACCCAGGGTCGTTTCTGACTTTGAAAAGGTTTTAGGCCTCGATAAAATTGCAAAACTCACTGATCCCAATCTTCATGTCATGACCACATGACCAGAACTGTACTCGAACAAGTTGTGAGATGGTTGAAGCACCCAACATTAAGTTGTGGAGTGCAAAGGACCCTGGGAAGGGTTGCCCTGAGCTGGGATTGATACATCAAGTACCGGATGCTGAGTTAAACTTGAATTTCAGAGAACTAATTAATTACCAACCAGTATTGCACCAGGTGGCAGAGGCAGACATTTTATGCTAAACAAAAATGCTGATAACTGAAATTCGAATTTCCTTGGATATCCTGTATCTTTATTTGGGTCTGACAACTTTACCAAGGGGTCGAGTTTTAATTCTTTTAGCAGCTAGTGTTTACACTCTCCAGCCCTTACACACCTCAAGGCTGAACAAGATGGATCTTAAGAGTTTTTGCAGCTCTACAATTATGTAATCCTATGACTCAAATACTAAGGAGCTGCCAGAGTAATGTTAGATAAGATATTTAATCTCTTGGTGGATCAATTTCTTCATCTTCAAAGTAGGAATTATGTAGCCAATGAATGACCTGGCTCATGCTTCCATCACGGATAAGTAAAGCTGGACATTGGTATATAGGAAAACAGATTTTACTTGGTAACTAGTGAGGATAAGGGAAAGACATAAGCTCGAAGCTCTGATTTTTAGTGACTGCTCATTTAAAGGGAGAATGAGGGAGTAGGCAATGGGAATATGTTGAGTTCCTGCAGAGCTATGGAAATGAAAAAATCACCGAGGGCTGACCCATGCAAATGTGACTTGGTCAGCTGTGTCTGCAAGCTGGCAGTTTGGAAAACTGGGATTCTATCTTCCCCCCGAGACCCCGGCCACAATCTTCCTGAAGATTCCTTTGCCAAAGAATGGTTCTGAGACACTTGAGAAAAATGTTCTTGAGTTATAGGAGATAATGTAAGGTTCAAAAGTCCCGGGAAAGGACTCCTCACCTTGAAGCCCTTTTATTCTGTTCTAGGGAAGGGAAGTCAGAGGGTGATGGTCAGCTCTGGCTACAACAGTCAACTTTTCTGACAGCTTTGAACTCAAAGGGGGGGCTGAACTGATCTAGCAATGCCACATTAGGCTACCAGAATCAACTTAGTACAGGATTTAGGTTTAGAGAAGTCTTTTTTAAAAATTTATTTTTCAAGTTAATTTTGTTCGTTGACAATGTCATACATGTATATAATGCTTTCTGATTACTCTCTCCTCACCCTCTTTGGACTCCTTCCCATCCCTGTTAACCCCCTCCCCTCCCTGCCCCAGACACTTTCACTGACTCATAGCTTTTGGTTATGTTTTGTGATCCATTCAGTTTAACCAGGGCTATCTGTGTGAGCATTGGCTTGAGACTAACCATTGGAATCTGGTGGGGTCACCAGCGAGTCAAGAACGGAAGACAATGAGTCATCCACTCCCTGAATCTATCGACAGCAAACAGATGAACAATGGAGGGTCGCCTCCCCCAGTCCCTTCTCCATCCATGCCTGACTGTTGACGGGCCCATTCTTTTGTGGACCCAAGGTAGTAGACATCCACAGCTGCTGTGAGTTTGCGACCACAATGGCTGATTTGCCCAGAAGATTGCATTTTGGAACCCTTCTTGCTATCCTCTGGCTCTTACATCCTTCCATACTCTCTTTCACAGTGTTCCCCAAGCCTTCGAGAACAAAACACCTTGCTTAGGCTTGAGCACTCACTTGTCACATATTCTGAATACCTTGTAGAGCCATGAGACTGCATTTACCATTGTTCACTGGGGAGAGAGCTTTCCCCGACTAAGGCTGTGAGTAGCACTGGTCTATGAATATGAGCATAAACATTAGAAGATAATTTAATATTATGTCAACTTAGCTAAATAGTGTTATTCAGCTCCCTATGATATCCTCCTCCATGGCTTTTGACCGGGTCTATAGTATCAGGCAGGGATTCTCTTCTGTGGAGAGATCTTCAAATCCAAGTAGAGATGTGTTGGTTAACTTCATAGCGATAGTGCCGCTACTACATGAGGGAGTTTGTTCATTTATTTGTTTATTTGTTGAAGTTTTGTGTGCCCCCTGCTGATCCCAAAGTCATCATGCAGCCAAGATTGGCTTAAACTTCTGATCCTCTTGCTTCTACTTGCAAAATTCTGGGGTAACAGGCATGCACCACTACACCTAGCTCTAGACAAGTTCTAACGTGCAGCTCTGACTCTCAAACGTTCTTGACATGCCCACTTGTGTGTGAGAAGCAGAGTAAACCTGGAGTTGCAGCTACTCAGGAGGCTGAAATTTGAGACACTCTTGGGCAACACAGTGTGTGGTAAGATCTCGTGTACCCTAATAAAATTTGCCTGAAGATCAGAGAATAGAACAAGCCATTAGATTAAACATAGAGGCCAGGCAGTGGTGGCACACACCTTTAATCCTAGCACTCGGGAGGCAGAGATCCATCTGGATCTTTGTGAGTTCAAAGCCACCCTGGACTACATGAGATTGACTCAGTCTAGGAGAGAAAACAGCCAGGCTGTGCTGGCACACACCTTTAATCCCAGTATTGGAAATCACATGCTTTTAATCCCAGCACTTGAGATCTCATGCCTTTGCTTGGGAAGCACACACACTCTGAATCCCAGGAAGTGATGGCTGAGTGGAAAAAGGTATATAAGTAGTGAGGAGACAGGAACTAGAGGGTTTTTCAGGCTGAGGAATTGGTGAGGTAAGAGGTGGTGGCTGTGGCTTGTTCCTTTGTCTCTCTGACCTTTCAGCATTTACCCCAATATTCTGGTTCTGGGTTTTTTTATTAAAAGACCTTTTAAAATTTGAGTTACAACCATATCTTAAAAAAAGAAGCTGCTGGGCAGTGGTGGCACATAACTTTAATCCCAGCACTTAGAAGGCAGAGGCAGGTGGATCTCCGTAAGTTTGAGAACAGGCTAGCCTGGTCTACAGAGTGAGTTCTAGGGCAGCCAGAGCTACTACACAGAGAAACCCTGTCTCAAAAAAACAAAAAGAAAAGATAAGTAAAAGCCAGATAATTACTTGCTTAAAGCACTGTAAGGTCTTAAATAATCAAATATATGTAGTTTAAAAATTTCATGCATACATGCATGTGTGTGTGTTTGTCTGTGTGTACATGTTTGCACTGTACATGTGGAACCGAGAGGTTGACATTGGTTATGTCTTCCTCTATGGCTCTCTACCTTATTCTTATTTTTATTTTTTGAGTCTCTCACTAAGATAACTACCCACTCTGGCCAGCCCATGTGCCCCAGAGACACCCCCATGTCCACATCCCCAGCACTAGGGTTACAGGTGAGCACTGCCATGCCTGGTTTTGCCATGCCTCTCATGGGTGCTGAGACCTGAGCTCAGATCCTCATGCTGTGCAGCAAGCACTGTACTGTCTGAGCCATCTCACCAGCCCTTCGAGTGAAACATTTTTATCACTAAATTCTGAATGTTGAAAGAGATTTCAATGCACATTTTGAGGATAAAGAAGTATAGAAAACCTTTTTTAACTTGCCTAAAATACTAATGACTTGGCACATCATTGTCAAACGATTGTTTCCATAGTTTAAAGAAATCTCTTAAAAGTTATTGATGTTTTTGTTGGCACAAAACTGGTGTTCTATAGGCACAAACGTGCATATTTAAACTATTCCAGAATTTTTATGTTAGCTCTCTGTTAGACACCCCCCATTGAGTAGTCATGAGTAAAAAGATTTTGAAGTTTCTGAATAGGTCAGCATATGAGACACATTTAATTCTATCTACCTTGTAGAACATCTAAGCCAGATCTAGGGAAGAGCATGTGTCCTGTATTGTGTGTGTGTGTGTGTCTGTGTGTGTGTGTGTTTCTCTACCCTCATTAGATTTCCATTTTTAAGTAGGATTAAAAGCTGGGTTAGGCACAATGCACACAAAAGCCACCATGGGTGGCACTGTCACTCTTGTCTCAAAAGCATTTTCACAGATCTAGGTTTTGTATATACAGAGTCTTCAGCCAGGTATGATGGCTCACACTGGTAATGCCAGCGCTTGGGAGGCTGAGACTCGATCACTGTGACCCCGAGGCCTGTTGAACCTCAGAGTGAGTCTCTACAGGAGATGGGGATGGCTAGGGGAGTTAGCTCAGGTGGTAAAGTGCTTGCTGTGGAAGCATGAGGACCTGAGGTTAATCCCCAGAATTCAGGCCAGCAGCTGCCTGTGGTGGTCTGCACTGTTGTTCTCAGCATTGGGGGGGGGGGAAGGGCGGTGGAGACCCGTGTGTTGAAGAGTTAGCCAGCCAGTCAGCCTAGCCCATCCAGGGAGTTCCAGGGAAAAAGAGAGAGATGCTATCTTAAACTGCAAGGTAGAGGCATCCTGAGGAATGACACCTAGGTTGACCTCTAGACTCCCATGCACATTGGCACGTATACACACACACACACACACACACACACACACACACACACACACACATACACACACATACACACACACACACGCACATACACACACACAAACACACACTAATTCTTTTATATTTTTTCAATTATTCCCCTTTATTCCTCTCCCATGACATTACCTTAGTAATTCAGCCTTATTGCCTCTTGCCCGGACGGTTGTAATCTGTTTGTCAGTTTCTCTCACGGTATTTGCTGGGGTAGGGTAAATGTGGGAGAAGCTCCAAAGGAAAGCAATGTCAGTGAGATGGAAACTTTTCTCTTATTTAATTAAAACCATGAACTAGCATGGCAGTTCCACCCAAGTCGTTGGACTTAAACTCATCTGTCTTACTGTTCTATCATGCCAGAGTCACCCTATCCATCTTCTGTGTCCACATTTCAACCTATGGACTAGGATAAGCAGGCAGAGGCCCTGACTCTTAAAGCATGACCCAGAAATTACACTGTGGCTCGCACGGGATTGTCTAGGACCCAGCCATCTGACCACATTTGCTGCCAAGTAAGCTGAAAAACGTAATCTTTATTCTGGGCAGTCATGTGTTCAGCTAAAAACTGGTGTTTCTATTCATACAAAGACAAAAAGGGTATAGACTGTACATTATGGAAACCACATAGAACTATTTAAATTAAGTATATTGAAATTCAGTGACAGTAACCATCATATTCCTCAGAGCACCTCTAAGGTACTCAATAGCCAAGGGTGACAGTGTGGATTTAGATCATTCCAATCCTCCTGGGACACTCTACTGGCTAGAGTTGCTATCAGCGGTCTCAACTGTCCCTCTTCAGCTGTTTCCCGTACATTCGTCTAGCTATGAAACGGATCACTTCACCTGGGTGTTACGAGATTTTCCAATGTGAACTCCAAATGTTATCTTAATACTTCCATCCTTTCTTTACTACGAAGCCTATGTACCCACCATCTGCACCTGGGACTCTTCTTCACTAAAGTCTCTAGCTTGCATCACGTGGGATTGTCTCAAACACATCAGGCCTTTGTATGGTCCATGTTCTTCCTTCTTAACTTGCTCACCTTCCTCTCCTGCCTAATTTTCTAAATCTCATTGTCACCTGCTGACAAAGTCACCCCACACTGCCCCATTGCCTTTAGAACATCCTGAGCAATATTCCACCCGAGGATCACACACTGAGCTGTTATTTAATGTCAGATGTTTATCTCTTCCTTGAATTATATTACCGGACTTTCTACCTAGCATCGGTATACTCATCAGACTGTATGCAGAGTGCTCACTGAGAACATGGAAAACCTTTTCCCTTTTCATATTCATAAGAAAACTAGCAACAATTAGTACTACTTAGCTATGGTTTTAAAACATCATTTAAGTTTATATTTCTTCCTTAGTATTCATGAGATTTGGTCCCAGGACTCACAAGGATACCAAAATCCCAGGCTGCTCAGATATACACACATACACACATAGAGTTTGCATATAATCTGTGCACATCCTTTTGGATACTTTAAGTTATCTCTAAATTATCTAGAAATCCTAATGTAATGCCAGTAGCCCACATCACTTCACTTACGTGGATTCAGTGTGGTCCTTGGTGCATAGTAAATTCAAGATTTTACTCTCTGGAATTATTCTTTAAAAGTCTTTCCATTCTGCAGTTGGTTGTACGTATGGCTAAATTCACAGCCTATGGATGCAAAGTATCAACTACAGAAGTCTATCAGGGAGCCACGGTGACTCGTCCAAGACAGTCCAACTGAACAGGAAGTATAAATGATGACGTGAGGCATGTCTGGATCCTCTCAGGAGGCTAGGGTTTCCGAGCAGCTCCTGCAGTGTGTGTGAGCATGGAGAAATACTTTTGGGCAAGTCCACCAACAAATTCTACTTTTCTCTCCTCAAGAGAAATTATGTTTCATCTTTGCCCTCAAGCCACAAGACTACCCAAGAGACACAGAGACACGAAGCCCCTCTCATGTCCTTTCCTTTTGTGGTTCACTTTGGCCACGGTTGTCCCCACTGACTTCTTAATATCCCTAGAAGAGCAAGAAGCGTTGAATTAGATGGCTATATCATCCAAATTCAAGGACGTCCAGATTTTTTTAAAAGCCTGTTATTCTTTCTTTTTTTTCCAGTGGAAAAGAAAACATAGACGATGGTTTTGTACAGACCACTGTAAGTCTGTGGTGTGCTCTTGTGGCTTCAGAGCCATGTGGTGACAACCACTGCCATTAACTTCTGCTTTGTCTGAGGAGTATTTCTTTGCTTACCCAAATCTGCACCTACCAAGCCTTCTTATAAAAAGAGAGCTGCAGCCAGCCCAAACCTTCTATAGTCAGCAAGAACACCGTGAGACTGTAGGAGTATCCTACGTGGATCTAGTGCAGTTGGGTTGGGGGCGGGCAAACACTACAGCCAGTCCAATGCCATGTACTGACTTCCCATTGAGAGTGGAATACTGCTTCATGCAGGGGAGAGTTACACACATACTGTGAGGAGGCTTAGAGGGATGAAAAGCATGGGCTTGGGGGCAGAAAGCCTACTATACACTTAACCCTTTCACTTATATTTACAAATCCAACCGACTCCCAAAGTTCCCTTAATGCTTTCACTTCTTCACTTATAAAACAGACATGACATTTTCTTGAAGGATTATTATTATTATGGGGGGATGAGGTCTTACTAGGCTGCCTAGGTTGACTGACAACTTCTTGGCTTAAACACATATTTTCCTGCTTCAGCCTCCAGGTAACTGATATTACAGGTGTGCAGGTGTGTGGCATTTTGCCTGGCTTTGGCGGGATGGTTTTAAGGGGAAAAAAAATGAAAGAATGGGTGTAAAAGTAGGTCATCAAAAAAGTTACTCTGAGTAACCACTTTACCAAATTGCTGCATACGATCCAGTTTCTAAAAGGAGAATTTTCAAAAACAATACTAGAAAACAGACAATGATAGTAATCATTTTTAATAGGCTTCTACATTTTATTTGTTGGGAAATACAATGTTTTTCCTATTCCTGTCATTCTTGTCCTTTCCTACATGTCTATGAACCCTCACACTTTGCTGAATTCCTCCCTAGCTCTTCAAACACCTTAACCAACATTCTCTGGATTATGGACTACTCTTTTCTCTTACTCATCCTCACCAGAAAGATCAATAGAGGTGACATACAAGTGTTAGTTACTGCTTTCCATTGCTACAAGAAAACAAATGAAAGGTGAGTGACAGAAGGACTGAGAGGCAGCTGGCCACACTGTCCACGGTCCTGAGCAGAGAAATGAACATGGGTGTTCAACTTGCTTTCTCATTTCCCCCTTCTTGTTGAGCCCGGGAGCCTGGCCCATGGGATGGTTCCAGTCACATTCAGAGAGGGTCTTCCTTCATTAGTCCAGCCCTTCCCAGAAGCTCCACTGAAGACACAACAGAGACATGTCTGCTGAGTGATTGCAAATCTAGTCAAGTTGACATTAAAGATCAGTCATCATAGTATCTGGGTCCCTCCCATTTCCCCAGGACATCATTTTATGTCCCATTGTTTTCTTCAGTTACTTTCATCGGGAAAGCCTGGGGACTGAGCATACAGCGACAACAGATCTTCCCAGCTCAGGGAATGTGGGTAGAAGAACAGGAAAAGGCAGCATTCCTCCTTTGAAGCAAGGGGGAAGGCCAGGAGACTTCCATTAAAGTGGTTGCTTTACCCTGTCATTTGTACAGACACATCATAAAGTAATAGTAACACATCTGAGTGAAAAGTTCATTTAACCCTCAAAGGGCATCTCAAGGCAAAGTCTGAGTTCTGAGTGGTCCGTCACTGTCAGGGAAGCAGGGTCCAGGTGCTTGCTAGTCTCATCAGCATCCTGTCTAGGGACCCTGTGTACCTCAGTCAGCAGAACAGGTGTTCTCCCAAAAGCTGCTTCAGCATCTGGTGTCTACACAATGACAAATCTCTTCACGCAAGGAACAGGTTGTTCTTGCAAATGTGTCTGCAGTTTTGTAGAAACACCTATATCCCCAAGCCCAAGAAGAACGTTTATGTCCTGCTAATGCAAAACAAACAAAAGAAAACCCACAACCAGTAACCAAAATAAATAAATAAATAAGCCAGCCAGACCTCTCCATTTTCTTTAGCTCCCAGTATCTTAATCTCAGTTTCTAAATTGAAGCTAGTCTTTCTTTTCTACGCATACCCTTGAGATTTCTTCTCATAAACACACGTGAAGGGGGCATCTCACTTCGCATGTGTATGTTGTATATACATGTTTATGTGGGTATGAGCACAAGTATGTGCCTATGTACACGGGAGCACATCTGTATGGAAGCCAGAGGTCAATATCAGGTATCTCTCTTCCTCTGCTCCCTTACTTTTGGAACAGCGTCTCTCACTGAACTTAGGCTGGCTGGCTCTTCAGCTGTGTCAAATGTGACCCTTTCTCTGTCGCTGGTTCCATTCATTTCACATAGTGTCCTCAAGGTCTATTCATGTTGAGGTATGTGCATCGGCATTCTATTTCTCTTTCTTTAAAGAAAAAAAAAAGCAAATCTTCTTAACAGTTCTTGGTTCGGAGCAAGGACTGAAAGAAAAGCACAGAGACTTCTCACGCCCTCTCACATAGAACCTCCCTTTTGTTCCCCAAGGAAGTGGTACATTTGTTATAATTATGGTTCCTTGTCCCTGTCCCTTATGTCATCATTTCATGCAGCTAATTGTCACTTATCTATTTTAGTTACTTCCACTGTTACCATCCCCTGAACTACTGATCATTTAGCTGGGGAGTGTCAAGGAGCCAACTGGTAGATCTTCAGTGTATGCTAATTGCCGGGCTTTGCCGTGAGTGGAAAGAAGTCAAGTGCCTGTGTTCAGAAATGTACTGTTTCAAAGCTTCGGGGGGGGGGGGGGAGGCAGTTGGCACCCTGAAGGTTTCTGGGGCTTAGTGTGAGAGGAAGCTGCCTGTGAATCTGTTTTGCATGAGGCAAGTTTCTTTTTCACTCAGCAGAAACTTGTTGTACAAAATAATAGATTTCATTGTGACATTTTCCCCATACATGCCATGACGGTTAGCTTTTCCAACCTGACACGGCCTAGAATCACCTATGTTGGGATGGCTTGCGGAGGACTGTCTTAATAAAATTCACTGATGTGGGAAGACCCCGCCCACTTTGGGCAGCACCATTCTCTAGGCAAAAGGCTCCTGAACTGTGTGAAAAAGAGAATCTGAGGCCAGCACAAGTTAGTGAACGTACATGCATTTACGTTTTGCCCGCCCCTCGACGGTAGATGTGAGGTAACCAGTCTTGTCTGGACTCCCCCATAAGGCTGCCTTGAACTTGGAATTGTAAGCCAAATAAACTCTTTTCTCCTCACAGTTGCTTTCTGTCGGGATGTTTTAGCACAGCAACAGACATGAAACTAGAACACACACCTATAGTATACTTTGAACAGATTTATCCCCACCCCATACACTTTTTATCTCCCTTCTCCCTGATCCCCTTCTACATTGAAGACTTTTTTATTCTTTCTCTATATTTAACATATGATAGAAAACATTCAATATTTGTCTTTCTAAGTCTGGTTTATTTCACTTCATGTGATGATGCTATCTATTTCCCTACTGAGGACATGACATTGTTCCTCCTGACAGCCTATTTGGGAGTTCTTTCAGAGAAATGTAGTTACTCAGACCTGTGCCTGAAGAGTGATCCAGTCCTCCTCGATTGGGAGTGGTTGTCCTTTTAAGCCAAGTGTGCAGCTTTGGAATGGAAGTACCTGGAGCTAAAACAAGGAAACAGATATCCGCCTAGCCAGCTCCATCAGTGGACTCAGCCCTGGAGATCAACAGCCTGACCTAGCGCAGTCAAATTACTCTCATATCCTCCTTTGTTTGTGTTCCCTTATGGCTGACTGATTTTCCATGCTGCCTCTATGCACACACCACATTTTCTTTCTACATCCTTTGATGGACACCTAGGCTGACTCGATAACTTAGCTATAGTGAATTGCACCACCACCTTCCAAAGCCTTGGCTTCCTTACCTGTGAAACAAGTAACATGATGTCGATTCCTGCCAAGATCAATGCAAATTGTTGTGGAAAGTACCTCTAGGCACTTAAAGAAAAGGAAACTAGAGAATAGTGGGTGAAACAATTCCCCAACTTTGGGATGGTTCATTCACAGCAAGCAGAGTAAACGTTCTTATGAACCTGGCCCTAGGTACCTCAGGAAGGTGTTTTGAGGAGTCGGGGATGGGTGTGAGCAGGATTACTGGAGGGGAGCACACCTAGATTCCAGGAATGGTCCTGCCAGGCTCTGCAAATGTCAACCACTTTCCTATTTCCAGTATTCCTGAGTACGTCCACTACCTCTTATCTCCTCTCTCCCTATAAACTGCTCTTCTGGCAGTTCACTACTCTTATCTCCTCTCGCCTTACAAACTGCTCTTCTGGCAAGCCCTCTTAGTTTTAAAAAGGGTTCCCCAAAGAGCCCCGATTTCCTTGGGAATTTATTAGGTTAAAAAATAGAGAACAAAATGGGTGATGTAAGACGACTTGTCCAGGAGAATCTCTCTTTCTTAGAGACTCCAATCTCTACTTCACACGATGGACATGTTAAAAACTTGTCTTCACGGTAGCGTAAACGGTGAAGAAATACATGGAAGGAAGGACGCGGAACTGAATGAAGGATGAATAAACGGCACGGGGCCAAGATTAGAAGGCAGAGAGAGGTCCCTGCTTGCTGCCACTTCCTGCACAGCTGCTTTTAAGATCTTGGGGCCATCTCCTACACAACGTTTCTTCCTCTTGGTTTCAGCTCACCCGGCTCAAAGCTTTAATGCAGAGCACCGCCCTTCCAGCGCTCCGCCCCTTTCCGCTAACCACGCCCCTCCTCCGTGAGGTTCCGCCCCACCTTCCGAGCTTCAGGGGAAATGAATGGCAGCGGAGCCGCTTGCCGCTCCGGGTATTGATTGGCCACCGGGCGCGGTGACGCGCAGGCGGCCGCGGGCGCACGCAGAGGGCGGAGCGGGCGGGGGCGGAGCCGGGCATCGGGGCGGGGCGCGGGCACCCGGGGGCGGAGGAGCCCGGGAGGCGGGAGGCGGGAGGCTCCGGGGCCGTTTAAGCGGCCTCCCTCCCGCCCCCAGCCGCCTGCTCTGGCTCCGGCCCTGTGCTGACCCCCGGCGTGGCCCACTCCGGCCCAGCCCAGCTACGCGGCTCCCGCCTGGCACGCCGGCGGCCTCGGGAGCAGCTCAAACCCATGAGGCCCGCGCGCCCCGCCGCCGGTGCAGACGAGACGGAGCTCCCGGCCCCCGCGGAGGAGCGGAGGATCAATGCGGTTCAGGAATCGATTCCAGCGGTGAGAGCGCTGCAGGGCGCGTGCTCCATCCCGGGGAATCCCGAGCCCTGACCCGGACCGGCTCCCGGGGAGACCCCCAGTCCTGCGAGTCCCCCTTCCTCCAAGCTGCTTGGGATCTGTGCCCCGGGACTCCGCGTCTGCCTTGCCTCCTCCATCGGCTTGCACACCCAGCTTGGCCCTTGCGCTCCCCATCCAGACATGGCTTCTGCTAGATCCAAGCGCCCTACCCCAGCCTCAGAGCCCCCTAGTCATTCAGGGCCTTATGCAAACATCCTTGTACAAACCCCAGTGTGAGATCTCTTGGGGCTGCTCCAGCACCCTGTGGCGATATTTGTCTTACTGCACGGTAGGGGGTCTGGCCTGAGCTTTTTAGGTGTTTTGTCTGTGACTGGCCCTAGATACAGGGAAACTGAGGCAGTCTTCCGTGCATCCAGCTTTGCCCGATGGTGTTGTGTCTAGTGGTTCTCAGGCTAAGGGCCCAGTGGGATGCTATTTGGGGGCTTTTTGGCAGGGGTAAGTTAGCATTTCAGGTGGAGAGACTTGCCTTTGAGACGCCTGTCTTTAGGAAATGGGGAGGAAAAACCAAGAAGGCACCACCGAAGGCCGGTCGGCTGCTCTACACTGGAGAGGTGGTGGGAACGCCCGAACTGGAGGGCCACGGTGGCCCTTCTCTCCAGGTACCTGCCTGGAAGGAATGATGAAGACTCTGGCCTATTGTTCCCAAAGAAAGCTCTGGGCTTTTCTTTTTTTTAAGTGGGTGAAAGTTCACCCGTCGGGTTTCTGGTAACTCTCCATCCCTTTGTCTGAGCCTGGCAGCCAGACACATTCCCAGCCCTTCACCACCACCAACAGGCTAGCTTACTGTGAGGTGCCATGGAATCCAAAAGCAGAAATGCGTGAAATCTTCTAAGCAGGCTATTGAGTTTGAAGTAGTCCTCTTTCGTCTTTCTTCTTCTTCTTCTTCTTCTTCTTCTTCTTCTTCTTCTTCTTCTTCTTCTTCTTCTTCTTCTTCTTCTTTAAATTTCAAAATGTAAACTCCCAATTTAGTTTTCTTGTCTGGTCTTTTCACCCATTTAATAATGCTTATCTCATTCCTCACCAGTCCAAAAGTGTAAAGGGCTAATACATACAAAGGATGAGTGTGGTCTTTGACATCAGGCAGAGGGGGATCAGCTTGAAGATTTGGATTGCCTTCTGAATATTGCTTATTACTTGGCAGCTGAGTGACACTATTCTTGGAGGGGAACTACGTATCCATGCCAAAGGCAAAAGGGACTTGTTCTTTCTGGTTTAGAACCTCGTGGGTTTAAGAGAGACTGTAACATGTGTGAACCTCATGCCCTGTGTGTGTGTGGTTTGTTTGATTTGGTTTTCTCCTCTGAATGTCTGTGGGCTTCCTGGTTTCAGAGAACAGTGGCTATATTCTGAGAAATTACTCCTTCCCGTTTTGATCAAGAGTTTGTATTTCTTTTCTGTCCCTTTGAATACTTCTATAAAAAGGAGGAAAGTGTCTGTTTTTGTTTGTTGCACCAACATTCAAACAGCTCTAGAATGGAAAAATAAAAACCACTTCAGCTGATTGAGCAGTCTCATTGATGGACAGAATTTGCTGTCATCTTATTTCAGAGTCTTTTACCCATTCGAAAATTAGAAAACACAGCGATTATCTTTTGGAGTATCATAGAATGTAATATTTGAGTGGTTACATGTTATTGTACTCCACCAATATTAGTGGTTTCTTTCTTGACAATCCCTAAGTCTCCTCTGATTTTGATTGACATAATCCCTCCATTATCTGTTTTTCTATTATAGTCTAGATTGGAAGGCTATTTATAAGCATCAATTTGACTTGAAAATAAGCCTGCAAATACAAAGTAATGCTAGAAGAGTCCTGATTATTATGATTCACACATTAGAATATTGAAAGTAGTTTTCCACATATTCTTGTGTTCATTAAACACCTTGGTGTGCATGCACTATAGTTACATGCAGGTCGATTACAGGGAGCTACGGGGGAGGGGATGACACACTGTCGTCTTTGAACAACATGCTCTTTTCCCTGATGGATGTGTTGGGACTTAGTTGAGGAACAGTTCATTAGACCATAGTTTATGCTCTGCCTAAATAAAAGAACACCTTTCAGATCCACTCAGAGTGGACACTCAGTGGTTATTGTGGCTTTGGATTCTCTTCCAGACTCCTGCCGTTTATATGGAGGAAGATTGTAAGGGAACAGTTAAAAAAAAAAACAAAAAAAAAAACAAAACAAAAAAAAAAAAACGTGGCTCCTAAAAAAAAAGTAGGATATGAAAACATTCCTCTGGGATGCAGCATATTTTGTACCTTGCTTTATTCCTTTCAGTCTAGTCTCTCAAGACACCTAAGCTTGTGCCTGTCTCGTGTGCGCGCGCGCGCGCGCGCGCGCGCACGCACACACACACACACACACACACACACACACACACACACGCACACTCACTTACTCCTTCCTTTCTATAACATCTCTGACCTAATAGTAACTGTTACCATTCAGTTACTGCCCGTTTGTGGCAACAACTGGCTGGTACCTGCATATTTGTCGAATTAAACTAATAGAAAAGCAGATAAGTGCCGGGCAGTGGTGGCGCACGCCTGTAATCCCAGCACTCAGGAGGCAGAGGCAGGTGGATCTCTGTGAGTTCGAGGCCAGCCTGGTCTACAAAGTGAGTTCCAGGAAAGGAGCAAAGCTACACAGAGAAACCATGTCTCAAAAGAAAAAAAGAAAAGAAAGAAAAGCAGATAAGTTTGAAGAGTAACAAAATCCTCGTCCAGAGTGCTGCAGATAGGCAGAGGCAGACCTTGGAGTTCAGTTTCTTATCTCTGCAGCCACTGTTCGATCACGCTTTCTGTCTCTCCACTGGAAAAGGATCGTTCTTCCTCAGCCCCAGCTGTCACTACCCTACGCTCCTACTGAGTGCGTGGGAAAGCATCTTCTTCACAATCTAAAGCATATCTGATGTCTTTTTGGACCGGTTCTTAGAGCGTTGAACCGCAGAATGGGGTGGTCATCTATCTTCCTTCTCCCATTAGTAATTGCCAAGAGTGTCATCACAGATAGTGGCACTATCTGAACAATGTCATACTCAGTCCTAAAAGGAAGCTAGCATGGTAGCAGGTGCTGGGCATAGGGTCAGTTAAAGCTGCAGCATCCGATGGCGTTGAAGGGGCCTTGGGGATCTTCATTGCCTTGGCCTTGGAGTTTTCTGTTCATAAGACTCAGGGTTCTTCTGGCTCCATGGCTTGTCTGTTGTCCTTCTCTATGGATCCCGTGCAATCTCAGCCAAATTGACTATGGCTTATCTCCATAGCTGGGAGGGCTGTATTTTTATCCATCCATTCAAAAATTATTAATTAAGCTGCAGCAAAAGATGAGCATTGTGCTCGAAACTGGAAATAAAATAGTGAAGACCACCTTCATAGATTTGTGTTATAGTGTGAAAAGATGGAATTAAAAAGAAAATGTTTAGGGACCAAGTTCTTGCTGTTACGGTAAGAACTCTGCTTTATGGGTAAGGCCAAAGTCATACTTTGTGGCATCTGGAAGATCTCTTAGCAGGTAACATGAGTTAGCTTGAAGGAAGAGAAGCAAGTCGAATATTCTAAGGAGAAATAAACAGTCAGTGCCTTCAAGCGGATAAGGCCTTCCTGCGTCAAAGGAACAGAAAGGAGGGAGTATTAGCCAGAGGGCAGATAGACAAGGAGGTGGTGCCCCAAGCTTGGAGAATAGCTATTGAGGCTTGTGGGTCAGGGGTGCGTCGAAGTGTTACCCTAAGCATTTGGGGAGGCTGAAAGATAGTTTTCAGTAGAGGTGCATGATATGATCTGCTTTTAATAGTTATGGCTGCCATATGAAGAAGAGTCTGTCTTGGGACAGGCAACAAGGCCAGTTACGAGGCTACAATTTCACAGGTAGGAGATGTTGCGTGCTGGTCTTGGTTTCAGTTATGTGGAGTTGCAGTGGTGAGCTGATTTTGAATGTATTTTGAAAGCGCTGTTGACAATATTTGGACCTGGGGAGTGGGCAACAAAGGAGACTCAACCCGTGGGGTTTGGTCTCATGCCTATGAATTCTGCTGGACGAGCTGCAGTGCCGCAGAGTCCAGGGCTGTGGTCTGGATTTAGTGTGTTGATGCATAAAGGTTGGTGCTGAACCGTTCTTTCCCTCCATAGCTTTGGAATTCTGCTGTGGGGCAAAGAACACATAAGAATAACCCAAAAGCCGGAGGCAAAGGAGAGTATTGGGAAAGAAAGTGGCTAAGTCCCGCTTCACTGTTCGCCTTGCGGAATGTGATTGCCACGCCCAGAACGAAATCAGAGCCCCTGCAGGTGTGTCCATCCAATCCATGGCCCACGTATGTTTCAGGCTAGCTGTGAATGAGGCCTGAGATGTTTGTAGATGACAGTATCATGTCACGGTGTGAGAAGGTTGGGCACCCCTGCAGCCTGGCTACTCTGCCCAAGGCACTGAGTAGCCATTAGGGTGCTTTCTCATTAGGTACAGATGGTTTCCATAAATGGGGGCCCTTTTTCTCTCAACCCTTTTTCATTCTTTTGGGGGTTGGAGAGAGTAGGCTCGGAGTGTGGGAGTTTGCATTTTGCATCTGCTTTTCCATTTAGGTCTCTTAGGATTGGTTTCTTCGGAAATTGGAGGAGGAGGAGGCTTGATTGCACTCTGGCAGATCAAGAGAAATTGAAACATTGTATTATTATTTCCCAGCAGAACAATTGTGCCCTCTTTTCTCACTGAGCTCCAGAGAGTACATTGTTCCCCGGATGGTTGCATTTTACCTTTGTTTATAGTATAAAGCTCATCCATCCACCGGGACAGGGTATGTCGACCACAAGAGAGGAATGTCTTTCTCTGTAGCTTCTCCTTTCTTCCCCTTTTTTTTCCCTCTTTCTTTTTTCCACTGCATGTGTATGCACAGATGTGTGTATATGCGTTCATGTGCATGTGTGTATTGTATGCGTGCACATGGAGGCCAGAAGCCAGCAACAGGTGTCTTCTTCAATCACTCCAATAGTTTTTGAGACCGAGTAGCTCACTGAATCTGGCGCTTACTGAGTAACCTAGGCTAAGTAACCAACCAGTGATGGGGATTTGCCTGTCTCCATCTTCATAGCATTGGGATTACAGGTGCGTGCACCAATGGTGCATGTTCCGATGCCTAACATTTTTTTTTTGAATATGCATACTGGGGATTGAACTTGTCTCCGTGCTATGCTTGCATAGCAAGTACTTTGCCCCCCCAAGCCATCTCCCCTCCATCCCACTTTATTTTTAACCTGAATGATTTCTGCCGGGCAGAGACTAGCCGACGCGTGGCCACACAGCTTCTTTGCTTGCAGGAGAAAATGTGAAAGCCTATCCCCCATGCTGTGTAATGGTTTGACTATTTTTAGACTAGGGCTGCTTGAGATATAAGTTGCTATTTTAGTCAGCAGCCTGGTGGTGGGTAGACAGCTCCTGCTTCACCCTACATGGAGCACTCTCGGTTTGATCCAACGTCAACCATTTTGGAAGCTCATACTCCACCCTTTGAAATTCCTAGTAGGGTATGAGCCTCGGAGCTCAGTTGTTGCCTCTCGGGCTGAGGATGTGGTGGACCCTCGGGTGCTTGGGGCATTATGAAAGCATTCTTCCCCAGGGTGTAATTATTTTTCTTTCTACTAATAAGAGCTACAGAGCAGTGCCTCCGTCCCATAGGAAATGAGTGATATAATTTAGGGGATTGCCAGGGGAAAGGAGGGTAAGCTGGGACATGTACATCCACGTGCGAAGATAGCTTGGATAAATTCTGAAGCTACTAGGTGGGGTCATTTGTTCTTCAAGCTGGTTAGTGGATACACTCAGAAAGTTCATATAGGGTCTAGCTAAGCAGCTAGTCCAGGTGAAATATCTTCACTGTGCCATGTCCAACCTGCACTGGGTATGGGCTTTTCGGGGACTACCTCTTGTGTCTTCCATTATTTGATCTGAGGATACCAGGTTCCTCCTAATTGGGGGAAAATATTAGTTTGTCTTTTGTTTGAAAAAAAAAGTTTTAAAGATAGGTCAGATTGGATATTGGTAAACAAACAAAAACAACCTCCACACTATCTGGATTTTAAAAATGGCTTTTTTGTTTTGCTTTGGGTTTTTGTTTGTTTGTTCATTTTGGATTTTTTTTTTTGTTGGTTTGGGATTTTGGTGTGTGTGTGTGTGTGTGTGTGTGTGTGTGTGTGTGTGTGTGCTGAGCATGTTGGCAGGTGGAGCTCTGGAATTTCAAAGCTGTCAAGGCTTTTACCCATTTGTTTCTCTCTGCCTTCTGCTTTGCTCTTCTCTCCCTCTCCCTCTCCCTCTCCCTCTCCCTCTCCCTCTCCCTCTCCCTCTCCCTCTCCCTCTCCCTCTCCCTCTCCCTCTCCCTCTCCCTCTCCCTCTCCCTCTCTCTCTCTCTCTCTCTCTCTCTCTCTCTCTCTCTCTCTCTCTCTGCACACGTGTTAACCTCCAGAGAATAGTCAGATGATGCAGACATCGCCAGAGCCTGGTTTGAGGGTGGCGTTAGGTGGGGTTAGGTTTGGAGGGCTCTCTTCACCCTCTTGCTAGATTGGAACAGCAGTCTTCTGGACTGCACATTTTCATCCTTCTGCTGATAAATGGTAAGGTTAGCTTGAAGGGAAGCCTGGGCCGTGAGGATCCGTGTGGGTGTGCCAGGCTGTGTGTATGCATTTTAGAGCCACAGCATCAGGTACTGATAATGTGTGCGGTGTTTGAAGCAAACTCTTTTCACTCGGGGAGAATGGAGGTGAAAATGTGCCTCCTTGTTTAGGTGGCCTGGATGTAGCCAGGTATCAAATAAGCTGCCTGGTGCCAGAACAGGTAATACAATACAGGGAAACTAGTCTGGTAGGCCCTCTAATGTGGGGTGCAGGCTCTCCAGATCTGCATACATAAAGCTTCACAAGTTCCAAGTGAGAAAGCAGAGACCTTTCAAATACAGCGTGTACTCTTTTGTTTAATGACAATCACTAAAATTCGGGGGCGGGGGGGGGGGGGGAGCAGAAATCCTTGCTCTTTTTTTTTAAGATTTAAAACTTGGTTATGCACCACCCCTTTGATGTGGAAGAGGGGGTACAGCTGAGTTTGATAGAGTTTCTGTTTGCTTTTGCTTGGCACGAGGTTTATCTATTCAGCAAACTCAAGGGCTGTTTCATTAAATAAACTAGATGTTTGCTTTAGATTCAGTGCTGCGGGCCAAGTTGACACCTCTTTAGTGGTTTTTGTTTTTCTTGTTGATAACAGCAACCTTTTCATTTAGAAGAGAAGGTCAGGTTAGAGTGTGTCTCATGTGATGGCTTCTCTGTTTCCATAGTTTCATGAACCATCGGGCCCCAGCCAATGGCCGCTACAAACCAACGTGCTACGAACATGCTGCTAATTGCTACACACACGCAGTGAGTACAGCTTCTCTGTCTCCATCCTTCACTCAGGGCTGTGGTGGGACAAAAGCCTTCTCTAGTGACTTCAGCACAAGTGATTGGAATTGCTCATCCTTGTGACCGGAAGTACCGGCGTGTCAGTGCTGGGTTTTACCACTAGAATCTGAAAGTTGTGAGCATGGAGAGTGCATTGGACACTCTAACCCATAGCCCATATTCTCCTGGACTTGTGTGCCCCAATACATCCTCAGAAGAATAGTAGGAAGTAAGTCCCCGCTGGTGAGGGGACCATAAAGAAGCTGGCTTATGGATGCTGTGGCACTTGAACACAAGGTACTGCTTTTTCAAGACAGCTTGCTGCTGGGCTTACTTGGCAAGGGCAAGTCATGGTTTGTTGAAAAGGAGAGGTTTTTTTTTTTGTTGTTGTTGTTGTTGTTGCTTGGGTCTTGTTTGTTATACCAAACGATTCTCTGAGACAGCGAGGCTAAATCTTCTCACCCTC